>NW_004524773.1:3202726-3211770 GCF_000260255.1 Octodon degus | reverse complement strand
AAAGTCTGAAATTACTACAGATCCTACAGAAATTCAGAAGATCATGAATACTTACTTTGAAAATCTCTACTCTCAAAAAAAAAGAAAGAAAGAGAGAGAGAGAGAGAGAGAGAGAGAGAGAGAGAGAGAAAGAAAGAGAGAAAGAAAGAAAGAAAGAAAGAAAGAAAGAAAGAAAGTTCAACATAAGATAAAAAATTAGATTGGTTTAAGACTGAGATATAATTCACGTTTTATAATTAGCATGTTCTAGGTGTGTCCACTTTGTTATGTGATTTATCTGTACCAGTTTGGTGACAAGGAATAAGACTAAGAATCTTACTCATCTGTTACATTCTGACTTCATCATCATGAAGTCTGTCTTTCCAGAATAGCATGGAGCTCAAACTGTAAAAGAAGACAGGAATCAGGGATGCAGGGTGATTCTTCTCTTCAGTGTGTTCTGGCTGTCCCTCTGCTTTCCTTTTGCTTCTCCTCTCTCCCTGTTGCTTTCTCCCAAATCAGCCTGGGCCTGGGAACTTCAGTGTGCCTCATGAAAACAGCTTAGCACCTCGGTATCTTCTGTGCTGTGACTACAGAATACCACATCCTGAAACTGATTTCTTCCAGTTGTGGAGGAGGGGAGGTGCCGGAAGGAGGGTCCACCTCTGATGAAGACCTTCTTGCTGGGGGTTGGACAGATGGCTCAGTGGTCTAAAGCACCTACTTAGAACAAGCTTGGCAAAGCACAGGGACCGTGGTTCAATCCCCCAGCACCACATGCCAGCCAGCCGTGCCCCCTGGTGGGCTGAGCTGGCCACACACACACACACACACACACACACACACACACACACTAAATGTTTAAAAAAAATTAAAAAAAAAAAAAAGACCTTGCTGGTGGGGCCTCTCTGCAAACCAAAAACATCACAGGGGATCACGTGGCAAGGGGGCTCACAAGAAATAGCAAAATGGTTTTTATAACAGACCCATCCTCATGGTGACTGACTATTCAATCAGAGCCCACAGGATCCAGTCAGCCCCTAAAGGTTCTGTTTCTCTGTACTGCAACACCAGGGAACACGTCCCCAACACAGGATTCTTAGAGAACCCATTTTCTATGGTTTGGATCATAAACGTCCCCCAACAGCACATGTTAAAAGGCTTGCTTGCCACTTCGGTGATAACAGGAGGCTGTGGACACTGGTTTTTGTGAGTATCTCACGGTGCAAGTCTAGTGGCCTTGAACTTGTTTATGTAGCCAAGGCTGGCCTTGAACTCACAGCAGTCCTCCTACCTTAGCCTCCTGCGTGCTAGGATTACAGGTGTGCATCACCATTCAGTGATGTGGAGACCTTTTAAGGGGTGAGGCCTAGTGGAGGCCTTCTGGTCTTCCTGGATGAGAACCCTAGGACTCCAACCCTTTTCTTTTTAGGCATGAGGTTGGCTGCTTTCTTCCACCACAGGCTTCCACCATGATGTAATGCTCCACCGTAGGCCCCAAATCCTCTGGTGTAATGTCAATAGCTTACAGACAAAATCTCAAAACTCTGAGCCAAAATAAGCTTTCTTTGCTATAGAAAAGCAGAATGACTATGCTCAAACCATAGCATTCTATCTTCCCTCCCAAGACTTCCATCTTTCTCAGATAACAGAGTACATCAACTTCATCATCTCAACGGACCAAGACTTAACAGGTTCCAATACCAACGCCGAAGTTCCAAGTCCCATCTCAGTCAGATCCAGGTGAGACTCAAAGCATCATCCGGAAGCAGATTCCTTTCCACTGTGAGCTTGTGACATGAAACAAATTTACCTACCTGCAGAATATGAGAGCGGAACAGGCATTCCTGCTCCCAAAGGGAGCGACAGGAGAGAAGGAAGGGGTAACTGACGCTGTGTAAGTCTAAGATGCAACAGGGAAAACCACATTCAGACTTACAACTTCAGTACGGTCTGCAGTCTTGTGCCAACACGTGGAGACACTGCCCCAACCTTATGGCTCTGCTGGCCTCGGCGCATGCTCAGCTCTCCTGGGCTGGCTTTGGGTGCTGGAGGCATCACCATCCTAGAGTCTCAGTGTGGCTGTGCACCATGGCTCCTGGGGGCATTGCCCCAGTAAAACTCTCTGTGGCAGCTTCAGCTCCACAATTTCATTAGGTATTGCCCTAAGGAGGTCTCGCAGTTCCTTCTCCTCTGTTGACAATATCTCCCTAAACCCTTGGGCTTTGTGAGACCTCCTTTGATGCAGGGCAAGAGAAATAAAGATAGGCAGAAAGGAGACAAGGAAACAATAATTCTAAGTCCTGATCTAAGTTACCCAAGGCTGCCCATATCTATACTCCTAATCCTTCCTCCCCAGGCACATTTGTACTCCTCAGAGGCTGGCTTCTTTCTTCTAGCCCACCATCCTCAAAGCCCCCAAGATACTGTAAGTCCATAAAGTAACCTAACTGATAAGGTAAAAGGCAGAAACCTGGCCTTAAGATGAAGAAACCGATTCAAAAATTCAAAGAATAAGGTAGTGCATGGTGGCACATGCCTGTAATCCCAGCACTCCGGAGGCTGAGACAAGAGGATTGCTGTGAGTTTGAGGCCAGCCTGAGCTACATAGTGAATTCAAGATCAGCCTGGACTACATAGTGTGACCCTGTCTCAAAAAAACCCATCAAAGAATGCTAAACAAAACATCTTAGATCACCCATCTGAAAGGATACCTCCTTTAGGAACACAGATACAGCCCCAACCTTAGGCCTCCAGCACCTGCATTTCTGTGTACTTCTTTGATTCAGCTTACTAATTCCACCCATAGGGCTCACTGACAATTCGAGAAGGCTTTTCTGTGATGAGGGTCAATGAATCTATTCCATGAGGGTGGGATGCAGGGGAGTTGAAATCCCCACCTCACTTCGAGGTACCTCCTCAGGCCCCTTCCAGTGACACTTTAAAATCTACAGAGACTGTTTTGCCCCCACAGCTCTTGCTGTCTGCACACCTGCAGAATAGGCAGGCACCATGGGGCTGCTGACACTGTTCACAGCTTCTACCTTCCAGAGCTGCAGGGGGGGCTGCAGGGAGGCTGCAGGGGGGGCTGTTTGAGTGACATCAAGGTGGACAAGGAGCCCTGGGCCAAGCCAGAGATCACAGACAGCTCTGGGAAGTGAGCTCTTAGAGGATGTCCCAGGCCTACATCCCCGAAACCCACCCTGTCTTCCTGGAACTCTGGGCCTATGACAGAGAGGCAGCCTTGATGACCTCTGAGATTCCACTGGGTCCTTCTCCCACCACCTTGAAGAATATCCTCTGGCTTCATTCTCGCCAGACAAATCTCATCAGCAGAGTCACTGGGCCACAGCCCTGGTTTGCTCGCCCCAGGGCTCTTTCTGCTCTTTCCCCACGATTAAGCTGTAAGCTTCCCAAAGTTTCTGCTTTGCTTACTTTTATAGCCCACCCTTACATCATTTCTTTCCTTTAGCATCTCTCTTTAAGCAATTAAAAGTAGCTGGGCAATAATGCCCTGCTGCCTTAAAAATTTCTTCCACCAGACGTACCAGTTTGCCATTCTGCATTCCACAGAGTCCTTGGGCATGAGCACAGGTAGCCCGAGTTTATCGCCACACTGTGACAAAGATGAAATCTACTCCTTGGGCCTCTTAGAATGGCCTCTACAGTCCACCTTCGCATCAATATTCTGATCAAAATCACTGAAGTAATCTCCAAGAAGTTCTAGACTTTATTGTGTTTTTTTTTTCATTTGTTTAACCAATGAAAGATTATAGACACTTGTGAGTCACTTTTTCCACAAAAGTCTTCATAAATGAAGCAAGACAAGAAGGACATACTAAAAATATAGTGGGTCAGAAAATGACCAGGCATTGGCTGGGGAGATAGTTTGGTGGCCTAAGCACATGCCTAGCAAGCACAAGGATCGCAGTTCAATCCCCAGTACCACATGCTGTGCCAGCTCCAGAATCCCAAGCGCACCCTATGGGCCCCAAAACCAGGTGTGATGTGCACATTTGTAATTCTCATGCTGGGGAGGCTGAGACAGGAGGATCACTTTGAGTCTGAGCTTTGTAGCGAGACCCTGTACCAAATAAACAAAAGATTTTCTTAAATCCCTGAAAAGAAAATAGTGGGGCATTTACCAATAATTATTTAGTGGGTCATCTTGGAGGCTGCTCCTGGTTGAGGGCCATCCACACCTAAGGCAGGAAGAAGGTGTCTGCAAAGAAGAAGAAAAAAATCTCTGGAGTCCATCAACTCTGGGCTCCAACTTGTTATGAAAAGTGGAAAATACGTGCTGGGGTACAAGCAGACGCTGAAGATGATCAGACAGGGCAAAGCGAAATTGGTCATCCTTGCCAACAACTTCCCAGCCTTGAGGAAATCCGAAATAGAGTACTATGCCATGTTGGCCAAAACTGGTGTCCACCACTACAGCGGCAATAATATGGAACTGGGCACCGCGTGTGGAAAATACCACGGAGTACACACACTGGCCATTACGGACCCAGACAGGTGATTCTGATAACGTTAGGAGCATGACGGAGCAGACTGGTGAAAAAAAAAACCAAGCAGAATTTTTCATTGATAAAACCTGCCAGAGCTTGTTAAAAAAAATTATTATTAGTTGCTATTTCCTTACAGATTTAAGAAAGGTCATTATGCATCAGAGCCTACCTTAGAAGACCCTGAGAACGACGGAGTACGCACTCCAGGGCCCTTCAGGTAGTACACTCAGTCCAAAGCTGCAGAGGTGAGGAGCCTCTGTCATTACCATTTAGATCTCGTCTCTCCTTACCAGAAAGCCTAGCGGGTTGGGCGCACAGAGCCTCTACTGGGAACTTACACAATCTTTACATTTGTCTTCTTTATTTATAAAAAGGATCGCAATGTAAAAACAAGCCTCTCAACCGAAACCAAAGCACCAGTGGAGTCTCTTGAGCCGGTCTTAGTGAAGAGCTCCACTCGGACAAAAGCGGGGGATCGGCCTTCGGACAGTAACGCAGCTGTCGGCGCTCGGCAGGCAGCTAGCTCGCTTCAGCTGCTCTTCCTGCGGTGGGTGAAAAGTATCAGTTGACAAGGTGGCAATCAGAGAGCTCTAATGGCTCTACAGTCAGAAGATCTGGCGTTTAAATTTTCCAGAAGTAACCATCACAGAGAAAAAGAGGCAAGATAAAACCTTTCTTCTAGAATGCTACTAAGTTTCCTGGATTTGGGAGAAACACCCACTCCGGGTAAACAAACCAGAGCAAGGGGGACCAAGGGCTGGGGCAGAGAGCAGGGTGCCGACTGCATCGCCCACGTCATCACCTATTTTTGGCAGATGTTAAATATTAAAATTTAAATATGCTCTGCTCTCCTGTGAGCATTCACCTAGGACTTACGTTTTTCAAAGACTGGCTGAAGAACCAGTTATACTCTAACAAGAGTGGGAGAGTCTCCGAGATTTTTGAATTGTAGATTCGTGGACTCCTTCTCAGACTTGGTAAATCGTGCTCTCTGACAAATTCTCTAACAAATTGTCTGTGTGATTTCCTAAAGACAGCAAAATCTGACAACCAAAGATCCAGAGAGACAGACAGCCCTCTACTAGGGCTAGCACCCTGGTTTATTACTTACCACATTGACTTTCAGGGCCAGGGAGATAGCTCAGTGGAATAAGTGTTTGCCTGGCAAGCGCAAGGTCCTGAGTTCAATCCCTGGTACCACATAATAATAATAATAATAATAATAATAATAATAATAATAATAATGACTTTCATATGATGCCCATATTGGCTCGGTCTACATATTCAGAGAACAGAGTTGGTATAGATTTCTTTTTAAGACTCTGAAGTTAAAAGAAAAATAGCACCAAAACCCCCATAACTTTTAAGGTGAAAAAACAATGTTCTACCTAAGATGCTAATTAAAATAAAGGCAAATAAAAATAAAAATTTAAAGAGCGCAGGATGTTTCAGAGGAAAACACAGAAGCAGCACTTACTGCAGCAAAGAAAGAAGGCGAGCATGAGAAAGCAACTGAAGCTGATACCGGCTAGTGGAGTTTTGACTGACAAGGGAATTATTGAAGTACCAGCCAAAGGAGAGCATGGGAAAGCAGTAGGTCCCTCCTGCCCCGGTCCACACTACTTCCCTTATGGGAAGGGGCAGGGACCAGAGAAGGACAGGAACGCCAGACCCAGCTCGCTGTGCCTCAGTGGGCAGATAGGAGGCACCTGCCATGGATGGAGCAGGAGCAAGGCGGGGGTGCAGAAGAGAAGGGGCCCCAGCAGTTGTCAGGGAGCAGCGCTATTATTTGCAGCACACACCACCCCACTTCCTGTCCAGGTACCACTGGGACCCAGCATCCAGGCGTCCGCCATGCTGGCCTGGCTGCAGCTGACAGCTATCCCAGCACTCACCCCGCAGTAGCTCTGGTGGGACCTGAGAGGCAGGAGAGGATGACATCCACTTTCCCTGCCCTCCCCTTCAACCTTCTACCACAATCCCATGCAATGCAGTCTGGGCGGCCTCTGCCAGGGAGAGTTGGCTGGAAGCCCTGCCTACTCCTCAAGGGAAGCAGGCTAGATGGGAAGTGGCCTCCACGCTGCCCTGCAAGAGAAAGAACTGGTGGGAACAGGTGGGACGTGACTTGGTTCCCATCCATGGGGACTGGGCTGCAAAGGCCACCCTGTCCTGCTCTACCACCACCCCCATGCCTGGATGTTGGGCAGCCGGGGCAGTGGGACAGGTGTTTGGGGCTGGGCTGCAGGAGCTCCATTCCCCGAGCCGGGGCAGCTGCCTGTGCTCCAAGTCCACCCAACTGCATCGGCCTTACCCACTATGCCTCTGCAGGCTGTGGTGGCTGGGCAGCAAAGCAGACAGGCAGCAGGGGCATTGGTGTGGCATGGAACAGCACTGCCCAGCTGGGGCAGCCACCTGGGTGCTCAGAGTTTGCACCATAGAGGTGCCAGCCAGCTTTACAGTGTAATAGTGGCTCCACAGGCTGCCACATAAGCCAAGTCTTAAAAAGGTCACCTTCTGCAGGTGCCCCTGCCACTGATCAGCACACAGAGGGTGTGGGGTGCAGGGCTGGCCCTCATGGCACTCCAAAATTCTTGTCCCCACCCCCTATCTCTTCCACTGCCTCAGGATGGGCTGTGGACACACCCTGCCAGGGTGCTGAGGGTGTGGTCTCAGGCCAATGTGTATGCTTGGCTTGGCTCCACAGGGCTCCCAGCTGAACAGCCGCATGGTACCACACCACCAAGGGCACTCTGTCCCTACTTCATACCCCATCAGCTCTTACTTCTCAATGAGTTCACCAGATAGTGGGATGTCCTGTGGTCCTTTCCAGGCTCTTGTTGTCCTACTTAAAAGATCTGACAGGACAGTGGAGAATATAAACGTTTCATATTCGTTTACGGTAAAAGAAGTACAAAAAGAAATACTGAAAAGGCCTGTGAGATAGCTTAGAGGATTAAGTGCCTGCTTAAGCAAGTACAGGCACCAGTACAATCCCCAATACAACATGCTGCACCAATGACAAGGCATGCTAAGCCAATGACAGTGTCCTGGCATAGTGGCACATACCTGTAATCCCAGCACTGGGGAGGCTGAAAACAGAAGGATCACTATGCATCAGAGCTGCGTAGTGAGACCCAGTACCAAATACATTTTTTTTTAAAAGTACTGAAAAGAAAGAGGAGAGAAAGTTTGCCCTTCACACTGCAAGAACAAGAAGACAGTGGGGGTCAATGGCCACCCTCTTTTAGACCTTGTGACATCAGATCTGAGTCTTTGAACACAGGGCTCTGAAGCTGCCCTATGCTTGTGTCCCAGCTGTGATTTGACAGGTCATGTCTAATTGTCCACTCAGCTTGCCCTGACTTAATCTCCTGCCTTGGAGGGGACACAGGACACCATATGATGTGGGGTATTGGAGAAGCAACCAAAGTGTTTAACAGACCCATTGCCATGAGGGCTAACCCACTCCCACGCCAAGCCGTGAACCCACTAACGCGCTCATCCACTAGTGGATTAATGGATTCATGAGGAGCAGATCTGTCATGACTCAGCCATCTCCTCCTAATGATACCTCAGCAGTGCTGCGCTGGGGACTGAGTTCCCTGCACACGAACTCTTAGAGGGAGCCTCAAAACCAAAACACTCAGGTAATTAGTTTTGGGAAATAATGAACATGAAACTATAGTTTAAAAAACAATGAAATTAACATTATGGAGACCCAACCATAATTAGGATACTTGTGAGATATTTTAAATGCCAGTATTATCATGGGGCCAAGGACAGTGGGTGTGCAGCTCATAGGTCACCGGGAAGGCGAGGGCGAGCTAGACAGCTTCCTCAGTGGCAGGCCTCAGGCACTCCCTCATCCTGCGCCACGCATTCCGCTCAAGTTTGTTGCCTCATGGTAAGACTGAGAAATGTCCTTGTGCAGTGACCTTCCTCAGCAATTCCTTCCACTCGGTGGCCGTTCCCTTCCCTGGGTGAAGGCAAGCAACACACTCAGTGCCCAACTTCTCATGAGTCTTCCTCCTAAGTGTCGGCGCTCACTCGAGACCAAGTGCTTAACTCCGACCTTAATAGTAACACCATTCATAGGGCTTTGCGGACTTTGGGGGCAGTGGCCTTTTATCTTCAGGACGTAGGACAAGGACTGCACTTTTCTGGGCCCGATCAGTGTTAGACATAAGAGTGGACATGCATAGCTGTGAATTCCAGGGCACCGTTGCTGACTCCTAGATCACGAGTGACGGACGCTAGAGTGATCTTCAAGGATTTTATGTGTGTTTATGATGCAAGGGACACTAAAGTCTGCCCTTTTACCCAAGTGTTGCCCTAGAAAATTGTGGATGCTATTTTAAATTAAAGAAGCTGACACACCTATAATATTCAATAACGGAACTTAGGAAAAATGGGGTATACTGATGAATGTCCATTTTGTGTCTGTGTTTTGAAAGAGGTTGGGATAGATATATAGTTGTATTCTCTTAATGAATAGAATGATTTGTTCTAATGGTGTTTGTAAATGGGATCACAAGTCCGCATCTTGTACAGCAA
>NW_004524773.1:3173181-3202316 GCF_000260255.1 Octodon degus | reverse complement strand
GAAGAAGAAGAAGAAGAAGAAGAAGAAGAAGAAGAAGAAGAAGAAGAAGAAGAAGAAGAAGACGACGACAGCATAACCCTGCCTGGCAAGCACAATGTCTTGAGTTCAATTCCCAGTATAAAAAAAAAAAAAAAAGTCTTATTGAAGAATCTGAAGATAGGGGCCGGGGAGATGGCTCAGTGGAATAAGCGCTTCCTGGCAAGCGCGAGGGCCTGAGTTCAATCCCTGGTCCTGCAAAAAAAAAAAAAAAAAGAATCTGAAGATTACAACCACAGGTAATCTGGACCATGGAATACCTGGATCTAGATTTTCTCATAGTTTAAACAAACAAACAAGAAGTTTAGGGACTGGATGTGTGGCTCAGTGGTAGGACATGAGCCTGGTTTAAGCTCTAGCAACAAAAAAAGAGAAAGAAAAGCTCATAGGAACCCTATTAATAATAGCTTCAAATCAGACAAATCGAAAAGCTTATTAAAAATAAAATTGGATGAATTAATGTGATATATCCATAAAATGGAATGCTACACAGCAACATACAGAAATAGCAGTACCACTATATGTAGGAGCATGGTTGAACTTCATTACCTATGTTGAAGGAAAGAAGCCAGAGGGGCTGGGGAGACGGCTCAGTGGAATAAGCACTTCCCTGGCAAGTGCAAAGACCTGAGTTCAATCCCTGGTTCCACAAAAGAAAAAAAAAAGAAAGAAGTCAGACCCAAAAGAACACATAATTGTGTCCTTCTTTTTCTATAAATATTAGAAACAGACAAATCTAACTTGTGGGGATAGAAATTAAAAAGTGGATAAAATAAAATAAAATAATAAATAAAAATTAAAATTAAAAAATGGTTATGTCCCCAGTCCTTTTTTAAAATTTTATTTTGAGACCGGGTGCTGGGGGCTGATCAGACAGGTGTTCAGGGAATGGTAGGGAATAAAGAAAGACAAGAGACAGTATTCAAGGTATAAGAAGACCTGGAGGAAAATGCCTGTAGTGGACAGGCTCACCCATCTCCCTGGTTGACCCACTTTATATATTTTTATCTTAATAAATATTTAATTATTAATTAATATTTATTTATTTATTTGGTACAGGGTCTCATTATGCAGTTCAGACTGGTAGTGATCCTCCTGTCTCAGGCTCCTCAGTGCTGGGATTACAAGCATGCACCACCACACCTGGTTTTGGGGCAGGAACAGCACACCCATGGTTCTGGGGTCAGCATGGCATGTGATACCAGAGATTGAACCCAGGTCTTAAGCTTGCCAAGTAGGCACTTAGACCACCAAGCTATCTCCCCAGCCTCTGACTCGCTTTTATTAGCAAGCAAAGGGGAGGACTGTTGGGGACCTGGTTATGTGATAAATTGGGGCAGGGGCTGACTGTGTGGTGTAAACCCTCACAGTCCCAAGCTTGGCATAATCTTGTTCTAGGAACAGAGAGGTATATGGAAGGCCCATGCCTCCTGCTTGTGGAGAGAAAGCTAACCTCAGTGCTCCTGAGGCAAGCTAACATCTGCTGGGGGTAATGCCAAGACAGCAGGTATCCTGGTCTGGGGAAGGTCCTTAACTTTGTCCCCTATTTTACTATCCCCTTATTACTGCAGTCACTGTTCCAGGAAAAGTGTACCATCCCTTTCCCTGTGTGCTTCTTGCTTGCTAATAGAAGCAGGTCAACCATGAGGTTGGTGTGCCAGGCCACTAGAGACAAGATCTTCTCAGTCCCCTTCGTACCTTAAATTTTGTCTGTTGTCTTTCTTTATTCCCCACTGTTCCCCTCTCAAGTATCCAGGGTTCTGATCTGCCTCCAGCAGAACAGATAGTGTGCTTTTCATGGGATATCAGCTGCCATAAATGAAGAACAATTTACTGGAGAACATGTCTTTCTCCATATCAGTATGCCTGCATTCTTCAGATTGTCCTCAACAGATGTCATCTCGCCCTAAGAATGCTGCAGTTACAAACTTCCTGTATGCAGCCAGGAAGCCTGAGCCTTCAACATGCACGTCACCCCAGCCTTGGAGTCACAGAATGCCAGGCAGGCAGGCTGGGCCCCAGCATAGTAAAATAGTATTTCATATCCCCTGGTCCCAAACAGTTTCCCCTTTTTGTTTCTATAATTGCACAAGTTGAAATAGCATGGCTTGAGTTTGGATAGCATTGAGGCGTTGTCTGTTATTTCTTACCAATGATGGTTATTTTAGTAGTTGAATCCCTACAGAATGTTAAAAAACAACAATTATATAGTTTTATAATGAAAACTTGATTATCAAAAGTCACACTTACTATTTTGGCATGACAATCATGATGAAATTAGTTTTGTAACACATTTATGCCCATCTTAGTATAGAACGGTGACATATGTAACATAACACATATTTTTCAAAAAAAACATTTAGTGATCTCACATTGGTTTGGCATATACCTCTTATCACAGGTAGCTGGTAGAGGGGCCAGGGAGATGGCTCAGTGGAATAAGTGCTTCCCTGGCAAGCGCAAGGGCCTGAGTTCAACCCCCAGTTCTGCAAAAAAAAAAAAAAAAAAAAAACAATGAGTAGCTGGTAGATGTGAGAAAGGTAGATATCTGAATCTAGAAAAAAGGTTATCACCATACACAAAGTTAGCTTTACATTTTAGAAGACCTGTCTACCTGGAAGGCATGAATACATTTAATATACCATGAGATTCGAAATAATGAATGTCATAGCTATATGAAAACCTTTGTTTCTTAATTTAGTTTTGTACTAAGAACATCTTTTATTGTAATCTTATCATTTTACCCATAGAAAATTTAAGCTTTTGACAATGATCAATATAAACATATCACAATAACATGCTTAGCAGCGTTACTAGGATGTGTCTCCCATAGGGCAACGGAATCCTTGCTCACTTAGTGAACAAAGACTAGAAGAAAATATTTCCAGACAGCTACTGCTTTATTCACTAAAGGGAGTCCTGTCAAGCAATCTTCCTAAGTGTAATAAGTTCCTATATAACTGTCTTAACAAATTTTCATGACCTATGACAACAAGGTAATAATAATTAACATTATTTTTGCCCAGTGAAAGATTCCTGAGTATTGATCTTACACAGATATATATATATTGCATTTGTAAAACCAGTCTTGACATCATATCATATTGGTTGACCAGAAAGCTGGGTGGAAGCATGTCCTTAATTTTCATGACATTTATAAGCCAAATTAAGTTATATGCAAATATTTTTTAAAGACAAAGAAAAAAATTATTGAGCTTAAACAAAACAATTATAATTATGGTAACTAGTTACAAGACAACTAGTTACAGACATACAGACAGACATCAAATATTTTATTTATGAAACCAGAGTGCATTTAGATATATTTGGCCAAGTTGAATTATATAAGACTAGTCAAAACTTCTATGGGTCGGTTTACAGAGATGTCTTGTAACAAGAATTATAATAAATAAAAACCTTTTACTTATCATCAATATTTTCTTCTGTATTTTATTTTATCTTAAGAATTTTAACAACTCTGTGCCCTCTTATTTACCCTCCAGCTCAGTCATCTCTATACTTTCTGTCGCCTCCTTAGACATCCTTTTTCTTCTAACAATGTTTGTAGGATCCCGCTCTGTATGATTTAACAAAGGTTGGGCTAACACTGAGGCTTTTATACATTATAACAATATTTTGGTGCATAGAGGAGGTTTTAGGAGCATTTCAGCCTCTGCGTATTCCACAGCATCTTGTAGCATTTCCTCTGTTACAATTCCCTACATTTAATGGCAGTGCTGGCATTCTGTCCCAAACGGTTTAGCCCTGCCAAGACCTTCACTATATTCTCAGATATAGTTCTTACATTAGATGGTTCCATTTGGTCGTGTGGCCATTTCGCAACATTTCTGCTAGTCAAATGTGACTCACATCATCTGAATCAAGAAGGTCTGCATTCCCCATGTCTGTATCAGTAGATTATTGTTTCATTTCACTGTCACAGGAATTTTAGCTCTCATAGCCAACATCAAATTCATCATCGTCATCCACCCACACTACTGTTCTGCTATGAAAATGTATATTTTACCATAATGGATTGTCTTCATCATTCATGCATGAGTAATCTGATGATTCATTTCTGGCCTCCTCCAAAACTTGAAAATCTGGTTTTCCATGTACCACTGTACTGAACTGAGCTACTTCTACCAGAAATGAATAGAAAGAAAACTTTATTAAACAAATCCTGGAATGATGTGGGTCTACTGGACCCCCTGTGATGCTCAAGAAAACATAAGCAACAGCCAGAGCATAAAGTGAATACAAGTCTCACCTTGCCACTTTTTCACTCCTTGCTCTTCACCATACCAAGTGAGTAAACACGTGGATTTGTTCCTGTATCCCTCAGGGAGAGCTACTGAGACATACAGCCAGATATTATAATATTAAAATACAAATTTATAGAAGAAATATGAGATGGGTCCACTGTACCGTCTTGTACTTCTCATTCATAAGTTGGATGCAAGTCTTGTACTAGCCTCCACTCTCTCTACTAACCTTTTCTCCAGGGTCAGGTAATTGTAAGGACAATTGTAGAGAGTCAGGAGGCCTTGGGAGTTAAATTTTTGATGGCATAAAGGCCCTTCTCTGACTTCTGGCCTTGAGAGACATTATCTCTGATGTAGGAATGACAGTGAGTCCTTAAGATGGATTTGTACCTGCTGAGCAGTTAAAGCCCAGACAGCTTTTCCTGCTGAGGCCCATATTTCAGGGTTATTCTCAGTCTCTTCTAGTGGCAGGAGAAGAGTCCCTCCTGGGACTATCAGGATAGTGGTACCCACCTGAGCCAGATCTCATCCCCACCATGTGTTGGGGCACTCTGGCATAACCAGAAGGAATAGCTAAAGAACTGACAAAGAACTGACAGAACAGCATCAGTGTTAAGAAGGAAGTCATTGTTTGACCTTCTATCATTAGGGTTACACTCAGCTCCTGGAAGGTGATAGTTTGGGTCCTTTGAACCACAAGGCAAGGATTCTAAGCCCTCTCAGGCCTGTTTGAAAATTATTTCAGTGCTGTTAAACCCCTGAGACTTTTGTCTCTGGGAACAAACAAGCCCTAATGGTCTCTTTGGCAATTGGTACAAACCCAGGTAGATGCTGATTGTACTCTGTTTTGAAGTGTCCAGGATTCTTGGACTTATGGTGTCTATATGTGAAAGGCCCTTGACAGCCCTCAGATGAGTGAACTTATAGGGAGGTCAATAATAATTTCATCTTTCTAGGTCTCAATCTTTCCCCTTTCCTTGATCCAGATTATAAAAGACCACAATAGTTACTTTTTGTAGGTTGTCTAGGATATGCTCTGGCCCCAGGGCCAGCTTCTGTAGTTTTCTCCTGATGTTGGAGCTGATGAGGTGATAAACCTATCCTTTAGTATAAGCTGCCCCTCTAATGATTTAGGCAATGGGGGGGAGGGGCGTTTGGTGAGACCCTCTCTAAGTCATTCTAGAAAAATAGAGGTGGTTTAATCATCCCCTTGAGTCACCAGAAACAGTTTAATGTAATTTGGGGGTTTGACTTGGATCCTTCAGAGACCTTCAGGTATGTAAGCTAAGAAATGTTTGTGTCTCCAGAGTCTCCCACCCAGTGGGATCATTTAAGTTTTCCATTGAGGCTCTGCATGGGGAGTCGATGCAGCTCCCATTTGTGTATCATGTTCAACCTCATTTGCCATGAGATGTCGTTTATCTCCAAAGCTTTCTGTCTCCCCCAAGGCTACTTTTTTCTCTTAAGGGGATGTTACCAGGTATCTCCTTCTAAAAGCGACCTACCAAATGTTACCAGGTTTGTAGTGTGTGTATCTCCTTCTGGAGTTGGATCCCAGGTTCTTCTCATCTCAAACAAACAAACAAAAAATGAGCAAAAAGCCATAACAAAATTTATTTAAAAGAGTGGTGTCAACACTTGCACATATTTGTACATCTTCAAATTTTTATATTAAAATGTTGGACCACAATCCACCATGCTCTTCCTTTCCAACTTGGGCCCAGCAGAATGGCTCCCACAAAGAAGGGTGGTGAGAAGAAGGGCCGTTCTGCCATCAACGAGGTGGTGACCCAAGAGTACACAATCAACATTCACAAACACATCCACGGAGTGGGCTTCAAGAAGCGCGCCCCTTGGGCACTTAAGGAGATCCAGAAGTTTGCCATGAAGGAAATGGGGACTCCAGATGTGCGCGTTGACACCAGGCTCAACAAAGCTGTCTGGGCCAAAGGAATAAAGAATGTTCCATATCGTATCTGGGTACGGTTGTCCAGGAAACGGAATGAGGATGAAGATTCACCAAACAAGCTGTATACCTTGGTAACCTACGTACCTGTTACCACGTTCAAAAATCTCCAGACAGTAAATGTGGATGAGAACTAACTTGGAAATAAAGTTACAGAACTGCCAAAACAAAATGTTGGACCAAAGCCCCCAGTATTTATATTTTAAAACTAAGCTTCACTTCTAAATTGTCTACAGAGTACTGAAAATGTAGCCCTGCATGAGTTCTAAAGTATTGTTCTTCCTTATACATGAAAGGCAGTATACTGAAGTAGTCATTAAGTTTCAATTTTTCAAAAATTTAAATAAAATGGAGCCAACTAGATAGCTCAACAGATTAAAGTGCCTGCTTAGGCAGACACGGAGGCTGGGGGTTCAATCCCCTGTGTACTATGCCAGCCCTACCCCAGGGACACACTGGGATGGAACTGAGACTGGGCATGGTGGTGCATGCTTATAATCCCAGAGTTTGAGAGACTGAAAAACAGGATCACTACAAGTCTGATCTGTGTAGTGAGACCCTGTAGACCCTGTACTAAATAAATTTTTAAAAAATATTTTTCACATTATAAAAAGTGAGGAAGAACTTAGCTCTTCAGAGCAAGCTTGGGCCAAGTAAAAGAGAAAGTAATTACACCCTGGGACTTCTGGGAAGATTGTGGAGTGGTGGACAGCAGAGAAACAGAGTCTCTGAGATTTGATATCCAGCTACTGGACTTTAGCAAAGTGAGAAAAAGAAGGATGAAAGTGGGTTTCTGGACCCTGCAAGGATCTTAAGTGAGAAGTGAAGCCGATGGGGAGAGTGAGGAGAAATCAGAAGGAGGAGGTGGAAAGCAGCACTTTCTCTCTGAGTCTGATTCACCGCATAGGAGGAGAAGCTCAAAGCTGCAGATGTACAGTGACTACTGGTCATGCCAGAGGGCTCCACAGAGAAACACACCAGAGGAACAGAGAAGTCCGTGCAGCGTACTTCCATGTCTGGTGAGTTATTTGGGTTCAGATGTCTTTCAAGAGAGGGCTTCCGGCCAATAGTCTGAGAGAGAGGATAACGAGCTTGGAGCAACCGTGGACTCACTACATACAGCAGCTCCCAGGGTCAGAGCGAGGCAGAACTGAATTCAAACTGGCAAGGAGCTGAGTTCAAGCTAGCAGGAGGTACATGGAGTGTTGTAGGCTGAACAAATCAGGTACCGGCCTCACAGCCAAAAACCAGCCTGAACTTCAGTGGAACTAAAGGTGCAGGCTTTCTGAGACCATCCACTACTCCACCATAAATCTAGGGCTGGCTTGCTGGAATTAACCAACACAGATCTGGACTCTGCCTGCTCACTGTGTCTACCAGTGACAGCAGAGAAAAACCCTACAATGGCCATGTATTTTCTTTCTCTCTTTCTTTTCTTATTTTTTAATGTTGTATTGTTTTCTATTTTCTTGATTATCCTTGCTATTATATGCATGAGCATTGTTTCTAGTTTTCTTGTTAATGTTGTTCTGTTCTTTTCTTGTTTTTATTTTTTCCTTCTCTCTTTCTCTCCTGTCTTCTTCCCTAGTTTCATGAAGTTCAGGTATCTTCCTTTGCCATCAGTCTTGCTTCCAATCTCTTCCTCTTCTTCTATTTCTCTATTTTCCCCAAAACTCTTTTTAAATTTTTCCCCTCATGGTAAAATTGCCATATTGAGGGCATATTTGCTGTACACAGTTTTCTAGTTTGTTTTACATTTTGTTATATAACCACAAATATAGTTCATATGGCTAAAAGTGGCAAATTAATATGAATGACAGTTTGTCATTTTCTAGACTGTGTCTGATACTATTGTTATTGATGGTTTACTGCTTTAGCCAGGGTGACGTAATTCTTCTAATCAGTTGTTCTTCCTGGTATGCCAAGACTGAGATTGCCTAAGGGTCATAACTAATGTTATTGGCCAGTGCCAAAGAACTAGGGGTTAAGTCAAATAGGCAGCAATGTCTCATCCACAATAAATTGAAGAGGTAGGATCTTTCAACTGACTCAAAACCTGAAAGTCAGTGACACCTGGATGACTCCTCTGAGGAGCAGCCATCACCTAAGATTTCTAAATAATAACAATGAAGCTAGGGCTGGTGAGATGGCTCAGTGGTCTAAAGCACCTACTTAGAACAAGCTAAGCTGAACAAAGCACAGGGACCACGGTTCAATCCCCCAGCACCACATGCCAGCCAGCCCCGCCCCCTGGTGGGCTGAGCTGGCCACACACACACACACACACACACACACACACACATAAATAAATAAATAAAAATTAAAAAAAAACATGAAACCACATTCTGTTAAAAAAAAAAAATGAAGCTACTCTCTGCAGGAAATTTACAAGCATCAACCCAGGAATTGAACTTAAGAAACAAATAAACAAAATGAGAAGACACTTAAGCAAGATGCAATGCCAGATTTCTACAGCCAATGGCAAAGCCAGGGAGCATTGCATTGGAATAATTTGAAAGTCACCCACCTGTACTCTCTGAAGTGGTTACATTACAAGAGAGTAGATGAGTGAGATGCTAGAAAAGATCACACTGAAAATAATTTCTCAGATAACTAAAAAATGGCGACTTTAGTGAAAGACATGGTTGATGACTCTAGAGAAGAATCAGATTTTTAAAAATAGGGAAGCTTAGAAAAATGATGGAAATCATGAATGCTAAACATGGAAAAGAAATGGAATCCTTGAAACAGATTCAAACAGATACCCAGGAGACCAAAAATTCTATTGAAAGTGTGTCAGCAGAATAAACCAATGTGAGGACAAAACATCAGCTATAGAAGATAGGATTGTACATAGCGATCATGAAAACAGTCTTAAAAGTAGCAAGACCATAAAACATCAATCCAACAGCTGCTAAATGATGCAAAGAAGAATAACTTAAGATTGGTCAGAGTCAATGAAAAAGCAGGAGATATCACAAATAATATAAAAATCCTGTTTGCAGAAGTAATGGCAGAAAACTTCCCAAGATGGAAAAAAGAATTTGACATACCTGTAAGCAAGACTTACAGAACTCAAATCAGACCTGATCTCGAATAGCTACAGCAAAGCATATTACAATCAAGATTCCAGAAATTTTCAATACAAGGATAAAAGGAAAGCTCACTGGACTCACAGCTGACTTCTCAACACAAAACCTCAAGTCAAGGAGAGCTTGGAGTGAAGTAGTTGAAGCACTAAAACAAAATGACTTCCAACCCACACTGATATACAAAGTGAGTTCAAGGTCAGCCTGAACTGCATAGTGAGACCCTGTCTGAGAGACAGAGGTGGTGGGGGGGGAAGAGAGAGAGAGAGGGGGGGGAGGACAGGAAATGGAAAGAAGAGACAAGAAAATAAGAGAATAGAAGGAAAAAATGAAAATACAACTTTCTAAATAAGGAGAAAAGAGGTTGAAGGGAGAAGGGAAAGAAAGCAAGATAGATCATGTACAGGTACAGATTCTCTATGATGAATGTTATCATTCTGTATCTCTAGAATGTACCCTCAAAAGTGTACCCCAGAGGACACAGGTCAGGGTAATGCTCTTCACGGCATCTGTGTCCTTTTACGCTGTCCAAATCTCAAGGGAACCCATGAGAACTGCTGCATATCAGCTCTGAGAGGGGTCGGTCCACACTTCTCTTCCCGTCTTGTCTAAACCGTGGTCTCTGTCCCCTCTCAGGAGAGGGCATGATGTAAGCGGAGCATCACCTGTCTCCATGAAGGAGCAAGGTTTTGAGCTAGCTCTTTGGGTATCTGTAGATATCAATCAGGGTCTGTGGTGGATTAACTAACGGCAGATTTATAACACCCAGCTGAATTGAATCCATGTGATTCCGGGTTTAGAGGGCACACCTGGGGACTGTTGCTAACAGCAGAAAAAGAGAACTGGAGGGGGAGAGGGTGTGCAGTTGACTTTCTTGGAGAAACGTGTCATGCCGGTTTTCCTGATGTAAACTCAGCTGTTCTCATAATTGGAAGAGCTCAGGTCCTTGCTGCCTCTGAGGGTGGCTCTGGTTCTCTTCAGGGGAGCTCTGGTCCTTACCTTGAGCATCACTTCCTGGCTGCCGTGCACATCTCTCAGCCGGCTGGCACAGATCGATCCCACGGGTGTAGACTGTCTAGCTTCCACCACTGACCTTTGGGCCTCCCCAGTGCTGATCCTTGATACAGATTTCCATGAGGCATTGTTGTGGGCTCAAGGCCTCCAACTGGATCATGGAGAACACTGCCATGGGCTCTAGGTCTTTAGCTGAATTCATGCAGGACACTGCCATGGGATCCAGGCCCTCAGTCAGATTCCCTGGGTCTCTGGTGCTTGAACAGGTCTCTTGCACTCTTCTGCATTTGACTTTTTGGGTAAACATTATAAAATAATCCTATAGATTATGTGGCCTATAGTAAATCTATTCCCTTGCAAACTCTGACTGCAACAGGGTCCTCTGAAAATTTTTCTAAATTTGTGTTGATCTGTCAGAGGTTTTGTAGAGAGAAGGGAACTTGACCCACCTTGGGTCTCTTTTGGTCTCTCCTCTGTACTTGAGAGTGAGTGGTCGTCATTCCTGCACTTGTATTGAGGCAGGAGGGCTCCTCAGGAGATTCCTCTTGGGAGCAGGAGGATCTCCTGGGGCTGAGGCTATATAGCAAAAGTCAGGATCATCTCATAGAACAAAGAAACACCTACCCTCAGGGCATTTTAGACCATTAGTCTTGTTTTTTATAGAATAAGTCTAGTTGTAGGACTGTATTATAATTGATACTCCTTTCTGGTAACCATTTCTCTTCATTACCCAGGAAATAACCAGGCTGCCTGAGTATAGAAGATTAAGTACTTTTACTTCAAGATTGTGGCTTAAGGAACTCCCAGGTTTTGAAGATACAGCTCAACAGGGAAGTAGTCAGAGGACAGAAAGAAACACTATTTATACTTTGGGTTTTTTTTTACAAGATGAATAAACTGCATAAAAATGTTTAGGAGGGGGCCGGGGAGATAGCTCAGTGGAATAAGCACTTGCCTGGCAAGATCAAGGACCTGAGTTCAATCCCCGGTTCTGAAAAAAAAAACAAATGTTTAGGAGACCAGAAGTCAGAACACTGATCAGATGATTAATATATTAACAATGCTTAATACACATAATATATATAATATAATATATTTATTATATGTATATTAATATAATATATATTAATATAATATATGCATTAAGCATTGTTAACATATTAATTATAGTATAATTGTTAGTATATTAATTATATTGTTCATTTTTTAGGTCTGACGAAGATATTATGGTTATAGTTTTTAAACACATAAGGACAGTGTTTTATTTATTTATTTATTTATTTATTTTTTAATTTTGCGGAACTGGGGATTGAACTCAGGCCCTTGTGCTTGCCAGGGAAGCACTTATTCCACTGAGCCATCTCTCCAGCCCCAAGACAGTGTTTTTATTCCTCAGAATCTACTAATAAAATGATATTTAAAGTTAATCACAAATTAATCAGAAAACTAGAGGGGCTGGGTGGCTGTTCCAGGGGGTTCTGTTGTACTCTCTGCATTTGTGAAGTTTAAATTTTTCTGTAGACAAAAAAAAAAAGAGAGAGAGAGAAAAGAAACACTTTGGTGAATTTGTATCCTGTCAGGTTAGCTGAACAGGCACGAGGTTCCCAGCATTCCCCTGTCTACACAGTTCTCAGTAGGCAAGGCAAAGAGGCAAAAGAGGGTGGGAGCGAACAGGAAGCCATTGTCTTCATGTAGTTAGGAGATTCCAGCAAGCTAGGGCACCTTCTTTAAATTCCTCTTCTGTGAGGGTAGGCTAGGTCCACAACTACACCAGTTTCAGCTGGACCTTCTGCTTCAGTCCCGCCAGCTCCTGGACCACATGCTTCTCTACTCTGGTCTGTTTTGTTGCTATGGTTTATAAAGAAAACGGGTTTGGTTTTTCTCCCGGCTCTGGAGGCTGGGAAGGCACTGGCATCTTCTTGGCCTTTGCTAGGAACCTTGTGTGGCTTCAACACATGGCAGAATGTGGAGAGGGGAGGTGGGCAGAATCTGCATGGCGCAAGTATGAAAGGAGAGTCCAGGCCTGCTCCACACCAGCCTGCTCTTGTGATGACTAACCCACTCTTGCGGGAGCTACATTAATCCCTTCATACCCTCTCCACACCACCATGTGGAGAGTTTAAATGTCCACTTGAGGTTTTTATGGCAACAAACCACAGTACTCTGACCTCGGCTGACCTCTCCTGAAAGACTTCCTATCTGTGCAGAGTGAAGATGGTAAGCAGCCATGCGGGTTCCAATTCGTCCTCTGGGTTCTCAGACTCACAGATCCTAATCTGTCCTAGCTTTTCACTCCACGTCCTTCTTTCTTCCCCAGAAACTATCCAGGAAAGCCTGCCAGCCCTCATTGTCCAGCACTGAACACAGAAATGACAGCCTTGAACAGACCATGTAGCCAGCTCTCACAATTGCATGAGCTCAAAAAAAAAAAAAAAAAATGTATTTGGTATAGGGTCTCACTATGCAGCTTGGTCTCGTAGTGATCGTCCTGTTTTCAGCCTCCCAGCCCTGGGATTACAAGTGTGTGCTCAGCACACCCACAGGCAGAGCCAGCATGGCATGTGATGACAGGGATAGAACCCAGGTCCCTGAGCTTGCCTAAGCAGGCACTTAGTCCACTGAACTATCTCACCAGCCCTCTCAAATTCTTATAATAAATCTCTTATGTATTGGAGTAACTGACCTCCAAGGTGGCCCAGGGATCTCTACTTTCTGGTCCTTACCCATGGTGGAAAACTCTCCTACACAATAAAACTGAAATGACCTCTATGGCCACTGTTGTATTGCAGAAGTGACTCTACGTGACTTCCTGGTCATGTCAGCTTTCTGTAACTGTCACTAAATGCCTGAGATCGTCTACTTACAAAGAGAAAGGGTTTATTTTTGTTCATTGTCTCACAAGTTCCCATCACTGTTTGCTTGGCCCCATTATCTCTGAACTCACTGGCTGAGCTGAGACCAGCCTGTCAGGGGCTAAGGAAAAGGGAGCTAATTTCTATACTGTGTATGGAGAACTGCTGAGTGGGCTGTTTAATGAAAAAGAACTTGATGAACTGGTTGGGAGCCATGGTGGCAGCAAGGGATGTCAGATGGACTGCCAGCGCCTATTTCTGGTGACTTCACTTGTCTGCACTTGAGGCAGAACTGGAATTGTACCTTTTTGTGTGAGACACAGTGTCTCACTACGCAGTTCAAGCTGGCCTTGAGCTCACCTTGTAGCCCAGGCTGGTCTCGAACTAGCAATGATCCTCCTGCCTCAGCTGGGATTACAGGTGTGCACCACCTCGCCTGGCCTGGAATCCCGCTTCTTGAAGAGGAGCCCAGGCCCTTCATACTTCATAGGAGTCTTAGTTCTCTGAAAACTTAAGTGACTGCTTCCCATGTAAGGTTTTTATATCTTGTCACTGTGTCCCTTGAGGAAGGACAAGTTTGGTTCTTCAGAAACTGGGAATCAGTCTAGAAAGTCTTCTCTCCCTGTCAACCCTTTCATTTCCCGAGGGACTTCAGGCCTGTCTCTTTGGAGTCCCTTGCAGTGAATGACAGCAACCTGCACAGGAAGATAGACTGCCTCTAGGAGTTGTATTGTTTATTAACTAGTAATTCCCTTTCTGTCTGGGTTGTTGTGTGGGCATGTAGCTCTTGAAAGGCATATTTGGAACATCTGACCTTGGAATTGATGTGCCAGAACAGGTATAAAGGAGCTCTGACTAGGGTTTCTTATGGCTAGAGAGCTAGAGGAGGGATTTTTAGAGAAGGAAGTTAACATAGAGTAATTGGATTTGTTACCTGTGATGTCCAGGGTCACCCAGGCTTCCTAGATGTCTGCGGACAGGGATATCGTAGGTTGTCCCAGGCCCCTTCAGTCCTCTTTTTCAGTGGGAGGTGAGGGTTTGGGCTGGCCTCGCCTCTCTTTGGAAGAGGGAACAGTTGATCTTCCAGTGCCATGAGCAGTCAGGCTGTGTGACACAGAGCCGGGCCTGGGTGGTGGCTTGGTAGAATCGTACACCCAGTACCCAGTCCTCATGCTTGTGAAGCGGGAACCCTTACCTTGACTGTCCTTGGATTTCCCTTTAGATGATGTGTGTATGCTTAAAGCATTGGCAGTTGTGACAGAAACAATTTTGGCCCTGGTTTCACCTCCATCCAGATCCCTAATGTGGAACCCAGAAAGCTCTGTATCCAGCCATTAGGCTGTATGGGGGCCAACCTGAAATTTTTATAATTTGCACTGAATACCTGGAGATGATTGACCAATGAAGTGATGTCCCATCAATGCCTGTCCTTCCCTGGAAAGATAAATCTACAATTCTACACAGTGGTTCCTCAATTCATGACCCTAATTCATTCCACAGTTCGGGGGAAGTTGGCCACGTTCATCTTCATGCAGGCAAGACAGCTGTGGTTGTGTTTGTCACCCACCGCAAAGTTTTGCCGAGTGCTTCTGTCTGCAAACTGAGCTGTTTGTAAACAGAAGTACCCATGAGCCAAGGTCCTGTGTACTTGCTAAAGGATTTTACTAATTGGCTATGAAAAACAACTGGATTTTCTTTTTGCACCATATGCCCCAGCTCAGCTGTCCATAATTAAAAGATTACTGGATGCCCCTTTTCATTCCCTGCACATGAGCAGCTGCCATGCCTGGCCTGGAGTCCAGCCCGCCACTAGTACTATAGTCCTAGCTTGGTTCTGCCAGCAAAATAGCAGTCTCCTCCAGGTATTCTCTTTCTGTTCCTACCCCATATTGTTTATCTGTGTATTTTTGAGCCTCTTTTAAGAGTCTTCATTCTTCAGCTAGGGACACCAGCTGGCCAAGATGAATTGGACAGCTTACCATAGCAGGGAAAAAAGCAAGAGCACAATTTGAATGTCATCTGCAGCCCTCATGAAGATCTGGGTCCCTAACCTCAGGCGTAGTTTCTGAGTCACTGGAGGGGAAGAGGATGATTCGCTGGCTCAACAGAAGCCTATAAGGAAGGGGCTGAGGATTCCACGGCATACGGTTGTGTTCCCTAAACAGGTGGGAGAGACCCGTATCTCCCAGAGAGACCCGTATCTCCCAGAGAGACAGGTGGGTGACTGAGGACAGCACCCTCAAGCAGGTCGACTCCGAGGATCCCTCTAAGTATCATAGTTTATGAGCTTTTTCAGAGATAAGGAACTACAAAACCCAGAACATAAGAGATTTTACTCTACTTTCTATGTTCTTTGAAGAAACAATCTAACTGCAGAATAGTACTGCAGTTTTGTTTTGTTTTTTTAATAATTTGATACAGGGTCTTACTATGCAGCTCAGATTCATAGTGATCCTCCTGTCTCAGCCTCCCCAGCACCAGGATTACAGGCATGTGCCACCATACCTGGGATTCCAGGGCCAACATGGCATGGGCTACCAGAGATTGAACTCAGGACCTTGCGCTTGCCAGGCAGGTGCTTAGACCACCAAGCTATCTCCCCAGCACTAGTACTGCAGTCTACACTGCCATTGTATAACCATCTGTCACCATTCTCTGCTTCTACTAGACCCAAACCACATTGCAATAGTAGAGTTGTTTCTTTTTCAGGTTGGCAAAGCAAGTCCTTCCCAATTTTGAAGGATATGGCCTCATGGCAAGGTATGTGGGACCTGAGGGGTGTTTCTTATGTTGCATCCTGAAGCCTAGAGAGAGGAAAAAAAACAACTATGTCAGGGTTCCTTCAGATGTCATCCTATACAGTAGGAGAAAGAGTTGAGAGTTCGCAACACATTTTTTTTGGCAGAACTGGGGATTGAACTCAGGCCCTTGTACTTGTCAGGGAAGCACTTATTCCACTGGGCCATCTCCCTGGCCCCACAACACTTTTGTGTGACTCACACACTAGGTAGACATCTCTGTTGAGTCAGGGGCAGCACCAGTATCTTCCTAGAACAGCGGAGCCTCCAGGGGGCCCCTCAGCCTTAGAACTCTCTGTACCATGGTCACTGGCTCCTGAGAACAATGGGTAGGGCTCCCCAGGAGCTCCCCTAAAATCTCTCAAGAGGTCAGGGTCAGGTTAGGCCCCTGAGAAATGGAAGCTAAGAGTGGAGTATTCCCTGCCCATGACTTCCCTGGTTGCCTGGGAAACAGTATCTCTTACGCTCACCCCGCCACTGGTGTGGCCCTTTGGTGAAGGCAGTAGAGGCAGAAATCTCTTTCTGCCCTGGACTGGAGAAGAAAAACATTTTTAATTAATTACCTGAATTTTTGAAACAAGGAGGGGATCCAACCCGAGTCTTCTCTATTTTTTTTTTCTATTTCTTGATAGTGAAGGCTTTTGCTCTTATTTTTCAGGATACCCCAACCACAATCCATATTTATTTTTAAGACTATGGGGACAGGGAGATAGCTCAGCAGCATAAGCGCCTACCTGGCAAGTGCAAGGTCCCTAGTTCAATGCCCACTATTGGAAAAAAAAAAAAAAAAAAGACTGCAAAGATAATAGAGGCTTCAAGATGACAAAAGAGTCAGTTGTGTGTGGAAAGGTCTTCAGCAGATTTTTCTCCTTGAACCCTCTCTGGCTCTAATTTATTTAAGCGACTGCCTTGAATTCAGAGCAAATCTGGGAAACTAATCACCATGTGACCCAGAAAGGCCACGTACCTAAGGCTGGTGGTGGAGGTAAGTGGTAGGTTTGGTTTACATGATGATTGAAACCACAATCTTATCGATTATTTGATGTCTCCGGTTTGTTATCTTCCTCCATGATGCGATGACTACGGAAGTCTGATGGAAATGTTGATGAACTCAGATCTTGCCACTCTTATTCTTGTCCTCACTAAAAATACATTGAATTCTTTTAGCTTTGGCAACTATATTTGAAATTTTTATTAATTTTTCGTTTTCTGGCTGCTTCCTTTTCACAACCCACTTTTGTTTTGCAGATAAAATATCTTGGTTTGTTGTTGTTGTTGTTGTTGTTGTTGTTGTTGTTGTTGTTTTCCCCAGCTCAGCCCACCCTGAGAGTGGGGTTGGAGCAGTGTGCAGTGCTGGGGATTGAACTGTGATCCCCTGGGTCTGCCTAAGCTTGCCTATGCAGGCACTTTAAACCACTGAGCTAACTCACCAGCCCCTAAAATATCTTCTTGAATCTGGGGGTGGCTGTCTCAAAAAATCTGCACAGATCCTTGATCCTACAGGTGGCTGGTAAGGCTGACATCTGCTGCTGAGTAAGTGTTTCTCTCCAACGCCTCAGCCCTGAGCAGAAGTCCTGGCCTGGGCCCCTGAACACACGTGCAGAATTCCTCAGATAGTTGTTCCTGCTCCACACTGCTACAGTAGCGGACAGGGAAAGGGCAGAGAAGCTGTTGCTCACTTCTAGGTGGATATAGATCCCTCTTCGGAGCCCTAGCTCCCTCCCCAGGACAAACTGCTTGACGTAGTTAGAGTAAGTGCCTAACTTCAGCCTAGATCTGACAAAGTGCAGACAGCCCCTTTACCAGCCACCTCCATTCCTGCCCTGCCTCTGGTCACTCCTCAGAGATGCCAGCTCTACAGAGAAAAGAACGCCCTTCTGCCTCTGCTACCAGTCCAACTCTGGGTCATAGTCCCAGCATAGGAACTACCCACCAGTATCGAAACACTAGCTGCTTCTTCAGGAGTGCAATGACAGGGCTGGGGATACAGTCCAGCAGCATAAGTGTCTGCTTGGCAAGCGCCAGGTCCTGAGTTCAATCCCCAGTGAAAGTGCAATGACATCCTTTACCTTTGAAGAATGCATTTCCTTCTGCCTGCAATATGTGGAGAAGGGATTAGAGAGATAGCTCAGCAGACTAAAACGCCTGCTTAGGCAAGTGCAGGGACCGCAGTTCTATCCCCAGCACCACATGCTGCACCAGCCCGGCCCCTGGGTGGGCTGAGCTGGCCAGAGTCCTGGCATCTCTGAGGAGTGACCAGCCTGGTGGTGCACACCACCAGCACTGGGGAGCCTGGAAACAGGAGGATCACCAGGAGTCTGAGCTTTGTAGTGAGACCCTGCAGCAAGTAAATACATTTTTTTTTAATGTGAAGAAGAGAAAACAAGAATATGCTTGGTCTACCAGCTTGAAACTGGAATCGTGCAAAGGACACTCCTCCTCATTGCTTTACCAGGTTCTTTCATTTGTTTTTCTGACTGATGAAAGCTCCTGGATCCTTTTCAAACCAGCTGTCCACGTGACTTCCTAGGCACCAACTTAGCCCCCACTGGGGTTAGCCCACCAATTTATTACTTATAGTATCATATGAACTTTGAAGTAACACTCATATTGGCTCAGCCGAAATATCCAGAGATTTCTAAGGCACCATAGTTAAAAAAAATTATAATTCACACATGCACTGAAATCCAACCCGAAAGAGCCTCACCTGCCTAGGCTGTGAAGGCCAGTGACCTCACGCCCCAGGCACTGCTACTTTATCCTGCTCTGTCACAAGACAGGAGTGAGGCAGCTCGTGGAAACAAACATAACATCACAATATAAGAAGTAAAAGAAATAAGGATGGTGAGATCAGGCCAAGACTAAGTAGGCCAAATACTTTTATTAAAATAATATATAGATACTTAATAAAAGTCCCAAACAGGGTACTTTGTTTCCTAACACCAGAGAAAAGAGACGTGTGGGTACTTATGAGGCGCAAAAGATGCATGAATTGTGAATAAGCCAACCAGATGCTAAGGAAGGGGGCCCCGGTCCTGAGAGGAGCCCCAAGGAACTCGGTCTTCTAGATCTTCCCTACAGCACACGATGTGACAGGACAGCTCAAGCCAAAGCAGCGCCACATGCCATCAGAAACACACGGAGAGAATCGCCACGCGGCACGACCCAGCTGGCGTCGGGCAGCGAAGGGCTCTGCACAGCCATGTTCGTGGCATGCAGCGTCGCGGTGGACCGTAAGGATCTCATCCACGATGTCTCCTTCAACTTCCTAGGGCGGCGCATGGCCACCTGCTCCAGCGACCAGAGTGTGAAGGGCCTGAGACATCTGACCCGCCTGTGAGGATGGGGGAGACCTCAGAAGGGTCCAGGGCAGACCTCGGCTTTCTTGAGGAGGAAGTCTGCAGGGCGCATTGTTTGTGTTCTGGGAAACTCTGAAATAACGCCTGAAGACAGTTTTTCATTCCTTCACTCAGGTCTGGGATAAAAGCGAAAGTGGAGATTGGCATTGTAGCTGGAAGACTCATGGTGGATCTGTGTGGCGAGTGATGTGGGCCCACCCAGAATTTGGCCAGGTCTTGGCTTCCTGTTCTTTTGAACGAACAGCTGCTGTGTGGGAAGAAATTGTTGGAGAATCAAATGATAAGCTGCGAGGACAGAGTCACTGGGTGAAGAGGACAACGCTGGTGGATAGCAGAACATCTGTTACTGATGTGAAGTTTGCTCCCAAGCACATGGGCCTCATGTTGGCCACCTGCTCAGCGGACGGGATAGTCAGAATCTACGAGGCACCCGACATCATGCACCTCAGTCAGTGGTCCCGACAGCATGAGATCTCTTGTAAACTAAGCTGCAGCTGCATTTCTTGGAACCCTTCAACCCCTCGTGCTCATGCACTCATGATCGCTGTTGGAAGTGATGACAGTAGCCCAAACGCTATGGCCAAGGTCCAGATTTTTGAATACAATGAAAACACGAGGAAATATGCAAAAGCTGAGACTCTCCTGACAGTCACTGACCCAGTTCATGACATTGCTTTTGCGCCAAACTTGGGACGGTCTTTCCAGACATTGGCAGTTGCAACCAAAGATGTGAGAACTTTCACATTAAAGCCCATGAGGAAAGAACTTACTTCCTCAGATGGGCCAACAAAATTTGAAATCCATATTGTGGCTCAATTTGATAACCACAACTCCCAGGTCTGGCGAGTGAGTTGGAACATAACAGGAACAGTGTTAGGATCTTCAGGAGACGATGGTTGTGTCAGACTGTGGAAAGCTAATTACATGGACAATGGGAAGTGCCCTGGGATTCTGAAAGGTAACGGGAGCCCAGTCAGCGGGAGCTCTCAGCAGGGAAACCCAAGTCCTTCCCTAGGTTCAAACTTTCCAAACCTTCACAGCTTGTTGAAGGGATCTTCCGCTGGCAGAAAGCTCAGCTGAGCACAAGCTAATGGATAACTTTGCTGTTTC
This sequence comes from Octodon degus, assembly GCF_000260255.1. NCBI lineage: Eukaryota > Metazoa > Chordata > Mammalia > Rodentia > Octodontidae > Octodon > Octodon degus. The sequence goes on along the minus strand of NW_004524773.1, from coordinate 3,181,827 downwards.
CTGCTTGTTGAATGCACACAGGAATGGGAAGTGAGCTCCTTTTCCCCTTCCCAGCGCCTTTGACTCTCCCAAGATACACCAGCAGCCTGCTCACTACCAAGCGCAGTCCAAAGGCCTTTACCAAAACAGTGGAGACCACTTATTTGTACTAGTCACCTTACTGATGGTATTTGAAACTTCAATACAAACGGAGAGGCTTTTGGTTGAGAGACAGTCACCAAAATAATTTTTTGAAATGTTCATGAAACTAATGGGTTTAAAAATTAAAAGGATCGTTACTGTCCTTTATAAAGTAGTTGGGCAGAGGTAAACTATCATTTTATTCTATTTGAAGAACAGAAGTATATTTCTTTTGTTTTCTAAGACGATAAGCCAAAATGATGAATTTTTATAATTTTAATTTATTGAATAAATATTTTTCATAAAGGAAAAACAAAAAAGAAATACAGGGAGTGGGCTGGGGCGATAGCTCAGTAGAATAAGCGCTTGCCGGGCAAGCGCAGGGTCCTGAGTTCAATCCCCAGTACCGAAAAAAAAAAAAAAAAAGAAAGCAAGAAATACCGTAAGCCTTGCTACAGGTAGCGAAAGGCGCTTGCAGCTTGCAGAGAACCGCGCGCTGCGTCAGGCGGACGCCAAGCCGCTCGGGTTTTCCCTCACGCATGCGCACACCTCTGCAGGAGCCGCTGCACAGCCGTGTCGCACAATCTCAGCAGGAGACTGTGCACTTTGTCCCCGACCCTGAAGACGGGACTGGGTATTTTGGTCACCGCCCTCAGCATCACACCTGGCAGCTGGCGTTCTGTCAATTTTGTTGAATCATTAAATGAATGAGTTCACAGTCTATACAATCAGTCTGTCACAAGAAATCGACCCTGACCCTGGGGATGGAAGGCGGCTGGACTCTGAACGCTTTCAACTCAGGCACCAACGCAGCAGGATCTGACATTGTTATTTTCTTTTGAAGGACAACTGGGCGGTATGCCATCTCAGTCACCCACTTTTTAAAAATAAGGCTGTTTTTAATCCCTCTCAGCCATGTCAAACGCAAGACTAGGCCATCCGTACAAAAACTTTTTCCCGAAATTATTGGCTATAAAATATCAAAGATTGGGGGCCAGGGAGATGGCTCAGTGGAATAAGCGCTTCCCTGGCAAGCACAAGGGTCTGAGTTCAATCCCCGGTTCCGCAAAAACAAAAATAAAATAAAATAAAATATCAAAGATTAGTTCAAATATGGAAGATTATATATAAAAGTGTAATTTACAAGATTAAAAAAGCCCAAAGTTTTTTATTTTGGGGGGGTACTGGAAATCGAACTCAGGACCTTGTGTTTGCTAGGCAGGTGCTTGTGCCACTAAGCGACTCCCCCAGCCCCAAAGTTCTGACTTTGCACATAGCTAAATATTTCAACTGTTGTCCTAGCTACAATGACTGATACCTTTTCCAGCCAACACAGTGTTGCTCTTGATTGTCACAACAAGCCCACGAAGCGGTAGAGAGATATGAAGTCTATCTTACAAATAAGGAAACTGAGATGAGAACAATATTCTCTGCCTTACTTTGGTTTTTCTTTTGTTTGCTGAGACAAGATCTCACACTGTTGTTAAGGCTGGCTTTGAACTCTGCTGTGTAGCTCAGGCTGACTTCGAGCGTGCAGTGATCCTCCTGCCTCAGCCTCCTGAGCGCTGGGATCACAGGCGTGCACCATCATGCCGGCTCCCAGCAATAATATTCTTAAATGAAGATGGTGCTTCCTTCACATGTTCTAAGCCGCATAGATAGATGAGGTAGTATCGAAGATGCCCGCTGCAGAAGAGTGGCTGCAAATCAGCTGGTGTCAAACACAGCAGCTTATGTTACAGAACTGTAGACCTGGCACCAAATGTCAGGCTAACATAGGAATAGTTTAAAATCTACCTTTTGGGCCGGGGAGATGGCTCAATGGAATAAGCTCTTCCCTGGCAAGCGCAAGTGTGTGAGTTCAATCCCCGGTTCCACAAAAAATAAAAAAATAAAATCTACCTTTTATGTATTCTGAAGAAGTGACTTCCTAATTAAATAAAAGCTGCATGAGCTATTTACTATACCATCAAGCCATCCACCTATACTTTTTTCCAGACAAGGAAGAACAGCGACATGTCTTTATCCCTCCTTCTCTTACCCTGCTTCGAGTGAAAGAACTGGATGGGTTGACAAGTGAAGTATTCGAAAGGCAACAGCGCCCCCTACTGGTACATGCAGTCAGACACTCAGACCCTGGCCCACAACAGCGGTGGTGGGAACCAAGAGGCAGACAGGGAAGACCTTCATTTCCCCAGCCCTGCCCCTCCGTCCCGCACTGGTCAAGTGATGGGGCGTGGGGCGGCCTCCCTGGCATGCTCCCTCAGGGAGAGAATTGGCAAGAAGGAACAGGAAACGCCTTGGTTCCTGTCCAGCTGCACTAATGACCGCCTGGGCCATCCTAACCACCTGCAAGACGCCCCTCCTGCTAGGCGATCACCTCCAAATAGCTCAGCGGATTAAAGCGCCTGCAATCGGGTGCAGGGGCCAGGTTTCGATCCCTAGGCCTGCTGTGCCAGCCCTGCCCGACCCCGACCCCAGCGTGCACTGAGATGGCAATTGAGACTGGGCATGGTGGCACACGCCTGTAATCCCAGCTCTTAGGAGGCTGTGAACAGGTGGGTCACTACAAGTCTTATCTAATAGTGAGACCCTAAACATCCTGTAGACCCTTCCCTAAAATACAAAAAAAAAAAAAAAAAGGGGAGTCCCCGGTGAAAGGGCAGGAGCACCTAGGGCCAGACCCTGAGGATGCGGGTCCCCAAGGCTGATGGAACAGCCTGCCGTCAGAGTCCATCTGCACCGCTCACACTGGTTCTGACCACTGCACCCCTGCCTGTCCTGACTGGCTGCCACACGGCCCAGGTTCTAAGGGGTCACCTTCCATGGGTGCTGCCTAACCCTCCCAAGCTGGTTCATGGAGGGTATAGGGTACAGGCTTGACCCTTGTCCAGCTCAGAAACTCCTGGTTCCCAGCCCCTTGGTGATTCCCCGTCCCACACCCATGCACCAGCCAGCGCCCCCTGCAGGTATCCCCTGGACAGTGCGCCAGGGCGTTCTCCCCAGTCCTGTATGAGGACCCACTCATCTTGGCTTGGCTGAGCCAAGCAGCCATGTGGGCTGTACCATTAAACTCACCTGTCCCGACTTCAGGACATCAATTCTTACCTCCAATGCTGCTCATCACCTGCTGGCTGACTTTGCCAACACTTATCAGGCAGTGAGGCGCCCAGGGCCCTCCTCTAGGCTCTTGTCCACGCAAAGAATCGGATGGGAAAACCAACGGACATAAAAGCTCAGCATTTATTTAAGATTAAAGAAGAAAAAGAAGTGAAAAGAGAATGCAAAGAAAAGTGCTCTGAAGATAAGATATGCCTTGTACTCAGGGCGGCCACTGTATGAACAAGGGGACAGCGGCCACAAAGTCAAGGGCCACCACATTTTATGTCATCTTTCCATGTCAAATCCAAGCTGTACACCCAGGGCCCCAAAGCTGCTCTGTCCGTGCATCCAGGCCATTTGCTGGGTCTCTGGGATCGACAGGTTATGCCTGACTGTCCAGCCAGCTTGCCGGGCATTAACCTCTTACCTCACTGTGCCAGGGCATGGGACCTGAGGCTGCTAAGGGGTTTTCTACCTCTAAGATGGGTGATAGGACATTTTCCCAGGTCCAGTGGTCAGTGCTTGGGATGTATAAGGATGCAGTGATGGACACTGAGTGTGGGAGCCAAAGTAACTTTCATATTGCAAAACCCCAACACCTGATCGGGGCAAGAATCCTATTCCCAAGAGTTTGGAAGCTACCAGTTTCTCCCACTACTCAGGGACCAAAGACGAGAAAAAATGGAGCTCGGGTTGGTAAAACACGGAGAACTTAACAATCTGAATGCATCTTAGGGGCTAAGTCTCCTAAACAGGGCTTCCACCAGGGAGCAATCCACAGGGCCTCAGTGACGATCTGGAGGGAACCTTCAAAGAAGCATGGCTGACATTTTGGATTTGCCAGAGTAGCCGTAAAATCACTGATGTTGTTACAAAATGCGACTTTCAAAGTCCTGAGAGTGGAGAGGTCCCTGCAGGAGACCAGCAGAGAAGGAAGCCCATGCCCTAATTTACTGTAAGAATGACAGCTGCAGAGCAGCCCTGCCCCTCAGCCCGCAGCCTGTGGTGCTAGGGGTGGGTGTGCATGAATTCCTCCCTCAGGCCCCTGTGCCAAGACAGCTGGCTTTAATCTGTTGGTGACAGACAGTCCAGCCAGTTCCCTCTGCTCGGGGAAGTTCAAGAGACCATGTGTGGTGTGATTATTTTTATAAGCAGCCAATGTCCTGGGAAACTGGTTTATGCAAACCACCAAATTCTCTCTGCTTATAAAATGGAGATAATCACAGCCCTGGCTTCCCACAGCTGCTATGACGTTTCAGTGGCTTCTGCGCATTGGTGTGCGGAACCAGGATGGAACTCGGAGAAAAGGTTTGACCCGAGCTCAAAAGAGACTGCCATGCGTGATACCCTCATCTGTACCTTTATTCACAAGCCAATATTTCACTGAGCTAAAGAGTGAATAAAAACATGAAAATGTAGATATATAATTTTAAAATAAATCATGTTTGAAAAATACAAACCAAGTCATGCAGTAGGATCGGTGGCTATAACGTCAAAGCGTTCATCCCTCAGCATGCAGCAAAGGCGAGTTCCTTCCTCGTGGCCCCAGTTTCCTCAGAACAGCCGCACCCAAACGAGAAGTGCACACAGCGCAGCTTCTTTGCTGAGCCACCTTCTCTGACTTAGCTCCTTGCCCCAAATCAACCCTATCCATCCTGAACCTGGAGTCTGCTTCCTGGGAGCCGTCCACGATACAATTCCATGGCCCGGACCCGCACGCTGGGAGCAGAGCCCAAGAACTGGACGCTGATGTGCACTGCGGCTCATGGTCATGGTCCTGCTGGCCTCCGTTTTCACCCCTTCCTGTGTCCACACCCTTCACTTTGTAGTTTTGTAGTTCTGTGATTCTGGGTATAGCTGCGTGGCTTGCTTTTATCAAAAGAATAAGGCAGGAGGGACAGTGTACCAGTTTCAAGTTGGGCCTCAATTGAGAAGCCTTTCAGATTTCCACTTGTACTTTTCCACCTCAGTGAGAACAAATCCAGGAAGCTTATTGGAAGATGAGCATCACATGGAACAGGACCAAAGCTGTCCCAGTCATCACAGCCAAACTAACAGCTGACCTCTCGACATATCAGCAAACACAGCTGAGGCCAAAGCATCCGGCCAAGCCCACGCACAAACTCCTGCCCTAAATAAATAAATGAGTGATGGGATGACTTGTTACACAGCAGTAGCTATCTGACCCAGACAACCTATACTTTCCTAGTCAGATCCTGAAGGCAGACAACTTAAATTTGAAACTCATCTCTCCCCTTTCATCAGGCAAGTGATTTAGCCACCCTCTGCCTATTCCTCATCTGTAAAATGAGATAAGCAGTTCTGACCTGTGGAAGTTATCAATATCCAAATAAACTTATGTAAGTAAATCCCCCCCCCAAAAAAAAATCAATACACCATCAAAAAGCCCTCAGGGCTGGGGAGATAGCTCAGTGGTCTAAGCACCTGCCTGGCAAGTGCAAGGACCCAGGTTTGATCCCCTGTACCACATGCCGTGCCGGCCACTAAAACCAGGTGTGGTGGCACGCAGCTGTAATCCCAGCGCTGGGGAGGCTGAGACAGAAGGATCACTACAAGTCTGAGCTGCACAGAGAGACCCTGTACCAATAAATAAATAAATAATTTTTAAAAGGAGCCCTCACACACATATATCTATAGAAGGACTTATTGCAAAATATTCATGTGCATGTATCTATGATAAAAGCCATCAAAAAGCAATGAAAATTCCAGATAAGTCACTTCTTCGAGGACCTTGCCCAGCCTATATTCCAGACAGCCCTAGTGACACAAGGACATCTGCCTACAATGAGGGGCTCCCGACAGCAAGCCAACACCAACTTATGCAACAAGCCCTGCAAACAACAGCCCTTCCTTCACACTGAGTATGTGAACTTCTTTGTTCTTTGAAAAGCCTACCCTTGTGCCACAGCTCACATACCCCAGATGGTAATCCCCTGCTTTTTTGTGTTTTGTTTTGTTTTGTTTTGTTTTGTTTTGTTTTGTTTTGTAGATACTGAGGGGTAAACCCAGGTCCTTCATACTAAACTACATCCCATGTATTTTTCTCTCTCTCTCTTTTATCTATGATAAAATCACTAAAGAGAAACAAGCATGGGTTTAGAAAACATATGAAAGTCTCAGAAAAGGTCATTGCAACAGTGGAGGAAAGTGGTTTAGACCTTGGGCCTGTCTGCCCAGGATTCAAATCCTGACTTTATAATTTGCCGGCTACAGGCTTCCCACAGAGGGTTTCTCTCCTCTCTCATTTTCTAGCTAGAGGGAAACGGCCAAGAGGATGTGGGGAAGCACAAAAGATTTGTCTCCTGATACATAAACACTGGCATCATGTTTTTTCCAAAACTGGGTATTTCTGCAGTATGACTCCCCAAAATCCCACAATATAGGACACAACCACTTTCAAAGATGATTTTTGTTCTTGTCATTGTTGTTGTTGTTTGAAAACAAGGTCTCGAAATACATTCCAGGCTGGCCTTGAATTCACTAGATAACCTGGGCTGGCCTCAAACTCATGCTGACAGCCTGCCTCGGCCTCCAGAGTGCTGGGATTATAACTGTGCACCACCACACCCAGCTAACAATGATTTATTTTTAAAGCTAATGACAACATAAGAATTGAAGACCTTCCAGAGCACAGGGACCGCGGTTCGATCCTCCAGCGCCACATGCCGGCCAGCCCCGCCCCCTGGTGGGCTGAGCTGGCCACACACACACACACACACACACACACACACACAATAAATAAATGTAATAAATAAAAAATAAATAAATATAAAAAAAATAAACTTAATAGCTAAAACTATCATAAAAAAAAAGAATTGAAGACCTTCCACTTTATTCCCATCTAGTTCCAAACCATCCACAGTCCCACCTACCTTATCCCCATTCCCGATAGCTTTTTCCTGCCCCAACATTTATCTTTAATTCATTCATCCCTTCTACTAAGAACTGTCCCTGACTCTGTCTCTGAGGGTACCACAGTGACCAAAGCAGACTCCTGATGCTGCCCAGAATGGTCACTGATATGTAGTAGGTGTTAGTTGAAAGCTTTTAGAATAAATAAAACTGGTTGTTTCTAAGTGCATATGGGGGGGCCTGCCGGTTAGCTCAGCTGTTTAAGCGCCTGCTGATGCAAACGCAGTCAGCTGCAGGATACCGTGGTTTGACCCCCAGCTCCCCATGCCTTACCAGACCCTCCTTTAAGGCAGCCTGAGCCAGGCAAAAAATAAATAAATAAATTTTAAAAACCTCCTCTAAGTGCATGTTGACCAAGTCAGATGTTAACAACCTGAAGTTCGCTGATTCGCAAGCTCCTAAGTGAGTTATAGGACGAAGTCCAGGGCCAAAATTCTTTCCCAAATAGACCTTGACTCTCACCAACCTGGGCCCAGCTCCCTGTGCTCTCAGTCTTTCGCATGTGCTACTTGTCTTTTAAGCCCATGTCCCCAACGTCACCTCCTCGGAATAGACGCCCTAGACACCTAGGCGGGGTCCGCACGGCAGTGCTGCTCCTGCTGCAAGGTTTAGCTCAAGGTTGGCATCCCTCGTCGACTGCAAGCCATGCTCTTCGCGCTGAGTTTGTGGCAGGGCTCCTCCAGGCCACCAGAGGGCGCTGCCAAAACACCCACTGGACCTCTTGGCTTAAAGCCCCAGTGACTCTCCGCTGCGCTTACAGTCCTGACCTTCACTGGGTTCAGATCCTGGGTGGATCTGAAACTCCTCGGAGTGAGTGTCATCTCTTTTCCGGGCCTCTGTGTCTACACAGGTTGTCAAGGGGATTAGATGGGTTATTTCCTACAAAGCCTTTGGAGCAGCTGTCAGATAACAAGGAAGTTCTCAGCACCCAGGGCCCAGCGGGAAACAAACAGCAAACTCAGCTCAAGAACTGTAATTGGGGAGAGTTTAATAGAGAGGGTGGAGGCAGTGGTGTGGGAAACCACAAGGGATGTTGAGGCGCTCAGGGAACCGAAGGGTGGCCATGAGCAGGGCCCGGCAGGAAGGAGGATCACCGGGAAGGAGCCAAGCCCTTCTTACCCGAGACGCACCAGACCAAGTCATCCACCTCCAGGAAGCGCCTCCTGGAGAAAAGAAATGCCCCCCCACCCCCACCCCCACCCCCGCCCCGCAGGCGCGCGGCCACCACCTCGCCAGCACTCCCCACCAGTCAAACACAAATAGGAAACAAGAAGCCAGCCAGATAGTTCAGCGGACTAAAGCACTTGCTTGGGTGTGCAAAGGGACCAGGGTTGGAACCCTGGCATGCCGTGCCAGCCCTGCCCCCAGGGTACACGCGGAGACAGCGAATGAGACTGGGTGTTGTAGCGCAGGCCTGTAATCCCAGCACTTGGGAGGCTGAAAACAGGAGGATCACTACAAGTACGATTTAAGCAGTGAGACCCTGGAGGA
>NW_004524773.1:3154836-3172999 GCF_000260255.1 Octodon degus | reverse complement strand
GGGGGAGGGGGAGGGGGGAGGAGGAGAAAAGTCCCTGTCTAGTGATGCAGTGATGCTGACCAGCATCCTATGGGGTGATGCCACCACCAGTAGATGGCAGGGAGAGGTGGAGATGAACAGAAGAAGCAACTCTAACATGTCCTGCGCAGTACAGTTATTGGCAACTATCTCACAGTCCATGAGTTCCTCTGCGTCCCAGCCCCAGGCTCTGCCTCTCCTTCCCCAAGTCTCCATCCCCCACCCCCTGAAAGCCAGAAATGAACTGGGAGGAGTGGGAGGGAGCCCTCCGGAGCACTGGCAGCTCTCCAATGTTTAATTTTTTATTTATTTATTTGCAGGACTGGAGATTGAACTCAGGACCTTCACCCGAAGCTATATGTCTGGCCTTTTAAATTTTTATTTTATTTTGTATTTTGCGACCGATCTCACTAAGTCACGGTTTCCCAGGCTCAGTTTTGCAGTCCTCCATCTCTCTTCTCCCAGAATGCTGGGATGACAGACCTGGGCCACCACACCAGCTGAATTCTTTCCAATCATTCTCAGCAGAAATGTCAGTGGCATAGGTCTCTATGTTCGTCAGAATTTCTCTAACAATGTACTTAAGATGGTTACATTCAGTGGTATGTAAATTCTACCTGAAAAGCCACAACTAAATGCATAAGAATGAACAGTAAAGGCTATTGATAATAATTATGTACCCCAAATTTCAAAAAGTTGGAAGAGGGCTGGGAATGTGGCTGAGGGGTAACCCACTAGCCTAGCAAGTATGAGGCCCTGGATCCCTTCCTGAGCACCACACAACATAATCATAATTTTATAATAATAATAATAGTTTGAAAGACTAAAAGAGAGAATTTTAAAAGTTTCTACCACAAAGAGATGATAAGTGTTTGAAGAGATAGGTAGGTACCTTTGTATTTTGTGTTTCGGAACCGCAGATTGAACTCAGGCCCTTGTGCTTGCCAGGCAAGCGCTTATTCTACTGAGCCATCTCCCAGGCCCTGCATATATCTTGATTTAAGCTTTACATAGTGGATGCATGTGGCAAAACAATACATGGCGCCCTACTTTATGTACAAATTATTTATTTATTTATTTATTTATTTATATTTTGGCAGAGCCGGAGATTGAACTCAGGCCCTTGCACTTGCCAGGCAAGCGCTTATTCTCCTGAGCCATCTCCCCAGCCCCTATTTACAAATTTTAAAAGAAGAAATTATTTTAAAAACTCTAAACAAATGTAGAATTTGTGTTAGCTGTATGCAAGTGGGAATGTCTAGGGGGAGTGTGGACGCTGGCTATTGCTTTGAAATGCATCCCGAAGGTAAGTGGAGGTGACGGGCACCTGAAGGATGGACGGGTGGAGGGAGACACAGCACTGAGACTGAGTGTAGTAGCATGCACTGGTAATCCCAGTGCTCATGAGGCTAAACACAGGAAGGATCACTAGAGTCCAATTTGTGTGGTGAGAGTCATAGGCCCTGTACTAAATACATTTTTTAAAATTAATTAATTAAAAAAATTGAAGGAATAGAGCCGGGCATGGTGGCGCACACTTATAATACCAGCACTAGGGAGGCTGAGGCAGGATTGTTGCGAGTTCAAGCCCAGCCTGAGCTGCACAGCAAGACTCTGTCTCAAAAAGACTACAAGAAAAATTTAGGGAAATATTAAAATAGAAATAATGCTGATGAGGATTTTTGAGTCAGCCAAAACTGCTGTCCTGGATTGGTTAGCAGAACCAAGAAAACACAAATTCTCTGAGTCTTTTTCTTCTTCCTCTGAAGTACTGGAGCATGAACCCAGGCCTTTGCACTGAGCTACATCCCCAGCTATTTTTTTCTTTTCTCTTTTGACCCAAGTTCTCACTAAGCTGCCCAGGAGAGTCTGAAACTTTAGCCCCTCTGGCCTCGGCCTCCCAAAGTGCTAGCATTACAGGCGTGTGCCACCACGGAATTCTCTGGGGCTTTCCGGAGCCACAGCCACTCCCCTGCAGTGCAGAACTGCTGCCCAGGACTGGATTATGCTAAACCTTGGTTCTGGAGAAGTCTGTCGGGAGAAAAGGACAGAAAGGGTAGAGGAAGAGCCAGCACCTTCCTTCTCAGAAATCCTGTGATGAATGCAACTGTTTACCATTTGAACTCATGTATCATTCATTCAACAGACCGGTGTGCCCAGCCCTGAGCCATAGAAAGCTGACAACACAGCCCCAGCCTTGCCTGCAGGGAACTCAAAGTCCAGTGGCAGAGGAAGGTTAATTCCGCAATGGCAATCTCAGCGGGTCAGAGCGCTACTGGGAAAGCCCCAGAGCCCTGGCAGGTGATTTTAATCAGGAAAGGCTGCCCCATGGGAGGCACGGGGGAGGGGCGTCTGCACCGAGTCCCGAGGAGTCCGGAGGAGTCCGTGTCAACCAGCTCGGAGCTGGAGGAAGAGCGAGAGAACAGCACATGCTAGGCCTGGGGCTGAGAAGATTCTGTCAGCAAGCCAACCAATCTGTACAACTGAAATGTGAATGTAAATAAAAGGTGAAGAGAGACCAAAGATAAGCATGCAACCACCAGCGGGGTGACAAAAGGGCAGGAGGCGGGTGGCCTCCTGAGCCCTGAGGAGGACATCTGAACCTCATCCAGAGTGCCAGGGACTCACTCTCCAAGGACGTGAGTGGGGTGAGGTGTGTGCGTAACCCAGGTCTTGGCGCATCCTGTGCAAGTGCTCTGCCACCAACAGTACACTCCCATGCAAGGGCTCTTTTCCGCCTTATCCTCACTCTGGGTCCCTGCCTGACAAAATCTCCATCACTGGGGAAGTTGAAGGCCACGTCAAGAAGATCAGAGAACCTAAAGTGTCTTACGCATTCACTCTCAAATGCCTCCATCTGGAAGCCACACTCTGGCTCTCCTGCTTGCTCTTCTGTAGCTACAGGGAGTCACACAGCCACGTACCACCTTAAGGCGTGCCCGGGGGTACAGGAGGAAGGGGTGTAGGTGAGCAGGACATGAACTGAGTAGCTTTGAGAAAGTGGGAAGCAAGCAAGAGGCCGCCGGGGTCAGGCAGTAGGAAGCGATGAATAGATTTAAGAAACATTCAGAAATCATTCAGAAAGCTAACGTCACAACTTCCTGGAGGAGTACAGATTTATAATGTAGCCCCCTGTGTGAAGGACAGAAATAGGGTCCTCTGTGGATTCTGCTCTCTGGGAGAAAGAGTCCCTGAGGATCCACTCCCTTTCCCCACCAGAGGACACAAGGCTCAGGATTCTTGGAGGTACTGCAGGGAATCCCCACAGTCCTGCCAAGCAAGCATGACAAGATGTAGACAAAGATTGTCCTCTTCCTCAGCGTAGATCGCTGAAGGGCTGTGGCAGTGCCCTGGCAGGAGGCTTCTTTATCACTGGTGAAGCAGAAATGGGGGGGGGTGAATGCAAAGTCCAAGACTGGAAAGGGTGGGAACAAGAGGCCCTCCTCTAAGAAAAATCTGCAGTATTCTCTGGAAGGAGAGGCTCTCAGTTAATTTTCCAATGGTATAGGGAGGTTCAGGGAAGAAAGGCTTGTTCAAAATCATACAGAGGAAGGACAGAGAAATCGGCTAATCTAATAACCACCCAATTCTTATTTCTCTAGGCCAGAGTACTCATTGGATTGTGGGTATTTCTTGACATGTTCTGGGCATAGAGAAGCATTTGTATGAGATTTTTTTTTAACTTAACAGTAACACGCTGCTATGATTTCACTTCAGCTATCTTCCCTGAACTTCATGGGATCATGGTGTGACCCTGGGAAGGTACTTTGATCATGCGGGTATGAAACTCACCAGTGAATGAGTCCACTGGCAAGTTGATGGCTAGATGTGTTGTTGGAGGGTGAAGTCTTCTCAGGAAAGGTGGGTCACTGGATGGGAAGGAGACATGGCCTGGAAAGGTACATCTCGCTCTTTTTTTAATCTCTTTTTCTGTTTTCTGTCTGTCATGTCTTAAACAATACTTTTCTGTCATGTGTTTTTGTCCTATTACCCTATCTTGGAGCTGGCCAACAACCAGGCCAGGATTGAAACCTTTATAAACTGTGATCCACCTTCTTATAAGGAAGTGGGTATCAGATATTGTGTCTCAGTCACACACACACACACACACACACACACACACACACACACAGGTTTTAGTACCAGAGCAAATGGGGTCATGGCTACAATGCTGTCTCACGATGTAGTTCTGCAGCCTTTGGAACTGCCTTTCAAGAGGAGTTAGAAAAGTGTTGGCCCACTGGCCAGATAGCTCAGCGGATTAAAGCGCCTGCTTGGGCAGACACAAAGATCTGATTCAATCCCCGGTGTGCCATGCCGGCCCCGCTCCCAGAGCACCGTGAGATTGTCAATGAGACTAGACGTGGTAGCACGCGCCTGTGATCCCAGCGCTTGGGAGGCTGGAAACAGCAGAATAACTACAGAGTCTGAGCTGTGTAGTAAGACCCTGTAGACCCTGTACTAAATACATGAAAAGAAAAGGGTTGGCGATGCTGCCTGGAGAGCAGTCCTAGAATGCCTTAGGCCTCACTTGATGGGAGAGTCTGCCCAGAGCTCAGACGACTAGAAGGCTGACAGAAAGGCAAATGGTGAAGAGCAAGCTCAGGAGGTTTCGGTTAGCAGCAAGGGCTGCACTGGCTGTTGGACTCCAGACCGTGTGTTAGGCTTTGGCAGAAAAGTTGTCTACATTTTGCTCATGTTCTAAGATTTTTTTTTTTTTTTTTTTTTTGAGACAGGGTCTCCCTAAGTAGTTCAGGTGGGCCTTGAACTCACTGTGTAGCCCATGCTGGCCTCAAAGTCACAGCGATCCTCCTGCCTCAGCCTCGCAAGTGCCAGGATTATAGGCATGCTGCCCCCGTTCCTGGATCATGTCCTGAGATTTTGCAGGACAGTGCAATTAAGGGTAGTGGACTAATTAAACCAGCAGAGGAAATTTCAAGGATTGGGTACTGTTGAGAGCTTTTATCCAGTGCTGCTTTGAGGATCAAGAGCAAAAGGCAGCTCAGGGACCAGGGTTCGATCCCCAGTCCTGCATGCCATGCCGGCCTTGCTCCCAGGGCATGCTGAGCTGGTAACAGAGTCCGGGCATGGTGGTGCACGCCTATAATCTCACTGCTGAGGCGGCTGAAAACAAGAGGATTACGACGAGCCCGAGTTGCACAGCGAGACCCTGTACCAAATACACAATTTAAAAAAAAAAAAAAAAAAAAAAGAGGGAGAAAGGCAAGATAAATTGTTTTAAAAGTTTGTAGTTTGGTCAGAAAAGAAGCTTCAATAAACTTGAGGTCCATAGAAATGAACAGAAGAGGGGGCCTGGGAGATGGCTCAGTATAATAAGCACTTGCCTGGCAGGCGCAAGGGTCTGAGTTCAATCCCTGGTTCTGCCAAAAAGAAAAAAAAAAAAAAAAGAAGAAGAAGAAGAAATGAGCAGCAGAGAATTTGGTTGCCAAAATGGTTAACTGTAGGGAAAGACTGGGGCTGAGCAGATGGCTCAGTGGAATAAGCGCTTCCCTGGCAAGCGCAAGGGCCTGAGTTCAATCCCTGGTTCTGGAAAAAAGAAAAGAAAAGATCTGTAGGGAAAGACTCACAGGTGCCAGTTGCAAACAAAAACAGGGAGCTGGAAGGGTCTAGCTCTCTCCTTCCTCCCTTGTTCTCTTTCTTTCTGTCTGCTTCCTGCCTTCGACATCATGAGCCATTCTCCTCTGCCACACTGCCCTGCCTCGGAGCCAGCCATAGGCTGCAACGCCTACAAACTGTGAGCCAAAATAAACCTTTCCTAAGTTGTGGGTGTCTGATACTGCATCTCAGTGACAAAAAAAAAAAGCCAAGACACATGCTGTTCTGCATAGTACGTTTTTAAAACAATATCATCTTCAAGATCATCCTAGAATAACATAAAGATAACGCATCAACTGAGGGCATCATCACTGAGCTAACCGGTCTCCCCACGATTAATACTTAGCTTATTAGTGTCCTGGGGAATTGTTTTGGTTCTGGTGCTTGGGGTTGCAATATTCTGAGCTAATGTTTGCCGTCACAAATGCTACCACAATTAATACCCCTGGGCAGGCCTCACAGCAGTCACATGAGTCAAGGGCAGCAGGCAAATCGCTGGGAGGAAAGCAGTCATTTTGAAAGGCATTTCCAAGCCGCTCCTAATGTTCCCCTCTGCGGCTGGCAGACGGTCCATTCCTCGAAGGGCTTTTTGCTCTATCTATCTATCTATCTATCTATCTATCTATCTATCTATTTAAAATGTCTCACAGCAGGAAGATGTCCGCTCATTGCTTCTGTAGTAAAAATGTTTAAAGCCTTTCATTAAAAATATACACCTGAGGAAAAAGCAACCGCCAAGGGCAGCTGCAGCAGCCTCACCCTGTCCCTTGTCATGCTTACCTTGCCCCTACTTAGACTTGTCTGATGCTGACATCTATTCCTCATGCAGGGACCGCAAAGTGCCAACATTAGAAAACAAAAACAAACACACACAGAGAGAGAGAAGAGGTTTGATCATTTTCTCCTTTGTGGCCTTTCATCTAACTTGATCCTCCCGCTCTTACTTTTCTTCCTCTTTCTCCTCCTCCTCTTCCTCCTTTTTTCTTCTTTCTTTAACTTGTGTTTTGGTAAGCACCATCAGAAAACATGTTAAAGCTATCTCCAGTCTAATAGGATAACATGAAAGTCACACAGAATCTTGTGCTTTGAACAGACAGCCTAGTGAGGGGTTGGGATGCAGGAGCCAGTATAGAAAAACTACTCGACTCGACTCGACTCGACTCGACTCGACTCGACTCGACTCGACTCGACTCTACCCTACCCTACCCTACCCTACCCTACCCTACCTTATACTACTGTACCTTACCCTACCCTACCCTACCCTACCCTACCCTACCCTATCCTATCCTATCCTATCCTATCCTGTTCATTTTTGATACAGGACCTCACCATGCAGTTTAGGCTGGCCTTGAGCTCACTTTGAAGTGCAGGCTGGTCTCAAACTTTCGGCAAGCCTTCTGCCTCAGCCTCCTGAGTGCTGGGATTATAGGCATGCGCCATCACACCTGGCCTAACCATTCTATTTGAAACAGCTTTCCTTCCTCTTCCCTTGCTGCACACCAGGTGACTGAGGGGACATTGGAGAAGTCAGAAGTGAGACTCAGAGCCCAGAATAGGATGTCAGAGCCCAAGAGGGGTAAGGAGGCCATCTACCTCAGGGGACACTCCTTGGGGGACAGTGGCAGCCATGAGATACTGATCATCACTTTCAGGGGATTGAGCAAATGGGTAAACAAAACCAACCCTCCATATCCATGATTCTGGATTTGAGGAGTCAACCAAGCAAAAATGAAGATATTCTTCCCCGGCAAGCGCAAGGGTCTGAGTTCAATCCCCGGTTCCAAAAAAAAAAAAAAAAAAAAGAAGATATTCAGTCAGAAAATGCATTTTTTACTAAATATACACATTTTTGTCACTATTGCCTAAGCAATACAATATAGCAAGTATTTATAGGCCACCTGACTTCAGAAGTAATCTAGAGATTATTTAAAATATATAAGAGGATTGCATCGGTTATACACAATTTGCATTCATTGTTTTCTACAAGGGAATTCAGTATCCTTAATTTTGATATTTGTGGATGTCCTGGAACCAATCTTCCATAAACACCAGACTGACATTGAAGTGGGGCATGGTAGCGCATGCCTGTAATCCCAGCTACTCAGAAAGCAGAGGCAGAAGGATTTCAAGTTTGAGGCCAGCCTGGGCAACATAGCAAGGCCCTGCCTCAAAATTTAAAAATAAATTTAAAGAAAGGACTGGGCTATAATTCAGCACTCCTTGGATTCAATTCCTAGTAGCGCAATAAATAAACAAATAAAAATGCAAACAAAGACACTGGGAACTTGATTTCTCAGTAACAAAGCAAAGAACTTCAGTTAGACAAAGGAAGAAAATGAGAATGAACCATGAAGTGTTAGGTTGGAACTGAAGATAGAGGTGTAAATTCATGTATTCCACATAGGGATGGAGTGTAAATTCCCTAATTTGTCCGTGGTAGAATCTAACAGAAATAACCAAATGTTACACTCAAATCTTGGTCTGCCAATATCAATTCCCAGTAAAAACTACAAGGGCGGGCTGGGGAGATGGCTCAGTAGAATAGGTGCTTCCTTGCGCCAAAAAAAAAAAAAAAAGACTACAAGGGCTCTTTGGAGTAAAGGCTATTTCCAGAACTAGGCCAGGGGGTAATACAGGATAAGTCTGAAACATCTTGTGCAAGGAAGCAAGGGAATGCTCCAAGAAAGATGGGCACTATGTCAAAGGGACATGGGTGACATCTTTTTAAAAAAAAAAAATGTTTTTGATACAGAGTCTCGCTGTGCAGTTCAGACTCCTAGTGATCCTCCTGTCTCAGCCTCCTCAGTGCTGGAGTCACAGGCGTGCACCACTATGTTCAAGGTTCTAGGTCCGGCACAGTATACAGCACTCGGGATCAAACCTGGGTCCTTAAACTTGTCAGACAGGGGCTTAGACAGCTGAGCTATCTCTCCAGCCCCATGGGTGACATCTTGAAGGAGATTCCACAGGCCAAATAAGGGATGATTTGACCTCCCAGTAAGCCCCATCTTTTAAAGTTCCTCCACATCTCAATAGTGCCAGTCTGGGGAAGAAACATTTAACATGTAGGCCATTAGAGGACATTTGCCATCCAAACTTTAGCACCCTTGTGCAGTTCAGGAAAAATAATTTGGTACTTGCAACTTGCCTATCATTTTGAGACCTCAATTAAAACAGTGCTTTAATATCTGTCGAGAGCCACAGAGATACGTTGGCAGTCTAAGCACCTGCCTAGACAAGCACAAGGTCCTGGACTCAATCCCTGGTACCACATTGCTGTACCGGCCCCACCCTGGGCTTGCTGAGCCGGCCACCAAGACCAGGCATGGTGGTACGTGCCTGTAATTGCAGCACTGGAGAGGCTGAAAACATGAGGATCACTACGAGTCCGAGCTGTGTAGTGAGACCTTGTGCCAAATACATAAAATTTTTAAAAATAATAAAAATAATAAATAAAATAACAAAATAAAATCTGCTGGAACACAACCAGTAAGAAACCTATTTGACACTGAGACTTATGTTGTTTATGAGACTAAAACAAAGTGGTCACAAAACAACATTTATTTTTGTTCTAAAGATAATAGCAAATGCGGTTTCATAACTTGCTAATATGGCATAGGAAGGTAAGTTCCAAGACAAATTGTAAAGAAACACCACCCCCAGAAAATCACTGATTGTGACTTACTAAATTGATTTAACAACCCACAATCTTTGTCCAGTCTGTTCTCAAGTGAATTATAATAATAAAAACCGTATGGTGCCCAGGGCACTGTGCTAAACACTTCGCAGATACCAACTTAATCCTCACAGCAGTCCTAGGAAATGGGTCGTATTAATTCCCATCTTTAAGCGAATGAAGCTGAGGCTTAGAAAAGGTTAAGAAACATGCCGAAGGTCACACAGCTAGGAAGAGGTGGAGCAGGCACGGCTTAACCTAAGAGTGACGTCACAACACCCTGCAAAAGGGCTGTCATTAGTCCTCATTTGACAGATTGGGAAAGGAGGGTGTTACCAAGTAGGTGGAGGGCTCTTCTGCTCCGTTTGGATAGAAATCACAAGGAGACAGAGCGCCAGTCCCTTGGCGTCAGCAGTCCCGAGCCTTGAGCTGCCGCCCTCCGGTGCCAGTGCTGGCAGCTCCCCGCGCAGCTCTCCTAGCAGCCAGCGCCAGCAGCTGGGGCAGCTCCCTGGAACTCTTCCAGCGGCTGGAGCTAGACGCTCCCGTTGCTTTCCCTCATTCTCTGCTGTGCCCCGCCGTTCTCTTATTGTTGTTGTTGTTGTTGTTTAATGTATTTAGTACAAGGTCTACAGGGTCTCGCTACACAGATTAGACTTGTAGTGATCCTTCCTGCCACCACGCCCAGTCTCAGTCACTATCTCAGTGCCCGGATGGGGCTGCACAGCAGGTCGGGGATTCCGGCTGCTGCATCTGCCTAAACAGGCTCTTTAATCCGCTGAGCTATCTGGCCAGCCCAGTTCTCTTCATGTTTTGTTTTCAAAACCAGGGATTGAACTCAGGCCAGGCAAGTGCTTATTCCACTGAGCCATCTCCCCAACCCCAAAGGATGTCAGGTTCTCAGCCCCTTCTGTCTCTCTTTTTGCTTCTTTTCTTTTTTTATTTTTACAGAACCGGGGATTGAACTCAGGCCCTTCCACTTGCCAGGCTTATTCTACTGAGCTACCTCCCCAGCTTCCAGTTCTCTTCATGTTAACAGGCCCAGCTGCCCGGTGCTTTCAGGGCCTGCAACTCTTAGAACGATCATCTCAGGCTGCTCCACTGGAGACAGAAATCATGAGTAAGCAAATAAAATCATTTGAAGAGGGTTTCTTAGGTCTTGCGCGGCAGCACACGGAGAAGCCGTGCAGCCGCTGATCTGATAAGGGCACGAGGAGGCTGCTCTGATGGACAGAAAGGACAGACCCACGCGTGCCCACAGCGTCCTGCTGATCATCCAGCCTTGCTCCTCAGTCATGCCAAGTGGAAGGGCTCTTTTGTACTTTTTCATATTGGTGAATTTATATCAAGCCATCTTATCTTCAAGTAACAGCCCTCTTTTTAGTCCAGTTTCTTTCTTTCTTAAAAAAAAAAAAAAAATGTATTTGGTTGTTACAGGGTCTCACAATGCAGCTAGACTCGTGGGGATCCTCCTGTTTTCAGCCTCCCCAGTGCTGGGATTACAGGCATGCGCCACTACGCCTGGACTCTGTGGCCGGCTCAGCCCACCCTGGGGGGCCGGACTGGCGCAGTGTGTGGTGTCTGGGATTGAACCCAAGTTCCTGTGCATGCCTAAACTTGCCTAAGCAGGCGCTATAGTCCGCTGAGCTATCTCGCTGGCCCAGCAGGGCCCTTTACAGCCTACAGTGGGACATCTGAAGTGAAGAGGGTTGACGTCATCTAGAATGGATTCCGGTCACAGCCAAAGCGAAGATCTCTGAGTTGCTGCAAACTATTTGGGGCAGCCACAGCTATCAAAGACAGAAGAAAGAAAGATAAAACAGATCTCTTAGGGAGTGTTGGTGCCTTCTCTTCCCAGAGGCTGTAGGATAATAAATGGCCCCTCTAGAGTCATGTGGGTACTGCAAAGCATAAACCAGGCCTCAAGAACAGTTCCACATAGTCATGGAGAAATCCTGCCAGTGCTTAGTCCCCAAATCACGAACCACTGTCCGTCGAGATCTTCATTATTCAGTATGGCAGCTACAAGCCACGTGTGGTCCTTATGCTAATTCAAATTAAATGAAGTGAAAGCTTCCATGTCTCACGCTCTTCCCTTTCCAAGAGCTCCGCATCTGTATGTGCTCACAGACCATGCAGACCTCAGACATTTGCATCATCACAGAAATGTCTTTATTTACTTCTTTATGTTCTTTCCTTCTGTTGTTCTGTTTGTTTGGAGCAGGAACATAAGGTCTCACTGTCTTAGCAGGTTGACCTCAAAGTCCTGGCCTCAAGCAATCCTCCTGCCTCAGCCTCCCAAGTACTGGGGCTATAGTCACACGCTACCATGCCTGGCTACTGCACTGTGCAACCTAGAGATTGCTTTGCAAAGACCCCAACAGAATTCCTTCTAAAGAAAAGACTAGGGTATGTTGAAGCTTCTTTTCATTGCGTGACAAAGGCAAGGCCGCTATCTGATTTGCTGTTAGCAACGACATCTGGTTGGGTTTCATGCCATTAAAGTGGTTTTGTCAGATTTTCCCTACTGCTTGCCCATCGGAAAGCAAAGTCCCCCGCTTGGGTCTCAAACCACAGCCGTGACACTTGATGGTTGTAAACGCTCACCCTGGAGGTTTCCAGCTCAACAGATTGCATCCCAGATCCCGAGGCTGGTGTGTGTTTCCGAGCCCCTCGGGGGGTGTATTTCCTCGGGAGCTGCAAGTGAAGAAAACGGAAGACAAACAGTCTTGAAATAGTCTCAAAAGAGTAAATGCCCCAGCCGGCCGTCAGGACTGTTACAGTCCTCATCTGTGTCACTCTGGGAAGCATGTGGGATACACACAGGCAACAGCGAGGGCTCACAGAGGTGAGAGATGCCACCTACCCCGTGCACACAGCCAGGAAGCGTGAAACAGGAACACGACTGGCGCACCCCCAGCCCACGTCCAACTCCCTCCTGGGCCTTCTCTGTTCAAAAGCAAGCCAAGCACAGAACTGGACTCCAGCATAGAGGCGACACTAACAGTCATTGCAATAAACATGCTGCTACTATTTATTTTTAGTCGAGTATTATTATCAGGGGACATTTTATATTTTAAAAATGTGTGGCATAATTTTAAAAGTTATAGGGACAAGAACCCAGAACCAGGCATGGCAACGCATACCTGTAATCTCCGGGAGGACGAGGCAGGAGGATCTCAAGTTCCTGTCTCAAAATAAAAATATTAAAAAGAGCCAGGTATGTAGCTCAGTAGAGTATTCACCTAGTATGTACAAGGCCCTGGGCTCAATCTCCAGTATGGATGGATGGACGGACAGACAGACAGACCGATCTCTTGCATATCCTTCAACCAGATTACCAGTGCTGTCTTTCTCCACATTTATTCTATCTTTCTGTGTGTGTAAAACTAAAATATTTTCTCCTGGCCAGTTTGAAAGTGGCAGGTGCTGCCTCTATCTCTGCGTGTATACCAGTATATATTTCCTAAAAACAGGGACGCTCCTTCAACATAAGCAGTGTACATGTGGTCAAACTGAGGAAGGGAACACCAAACAAAGATGATCTCATTTGGGGACTTCATTGAGATTGGGCCAGATGCTTCCGGAATGTCTCCTGTACCAGAGCGTGACCCTGGAGCAGGCCCTGCCCTCGCTTTGGCCTGCACAGCCTCCCTCATTCCTTCTGTTTCATAACAGGGATATTTTCCAAGAGCAGACATTAGTTGCTTTGCTGAAGGTCCCCATGCCAGGACTTGTCTGATTACGCGTGCTTTGTCAAATACCGAGGAAGTGATGGTGGGTCCTCCCTCCTGGTGTCCGTTTGTCCCATGACAAATGAGGTTTGCTTTGATCTTGATCACTTGGTTTAAGGGCTGCCTGCTGTTCTCTCTCTCTCTCTCTCTCTCTCTCTCTCTCTCTCTCTCTCTCAACTGGGGATTGAACTCAGGTCCTTGCGCTTGTCAGGGAAGCGCTTATTCCACGGAGCCACCTCCCCAGCCCGGGCTTTCTCTTTCACATCACCATTTCCATGAATGGCATTCATATAGAGAGATTGCTGGGCATATCCTGCTGCTCCTCAAATTTGCACCCACTAGATTAGGCCCTGCTCATGAGGAACTACATTAATGATCATTGCAATCAAGTCTACCTGGTGATGTTGAGTCCATCATTTCTTCTATGTTTCTTCTCTCTCTCTCTCTCTCTCTCTCTCTCTCTCTCTGGTGGTACTGGGGACTGAACTCAGGACCTTGCACTTGCCAGGCAGGTGCTTATGCCATTGAACTATATCCCCAGCCCTATTCTACCTTTCGTTGTTGGACGTTTTTTTCTAAGTATGTATTTAGAATTAGCCAGCTTGACTCAGTGTAAATGATCCCAATTTTGTTGGCAGCATCCAGTGCATCATAATCAGGAGCCAGTCGAACATATGCCTTCTTCTCTCCATCAGGCCTGATTAGGGTACTGACCTTGGCCACATCGACGTCATAGAGCTTCTTTACCGCTTGTTTGATTTGGTGCTTATTGGCTTTGACATCCACAATGAACACGAGTGTGTTGCTGTCCTAGATCTTCTTCATGGCTGTCTGTGGTCAGCAGGAACTTGATGATGGCATGGTGGTCAAGCTTTTTTCTCCTGGGGGAGCTCTTCTGAGGGTATTTGGGCTGCTCTGGAGCCACAGTGTCTTGGAGTGGCCAAAGGTAGATGACGTTTGTATCTTCCTCTTTTGGGGGATGCCTTTGAGCATGGCCTTCTTGGCCTTCAAAGCTTTTGCTTTGGCTTCAGCTTTGGGAGGGGCAGGGGCTTCCTTCTTTGCCTTTGGTGCCATCTTGGTAAAAGGGCTGGTTTGACCTCAAGGAAGAACATCCTTTTCTCTTTTTCATTTATGTCAATGTGAACTCATCGTTATTAATACAGCTGCTTACTTATTTCAATATGGATGCATTTATCAATATAGATCCTTATTTATTTGACAGGTTATAATCTCCTACCATCATAATTTAATTTGTCCTATATGTGGTAACAGAGCCTCATCAAGATGTGTTCCTGCCTTGCTTGGCCACCTACCATTATTCCTGGAGGATTCCCTTGCTTTCTGGACCATTTGTGGAGTTGCTTTCTGTTTTCTGCTTTTTTTTTTTTTTTTTTTTTTTTTTTTTTCCTATTTCTCCCAGTACTAGAGATTAAATGCACAGCCCTTGCACCCAGACCTTTTTATGTTTGATTTTGAGACAGGGTCTTGCTAAGTTTCCGAGGTTGGGCTTGAACTTGGCAATCCTCCTGCTTCAGCCTCCCTAGTGCTGGAATAACAGAGGTGTGCCACTGCTAAAATCACTCATTTAGAGATGAATAAGCTGAGCTCCACAGAGGCTGAGTAATTTTCTCGGTTATCCTGATGACACTGGCAGGACCTTTTTTTTTTATTATTATTATTAATTTAGGGCAGGGTGTACAGGGTATCACTATAACTTATCTGTACAAAGGGTTTTTTGTTGCTGTTTTGGTATCAGGGATCAAACTCGGGACCTTGTTCTTTCCAGGCAGGCACTTATTCCACTGAGCTACCTCCCCAGCCCTTCAAACTCCAAGGTCTTAACCACCCCCACCACACTGCCTCTTTAAGATCAGAACTGGGACCTGAGCTGTAGTTCATGGCAAAGCGCTTGCTTAGCATGCAAACAGTCCTGGGTTCTGTCTCCAGCACGCGCACACACACACACACCAACAACAGCAACAACAAGTACTAAGCATTATAATTACACTCGCGCATAGGATGGCCCTCAGCTTCCCAGTGTCCCCTATTCTCAAGGTAATCTGCCAATATCAACTTTTTACCCACTCAGTGCCTGTTACTATGTAAGCGACCAGATCTGGTGAAAACCCTTGCAGCACAACCTCCAGTTGGACGTTAATTCTGGCTATTGATCAGCCTGGACTTGCAGAGCCCGCTTCCTTGTCCACTGTTATTTTAGGCTTTCTCAGCTCTCACCACTGCCTACTCAGCAAATTTTTTTTTAAATTTTGAGACAGGGTCTCGCTATGCAGGTCAGCCTGGCCTTGAGCTCACTTTGTAGCCCAGGCCAGTCTTGAACTCGCAACAACCCTCCTGCCTCAGCCTCCCGAGTGCTGGGATTGCAGGTGTGCGCCACCCCCCTGCACCTAGGAATAGCTCACCACCTCTTCATCCCTCTCGATGTGCCAGCGGGGTAAGGAAACCCACAGTGTGCGGCTGCCTTACGGTCAGGTGTTTATGGGAATTACCAGGGAGCTGGAGGCTCATGCGGCGGTACAGATACACTTCTCAGAAGAGGCAGCAATTAATTTTCAATTGGGAAACTGGTGTGGGTGCAGTTCTTCCTGCTGGGAGCAAGGGCAGGGGAATTTCCTATCTCCACGCCATCCGGCTGGCCCAACAGCCAAGTGACACCAATAAGCTCTCAAGCAGTCCTGCCTGTTGTGCACGCTCCAACCCGGTCTCGCTTGGCTGAGGACATGGCTTCCGACCTCGCTGAGAACACTGAAGCTGTCCTCAGAGAGCTCACCACAGAGGCGCCCTCCACCAAAGAGACCTCCATAACTCCCACACAGTTACACTGAGGCCAGAGACTTTTCTCCTGCTGCTGTGTCAAAGTAGTTGATTTTTTTTTAATTTTATTTGTGTGTGTGTGTGTGTGTGTGTGTGTGTGTGTGGCCAGCACACCCCACCAGGAGGCAGGGCTGGCTGGCATGTGGTGCTGGGGGATTGAACCGCAGTCCCTGTGCTTTGCCAAGCTTGCTCCAAGTAGGTGCTTTAGACCACTGAGCCATCTCACCAGCCCAAAGTAGTTGATTTTTAATAGCATTATTATGATCTATTTGAAATACAATAAACTGCACATATTTAAATTACAATCGTCTTTCAGTATGCTCTGGTTTTTCGTTGTTTTTTTTTTTTTTTTTTTTTTTTTTTTTTTTTCTGTACCAGGGATTGAACTCAAGACCCTGCTTTTGCAACACAGGCACTTATGCCGCTGAGCTATATTCCCGGCCCCAAGAATTTGTTCTTGGGCCTTTCTTCTACCTCTGCTCAGACTCTGAAGATTCCTTGTATAAAATAGCACAGTCCTTGATTGAAAAGGTTTGCATAGAACCCACACATATCACCTAGTAAGATTTGGACCATGGCTAGATTACTGATAATATCTGCTACAATGAAAACACTATCAAAATAGCTGTTACATTTTTTTCTAATGGAATAATGACAAGGGAAAATGTCTGTTCCTGTTCAGGACAGATAGAATTGTTTCTGTAGAATATTTGGAAATATCCTGAACCCACAGACACGGAGGGCCAACTATACAACTTGATAGACATGATGAATGTGCACACGTGTGGAATCACCCCTCTAAGCATTCTCTTTTGTCCTTTGTAATCTCTCCCTACCTCCCCACCAACCCCATCCACCCTCACCGTCTCGGGTGTCCATTGATCTTGTTTCTGTCATGAGAGAGATTTCCATTTCTTAGAACTTTATATAAGTGAAACCTCTCTGCATGTACTCTTTTTTGCTTGGTGTTTTCGTTCAGCAGAATGACTTTTAACTCATCTGTGTCATAGCTGGTAACTACTACCAAGTACAAAGTAGAACAGGCCAAGTGGGCCTGGAAATACAGCAGTGGCTCCTCTGGGATCTACCTTCTCCAAATAGCAACTATAAACTCCCCAGAATATATTAAAAATAATCACCATATGGTGCTGGAGAATGACCAAAAGTAGGCAAAACCAGAATGCCATGTGTCCTGGGGAGAATGGAGAAACACTCGCTGGGCTTCCAGTTTCTTACGGCTTGCAGCACGGGTCTCCGAGACCGGTGTAAATGCCAGACATAGAAATCTGCAGACGCACTGGCTCGTAAAAATCCAGGGACAGAGCTCAGGGTGACAAAAACAGCTGGAAAACGTCAGAAGAAATCCCAGAAAGGAAATTGGCAGAAAAGAAGAACCCAAAATTCTTTTTATAAACTGCCCGAATCTCTGCACAACCCCTGAGCCACACACATGAAGGACAGATTGTCAACATCTCTGCTAATGCTTAAAAACATAAATAAACATACCTCACGGCCACACCCCAAAGGAGTGCACACTGGCAGAGGAATGTTAAAGGGTCGCCAGAGCCCTCTCCATGGCCGAAGCTAGAACAATTTAAGCAGCAACGTAAGTCAAAGCATAAAATGAAAATCTATGATTCTAGACAGCCTGATTTTAAATAAATAGATAAAAACAGATTTTGCATTAAAAAAAAACTCTCAGGCAAAAAATTCTCAAAATGTGCGGAGATCTCTGCCCCTTAGGAGGGGACACTTAAGCTCTCACTCCGTGGCAGCACTGGATTCCAGGTAAAGGGAGTGGGAGAGTGACCTCATGGTGGGGAGCCCTTAAGAACACGACCCAAAGGGCTGGCCAGTGGCTCAGCAGATTAAAGCGCCTGCTTAGGCAGACGCAGGGACCAGGGTTCGATTCCTCCGTGCTGTACTGGCCCGCCCCCA
Organism: Octodon degus; assembly: GCF_000260255.1. NCBI lineage: Eukaryota > Metazoa > Chordata > Mammalia > Rodentia > Octodontidae > Octodon > Octodon degus. The sequence goes on along the minus strand of NW_004524773.1, from coordinate 3,155,188 downwards.
GGGCGTGCTGAGATGGCGATTGAGACTGGGCGTGGCGGCGTGCACCTGTATTACCAGTGGTTGGGAGGCTGAAAACAGGAGGATTGCTACAAGTCTGAGCTGTGTAGTGAAACCCTGTAACAACCAAATACATTAAAATGAAAATAAAAATAAAAAATGTAAGACTTCTGTTCTTCAAGAGATACCAATAAGGAAATGAACAGGCTTACCATGCTGGGGTAAATACAGGCAAAACACAGTCCTTGTAAAAATGGATTCTCAGAATATTTTTAAAAACATTTCCTACATCTTTTACAACTTTTTAGAAGTCACTAAAATGGTCAAAATCCATATTTTATTAATTGTATACTCT
>NW_004524773.1:3133728-3154651 GCF_000260255.1 Octodon degus | reverse complement strand
AAATAAATAAATAATTTAAAAAAGAAAAAACATTTTATGTAAGTTTTAAATGGTAACTATTTAAAGTCCACATTATGCTCAACTGCTGGGAGCTGCTGAAGCTGACACTGATTACATGTGGCAGGGCAGGGACGGGGCCTCACTGGCGGAGGAGCCACCACCTGACCCAGCTCTTGTCTTCCTGTCTATCTTTCCCTCATTCCTGCTGCCATTTCTCCCCAGGTACAATGGATGACACTCAGAGGCCATAGTACACATCAAGTACCTGTTAGCTGAAGAGGCTCAAGCATTTGAATACACAAGCTATTTAAACTATAGGTCCTTTGTTGACAAAAACAGTGATTACTGGTGCCAAATAATTAGATGAAATATTGTGCGAAGTCATCACAGCAAAATGGGAATATTGAGAATCTAACGATTGTAGTTATTTTACAGTGTAGGAACTGAAAGCCAGGGGTTAAAGATTATGCCAGTACTACCTTCAGAGAAGTACAGTACAGTGTATATTTAGGGATGGATGGCTTTGCTTAGAAGATTGGAAAAACACAACTGTCCCACTGAACTTCATAAAACTTGGTTGGGCATAGTGGCACAGACCTGTAATCCCAGCACTCATGAGGATTGCTGCGAGTTCAAGGCCAGCCTGGGCTACAAGGTGAGCTCAAGGCCAGCCTCAACTGCCCAGTGAAACCCTGTCTCAAACAAATAAACAAATAAGTAAACAAATAAATTTCAAAAAAGCTGCCATGGCACATGCATGTAATCTCACCACCTTGGGAAATAAAGTACAAGGATCAAAAGTTTGAGCCTAAAAAAAAAAAAAAAAAAGTTTGAGCCTAACATGGGCAATTTAGTGAGATTACATCTCAAAACTTTTTTAGGGCTGAGGGTATAGTGCAGTGGCAAAAATGCCTGTTTGACAAGTACAAGGTCCTGAGTTCAAGTCCAAGAACCAAAACAAATTTTTTTAATTTTAAAGGGATAGAGATATAGTTCAGTATGAGGCCATAGGTTAAATCCCCTGTACCGCCAAAGGAAGAAAGAAAAACAGCAAAAGAGAACAAATATGTATCTAAAGAACTATATGGTAGGTAGCCAAAATAGATGGTGAATGTCTAAATATTAAGACAAAAGACACATTATCATTAACTCCCTTCTAAATACCCACTCCTTACCGCAAGCACACTTATCCCACTGCTCTTACCACTTTCTTTTCTTTCTTTCTTTCTTTTTTTTTTTTTCATGTGTGTGTATGTGTTTTAGGGAAGGGTCTACAGGGTGTTCAGGGTCTCACTGCTAGATCAGACTTGTAGTGATCCACCTGTTTGTAACCTCCCAAGTGCTGGGATTACAGGCACACGCCACCGCGCCCGGTCTCAACTGCCATCTCAGTGTGCCCCGGGGGCAGGGCCAGCACAGCAGGCCCAGGGATTGAACCCCAGCCCCTGTGCCTGCTTGCAGGAGCTTTAATCTGCTGAACTATTTGGCTGGCCCAAGCCCTATCCCACATTTTTCCATTTGCATGAAGTTCTCTCTCTTTTTTTTGCAGTACCAGGGATTGAACTCAAGACCCTGCACTTGCTAGGCAGACGCTTATTCTACTGAGCTATCTCCCTGGCCCCGCGCAAAGTTCTAAAGCCTTGGATAATGTGCACTTCCAACGTGGCGAGTGCTGATGGAAATGCAACAGAAGAATAAAATATGCACGGGGGCTGAGGATGTGGCTTACTGGGCCAGCATTTGCCTAGCACACAGGAAACCCCAGCTTTCAGACCCAGGCACCATAAAGAAATAAATGAATGAAAAACATCTCCGAGATTCCAAGGAGTTACGATCCACACAAAAAAGTAAACTATCTCATTAATAATGTTTTACACTGATCAAATATTTAAATTATAATACTTTGTACAGCTGGGCTTAAAATACATTTTAAAAATTAGTTGCACAATGGGGGGGGCTGGTGAGATGGCTCAGTGGTCTAAAGCACCTACTTAGAACAAGCTTAGCTAAAGCATGGGGACCACGGTTCAATCCCCCAGCACCACATGCCAGCCAGCCCTGCACCGTGGTGGGCCGAGTTGGCCACACACACACACACACACACAAATAAATAAAATAAATAAATAAATAAAAATTAAAAAAAAATTAGTTGCACCTCTTTACATTTTATATGGCTACTAGAAGAATTTTAATTCCATACTCATCCTGCAATGTAAATATCTGGTTGTGCAGGTGTTACACGGTGCTGATCTAAAACTTGGAAAGAAGCTGAGGAAGTAGCTCAGCGGCGTAAGTGCCTGCCTGGCAAGCGCAAGGTCCTGAGTTCAATTCCCAATACCGAAAATAAGTAAATAAAACTTGGAAAGAAGACAAAAGGGGAATGGCGTGGTGGTACACACCTATAGTCCCAGAGGAAAGACTGAGGCAGGAGTTGGGGAAGTTTGAGGCCTGCCTGGAGAATTTAATGAGACCCTGCTTTGAGATACTGGAGAATACATGTGACCATCCCCTTATCCTTTAGAAGCTGCCTCAGCTGGCAGACTGTCACCTCACCTAACATAAACTCCAGCAGGGAGAAGGGTCTGATTTCAGAAACCCCAAGGCGGGCCTATGCCAATGGGAAATTCTGAAGCCAATCTCGCTCCGCACTGGGGATAGAGCCCAGGGCCTCGAGCTCGCTAGGCAGACACGCTGCTGCTGGGCAGGCCCAGCCCCAGAGGGGGAATTCTAATGTGGAGCTTCCCCAGAAGAGAAAAAGGCACCTGTGGAGTAGAAGTGATTAAAGAAGGGACTCCGTGTTGCCAGGCTGGGTCTGAGAGCTTCCCAAATTGAACCTACCCTGCTGTAGTGGGCTCTGGCAGCAGAGGGATTTTCAGGATGCCTCGGAAAGAGGCATGAGTGGGTTTTATTAAACAAAGATAGAGATCAAAGGGCACACTCAAGAGACAAATGTGGACCCTCGAAGAAAGGAGGAGCATTACAATGTGGGATTGGGGACATTTATTGTCTGTTGACCAGGTGAAAAGCTAGCCTCTTTCAAAAAGGCGATCAGAAAAAAAAAAAAAAAAAAAAAAGGTGATCAGGCCATTCACAGGCACGCTTGAGGTTTTTTGTGGGTTGTTTGGTTTTTTGCCTTTTTTTTTTTTTTTATGTACTTAGTGCAGGCCTACAGGTTCTCACCGCACAGATCAGACTCACATTGATCCTCCTGTTTTCAGCCTCCCAAGAGATGGGATTACAGACACGCACCACCAAGCCCAGTCTCGATCACTGTCTCAGCGTGCCCCAGGGGCGGGGCCAGCATACATGCCAGACCCTACTTTCTTAATTGGACCAATGTATAGCCTTGTAGCGATGGCCAGGTAGGAAGAGGTGGAAATTTAGCCAAGGAATGAAGAAAGCAGCTCTCACGCCCCAGCAGAAGCCGGGAAACTGCAATCCTTTCTTTTCTTTTCTTTTCTTTTTTTTTTTTTTCTTTTTTAATTACATTTCAGAGAGATGGCTCCCAGGTCCTTGAGAAAGACTTATCAGGGCTGGGGAGATGGCTCAGTGGAATAAGCACGTCCCTGGCAAGCGCCACGGCCTGAGTTAAATCCCCAGTTCTGCCAAAAAAAAAAAAGAAAGAAAGAAAGAAAGAAAGAAAGACTTGTCGATGACTATAAACTGCCAAGAGACTTGAGGCTCATATACATCTCAAATGGGCAGACAAACAATTCATAATACCTTATTTAAAGTAGACACTCTCAGGGTCGGCCAGATAGCTCAGCGGACTAACGCACCTGCTTCGGCAGAGCACAGCAGCCAGGGTTCAATCCACTGTGTGCCATGCCGGCTCTGCCCCCAGGACACACTGAGATGGTGACCTACACTGGGCGTGTTGGTGTGCTCCTGTAACCTCGGCACTTGGCTGAAAATAGGAGGATCACTTCAAGTCTGATCTGTGTAGTGAGACCCTGTACTAAATACATTAAATTAAATAAATAAATAAAGTAGATACTCTCCAAAGAGAGGTCAGGGGCCAAGAAGCCTGGCTAGAGTTTAGTGAAGCCAAGAGGACAGTAAGGTTAAGGCTGCTGTCTTGCTGTGTCAGATAACTATCTGGGTTTGAATCCAGACTGTACAGCTGGGTGGCCTGGAACAAGCTCTGCAGACTCTCTGGACCTGATTTCCTCACATTATCAGATGCAGATAATTACTCTTACCTCACAAGAGATGGTTTATAGATTACATGTGTTAATCCAAGGATAGCACCCACACCAGTACCTGGCACATAACAAATGTATTACTTGCTATTGGTTAATCACTTCTTAACTCTGAGCCTCAGTTTCCCCATTCTGTCTGAGGATGTGTAAAATTAAGCGAGATCCTAGAAGCAAACACCCTTAGCCTAAGCCTGGCACCTGGCAGGACTTGCTTGGATCGCTAACATTCTGGAGTTACCAATCTGTCTTGTGATTTGCATACAGTATCCGTGTTAAGTAACGACAGCTCACGCTCTTATTTCCTATTTTGTTATTGCAAACACTATTTATTATTGTTTCATTGTTATTATCTCCTACTATCCTCCATGACTACTGGTGACACTGATAGCATTATCTATTTTTTTCTAATGTATTTAGCACATGATCCACAGGCTCCCATTACACAGATCAGACTAGTAGTGATCCTTCTATTTTCAGCTTCCCAAACTCTGGGATCACAGGCATGGGACACCAGGCCCAGTCTCACACACCATCTCAGCATGCCCCGAGGGCAGGGGAAGCATAGCTGGGGGATTGAACCCCCAGCTCCTGCGTCTGCCTAAGCAGGTGCTTGAATCCACTGAGCTATCTGGCCCACTCCAGTATTATCTATTATCTCACTCCTCTAAAAATCTCAGTGCCCTTCTGTCAAGCATTTCCACTGCATATCAGGACCTCTGATCTCCAAACTGGGTTTTTTTCGCCTCTAACTAGGAGAGAAAACGAAGGTCCTGATCCCCAGCACCGAAGCAGAGGCTGACCTGATGCCAGTGCTTATAGGCCCTCTGGTCAAGGCGGAGGCAGAGGGGCATAAGTAAAGTTCTCCTCTGCTCCCTCAGTTGTCAAAAGTCCCACACTCCCTGTGCTCCTTAGTGGTTTCACCCAGTGCCCCCGCTCCCATAGGATCACCCTCAAACTGACTGGACCCCAGGAAATCAAAGAAATTCAAGCCATGGCTCCACGCAGGCACCTACGCTGGGTCTCAGCTTCTCCAACCGTGGGAGCGCTTCTGCCTCACCCCCCCCCCCTTGGCCCAAGCTGCAAGAGCTTAGTGTGAAAAACAAATGAGGCGGAAATGACTTCTTTAAAGCACCATACAAAGTAATTACATCTTTATTGAAGTCTTTCTGTGCCAGAAACTGGCCACGCGGAGGTGAAAGGCACAGTCCCTGCCCTGGAGGAGCTCACAGTCTAGTAACCAGGCAGAAGAGAACACGATTCCCACGGAGACACAGCGGCCCCACTTCCCATATTCCCACCTGGCCATGGGAAAGTGCACAAGAAGCTTCTCCCCAACTCTTCCACCTTCCCTGGGGCAGTAGACTTCCCCAACTCTGGTCTGGGTACCGTGAGAAGGGTGCAGCTGCTATCTCAAGAAGCTAGAACACCCTGGCAGTATATATATATACAACAGAAATTTTTTATTTCCCAAAGCTGCAAACCAGTGCAGCAGAAGCTGGGGATACTGAGGACATCAGAAGAAGAGAGGGCTGGGCCAGCCCAGTCCAGGGGTGAGAGGGAAAAGTAACCAGAAGAGTTGGTACCCAGGGCCAGGGAAGTAGGATGAGAGGGAAGTGTTCAGGTGGAAAAGCTCATAGGAGGGCACCACCAGCCACAGCCAACAGAACAGCTGCCAAGCCAAGGGCAGGAGCTGCAGAGCCTTTACTTGAGGGTTTCGTGGTCCAACCTTTTGCAGGGTATTGCCCCACATTACTGCGGTCCTGGTGGCCAGCTGCACCTCCAACCAACCTTGACTCATCCTTCTGGGAGGGATGTACTTCATGGGGAAGAGTCTGGCTGGTTGGAGTTGGGGTGGTTTTGGTGGTAGAAGGGAGGGTAGTTGGCACTGAAGTGGAAGGAATGACAGAGGTGGTTGGAGGTAGAGTGGCTGGAGCTGGGGTAGCTGGAGGGGGCAGGATGACAAGAGGTGGGATTTGAGGAGAAAAGTAGGTCTTGTTGCGGAGGTCTGAGTTACAGCGGGACCCCTGGCAGCAGGAGCCACTGAGCATGAACCCAGGGCCTGTCACCCCATCTCGGATACAGGACTCATCTTGGACACAGCCCCGGACAGGCAAGGACACGGTCACATTAGCTGCAGGAGGGAGACACAGATATGTCAGTGGTTGGATGAAGGAAAGTTGGCACAGCCAGACTAAAACACAGGAACATCTGGAGCAAGACGAGAGGACCCTTAAATAGCACAAAAGAGCTCTACACTCATTGATAAAGTAATCTCAAATCTGGTCCAACCGTGCCAAACAGGGTCCCACTGTCTTTGGCAAACAGTGGATCGTATTTTCACAGTGCTTTATGAGGAAAAATGTGTACCCTGAACTACAAGTCTACCTTGAAACAAAGGTTTGGGCTACAATACACACCTCTCCTAGGACCAACAAGCCAAGCAAGCTTCCCCTATGTCCCTCTCACCATTGACCCATCCCATCTTGACCAAAATGTAATCTTAGAGCCAGAACTACAGTTCCCATAGAACACCAGGCACAGGATGGGCTTGAAGAATTTCATCTCCTCTGGTTCTGAATTAGGAGCCGAAAAGCTGCCTGAATCTCTCCAAATACTGGGACAGGGGAGCAGCTCTGAGTTCCAAGCGCTCAGAACCAGATTCTCCACACTGCATGGGCAGAAGTCTAGAAGCTTAAACACATTTCCCATTGTATGTTCTCCCCTTCTGTATTTGCCATCTCTTTCTATGAAAACACATCCCCTCAAAGTTTTTGTTTGTTTGTTTGTTTTGGATAAAAACATCCCTATCGCCAGGATACGTGGTTATGGGATTGCATTTCTCAAAATGCTCCAATCACAGTCCTCAGAATGCATTGAAGGCGAGGGACACAAAAGCCCCACTACCACCCAGATGTCTCAGAAAGGTTTCAACTCCTGCAGAAGCAGGGCTTGGTTACCTGCAGTCAAGGAGACGTTGCCATCGAAGCAGCCCTTGTAGACGCGGTCGCTGGCGTTGTAGCAGCTAACGACGGGCGGCGCTGTACCCTGACACTTCTCGTGGCTCAGCCCCACGCAGCTGTAGCACTCGACGCCGTTGGGTTGGTACGCGCTCTCATTGCCTGCAGGGAAGCCGCGAGTCAGAAAAGGGTCCACGGAGCTGAGAACCGCAGGTCCGCCTGCCCGCCGCGGGGCGTGGCCACTGCTGCTTTGATCACGCCCCTTATCTTAGCCCCGCCCCCAGCATCGCCTCCCGGACTGCGAGATGAAGCCCCGCCCACTGCTTCAGCACCTGGGAGGGGCCCCGCCTCCCGGCCCCACAGACCTGCGGGGTTGAGCCCTCGCGAGGTGAGGTTGAGCTTGGCGTTGCAGCGGTCCTGGGCGCACTGCTGCAGCTGGATGAAGGCCAGGAGCCCATGGAGATCCAGTCCACGGTCGTTCTTGCCGGGGAGTCCCGAGCCGCAGCCCCGCACCGCCACCGAGAATTGCCCGTGGACTGAGGAGAGGGAGGGCACAAGTTGGAGGCGTGGCCTCAGTGGGCGTGGCTTAGGGAAGGAGGACACTTGGGGACGGACAGTCTGGGAGCTAAGAACATTCTCTATGACCTGGAGACCCATAAGACAGCGGGGTTTGGGTTGGGGGGCGGAATTCGGCAGGACCCAAGAGGAAAAGATGGCCCCATCCCAGACCAAATTGTCTCAGTCCCTCCTAACTCGCAGTCCCCACCTCTGTAATGCCCTAGAAGGAGGGGCGAGGCTGTGCTGAAGGGTCTTGATTAGGATGAATGGGAGGGACAGCCCGAGTTAAAGGGGTGTGGCTGGAATTGAAGGGGACTGCAAGACGTGTGGCCGTTGAAGGAGCCCGAAGAGAGTGGAGGGTGCTCAAGCACCCCAGGGTCGCACTCACTGGTCTCCACCGCCCCCACAGCCTCTGTGCAGACTTCCACGCCCGGCCCGCACTTCACCGTCTTCATCTTGTGTGGCGAGCACCCATCGTCCCCCTTCTGCACGCAGCTGTAGCACTCCAGGGCCTGTGCTCCTGCGGGTGTGGGGCCGAGCAGAACTGAGCGATCCTTGCTGAGGTGGCCTCCCACAGAAGAGAAAGAGCCCTTCCCACGCCCTCCGTCCCCGCGAGGAGATGACTCTTCTGCTTAGCTTTTCCCAAGGCAGCTTTCTCATGAATCAGGGCCATGAGATAACTGGGCCCCTTTCTTGCACGCCGCCTCTGCCTCTGGTGGGAGCATCCTTCCCACAGCTCTGCTAGCCCAAGGAGGTGGGCCTGCCATGATCACCTCCTGCCAGCGTAGGAGCAATAGGTTCCCACAGGTCTCTGCTCAGGGTGGGAGAACTTTCCCCACAGCCAGCCGTATTAAGGCTCTCCTTCACTGTCCCTTCTGAGCAGGGCAGGCATCCTTCCCACTGCACCCCTCTGCTCAAGATGAGAGGATTCTGCTCACAGCACCCCTGGCCGGGCAGGGAAATTTTCCATGGCCTACTCGGACCAGGATGGAGGGCTTTCCCCACAGGCCTATTGTTGGCAGTGAGTCTTGTGGAAGTGGGGGGTCCTCCTCCCTGAGAACCCCCACTCTACCCCCAGGACTTTCTGGCAGCAGACCCACCTTCACCAAGCAGCAGTGGCAGCAACAGGAGCCAGCCTGTGGTCCAGATCGAAGCCCGGGCACCTGCTTTCCTGGCGGAGTCCATGGCTCCGTCCTGCTCCCTCGGCGTCCCCCCTGGGTGTGCCGCCTCCCAACCGGGGCCCTCTTACCTGAGCCCGGGATGAGTAACCTACCCTGGGGCAACGCTGGCCTTGCCCAACCGGGCCCAGTCAGCGTCCGTTGTGGGGCGGGGCAGGCCCACCCCTAGGTGCCTCACCCACAGGGAGAGCGGCTCCAGCCCTGAGCAGCTAGCTGCCAAGGAGGGAAATGACAGAAGTCAAGGTTCCCTGATGGTTCCTGGGAGAAAGTCTGTGGTGGGAACAGAGAGAAATGGGATTCCAGAAGAGGCAGGCGCTCCTTGGCATCAGCATTCAGTATCCAAAGAGCGAGGAAACTGGGCGTCAACTTGATGGAGGGAGGGTAAGTGATGTTGGAGAGTAGGAGAACTGTGCCTCTCCTGACAGAACTCTGGGTCTGATGATAATTAAATAATCATGCACACTGGCTTGTACCAGGGTCAATGAAGGAAGAGCCCCCAAGGAGGGATGGAGTCTAGAAGTGGCCCTCGTTCTCCTGAGGAAGAACTGAAATGTGACCTTGACCATGACATTCTATGAAGTCAAGTGAGGTGGAGTGGATGCAGGGGGCAAAGCACATTGTAAGGGACTCATGCAAAGACAGATCAATGGGGAGTAGCGCTGCCCATTCACAGGAAGGAAGGCAGGGTATCCAGAGCTTCCAGGGCTGGGGCGTGCCTGAAACCCTGGAACATACTGAACCCTACATGTATCGTTTGTCCACTCCAGAAGTGGGAGCTGAGGTGAAAGGCTCCTAAGCTGGGAAAGGAGAAGTTCGATTAATTCTGAGAAAGCTGGAGAATGTTTGAGAGGGTCCCAACCAGCTAGGGGAACTAACCTCTGGGGAGAGAAGCCAGACCAGGGGCTGCCTCTCTAGGGGCCTTGCCCCAGAAGGAGTGTAAGAGCAGCCCCCACTGTCCACCTTAGGGGGTTGCTGAGCATGTGCACACATATGTGATGTATCACGGAGCGGCGGGTTTATGCGCTTCTGCTCTATGATGTTCAATAAAAACAAAGAAAGTCAGCCATGGTGGTACATGCCTGTAACCATCCCATCTACTCTGTAGGCTGAGGCAGGAGGATCACAAATTTTAGGCCAGCCTGGGCAACTTACCAAGCACTTTGTTCACAAATGGAATAAAAAGAGGGTAGATGCTTGCCTAGCATATGCAAGGCCCTGTCCGTAGTCCTCGGTACCACAAGAAAAAAAAAAAAAAAAATCAAGGAAATCAAAGGAAAAGGGTTGCTTACTATGGCCTCTATGTAAAAGAAAGAAAAGGAATCTCGAAGGAGTGAGAGAAGGCTGGGAGACTAGTAAGGGAGCCAGCTTCCTGGTAAAAAGAGAAAAGCAACCCGAGAATCTGAAGCTGGCTTGGCCCCACAGAAGGGCCGTGGTGTTCTCATGCCCACAAATAATCTCACAGAACACTGACATAGGTCAAGGTCATGATACTGTGAAAGGTCAAGACAAAAAACAAAACTACCCCATAACCTCCGCGTCTACACATTGAAACAAGATCGTTATGCAAACCACAAAATGACTAAACATCCCATATTTTGGCTAATCTGAGTGACTGTTTACATTATATTATTATATTCCTATAAATTTTGACTTTCATCTTCCTTTGTTTCTCCTGCCCCGTAAATAAGATTTATGGAAATATCCAATCATAACATGACCCCTGCTCTGAGACAGTATCCAACCTAGAGTGAAGTCTGAATTCCTTGAGTTGCCTCCAAAACCACCACACTTTCATCCAAATTTTAAAATAAATCCTTTTCGACATCCTTTCATTGGAACACCTCATGGGGCCTGCGTGGTGTGTGTTCTCCTCACTCCCACAGCAATAAAGTCGACTTCTTCCACCATCAATGTGTTCCTGTGGAGAACTTGGTGAGGCAAGAGATGATATTACTTGGCCTAGCATAGCCGGAAAGGATCCAAATATTTTAGGAGGAAAGTGGGCAGGGATAACTGAGATCAAAACAGAGAGAAGGCCAGGCACAATGGCAAAATCCTGCCATCTTAGCAGGCTGAGAGGCTGAGGCAGGAGGATCACACATCGAGTGCAGCCCGGGCAAGCGAGTCGCTTGGCAAGAGCTAGTTTGGAAGTCAAAACTAAAAAGGGCTGGGGATGTAGCTCAGAGGAACATACACTTCCCTGGCAAGCACAAGGGCCTGAGTTCAATTCCCGGTTCCACAAAAAAAAAAAAAAAAAGCAACGACAACAAAAGTATTAATAACAATGATCAAGTATCCAATATTTACTCCAGAAGCTGTTCTAAACACAGGCATTCATTCCTTCTTATTTAATCCTCACTGTTAAAGGAAATGTGTCTACAATTGTTTACTGAGCACCTACTCTGCTTAGTACTTTCTGAGACTCCTCTCTGACCAGCAAGACAGCTCTGCAAATGGAGGGCTTTGACCCATTTCACAGATGAGGAGACTGAGGCTTTGGAAGTGGTTTTGAATCTAGGACTGCTCCAAACACTTCCACTGCTGCTCATTAGGGCGAGAGCCTGATCTTAAACCTAAGATGATATTTTGCAATGACCCTTGGTTTGGGAGCCAGCCAGACTAGGGTATGAGTCCTAACTCTGCCACTGATTTGCTGTGTGACTTAGGGCAAGTGGCTCCCATTCCTTGATGTTCCCCTCCATAAACAGAAATGGTGACCAAAGCATGCTTACCCAGCCTTTCTTATATTCTGAAATCCTTTGCACCTAACAACCCTGTGAGAGATTTTAGGGACAGTCAGTTTACCTGCGGGGAAATCGAGGAGGAAAGAGGCTGCGTACCTTGCCCGGGATCACATGACGGGACTCAAACCCAGGCAGCTGGCTTGAAAACTAACAGAGGAATGTGTGGACACACAGGTTGCCAGCTGTGAAACTGTCACATATTTGGGCTGTGCAGGCCTCAGTGTCCTGTGTAAAAAAGGAGATCCTGAGAGTACCGGCCTCGTCAGAAACCTGTGGGGATGAATGGAGCTCTAAAAGCAGCACCACAAATAGGGCTCCATTCGGGGTGTCAGGACTGCTCACGGCAGGTCCCGCCGGCTGTTGGCGTGCTTCCTTATTACTATCCCCTACCTCTTGAGCTTCACCCAAGCCCCAGACAAGGTGCTCATAAGCAACCTATTCTGGAGTTCCCAACGCAGGGGTGGAGGGGAGCATCCATTTCACACAAAAGAGAACCACAGCTCAGTGAGGAAGGTGTATGATCAATGTCACACAGCAAGGCAAGGGACAGCGCTGGCTCCGCCTGGCCGGCGCACAGTCTGACTCCAGGAAAAACAATGGCCATGTTCAGAAATGTATCTGGCCCCCAGACCTTGTTGGTGTACTACCCGCTTCCCAACAGTGACAAGATTCTCAGTCACAGAGGTGGGGTCACCTGGCATTCTGCTGAGGCTCTGAGAGAAAGTGAGTGACTTCTTATGAGGTCATTCAGCCTTGGCCCCTGCCTTCCAGCCCTGGAAGCCCTGTTCTACTTCTGGTTGGCCTTGGGACCCTAAGTTAGTGTCTTCACTTCTCTGAGACTCATTTTTGTAAGGAAAGAAGGGCTGGTTTTCATGATGGAGTGAGGTGGGGGAGTTGGACAGTGGAAAGTGGGAAATTCTGGGGCTGGACAAACTGAAATTTTAATCCTGATACTAATGCAATTTCTCTCTCTCTCTCTCTCTCTCTCTCTCTCTCTCTCTCTCTTTCTCTCTCTCTCTCTCCCTCTCTTTCTGATCTTCAAAGGGATCCCCTTCCATAGCTAAGTGAAAGAGTCCCTAGATCATTTAGGCACTGAAGGAGGGCCCAGGGAACAGGCAGGCAAAGTGATAATACTATTATTGTGTGCTTGGGAGCAGGAGGCCCTGCTGCCCCTGGGGCCCTAACAGCGTGGGAGAGTTTCAGGGAGGAACCACAACTGGCCTGACCTGAAGAACTAGCGTCTTGGGAGGGAGTGGGACCCAGGGAGGGGAGCCTCCTCTTGCTCAGGCCTGCCTGGATTCTGGGTTGCTGACCCGCACCTGGCCCAGGACCAGAGACCAGTGGGAGTTCTAAATGCATGGCCTCCATTCACGGCTGGTGCCTGCCCAGCCTGCCGATCCTCTCTGCAAACTGACTACCAGGAGATTCTCTAATCTGGTTCCCAAGTAGCTGAACAGCAGAGGCGGGCCCCCCACAGCACTGGAGGTCAAGTTTGGGCCTCAGACAAGCCCCGGGCCATGTCCAGGATGGGGCAGGCCAGGCTCTGACCTCAGAGCCACACCCTCTGGCACACACTGTCTGGGACACATCAGGGGCGAGGCAGGCAGGACCGGCTGCATAACGTTGGGGGTCCATTGCAAAATAAAAATATGAGAATGTAGTCAGGTATGATGGTGCATACCTGTAATCCCAGAACTCAGGAGGCTGAGGCAGGCAGATCACTGTGACTCTGAGGCCAGCCTGAGCTACATAAGCAAGTTCAAGGCCAGCCTGAACTACATGGTGAGAGCCTGTCTCAAAAATAATAAACAAACAAAACGGGAACATTGTTCAAAAGCCAAGAATGTCTAAAGATACTAAAATATGAATGTTGCTTTCCTCTATTCTATCTCGATGTCTCTCCCCACTCCTCATGGTTTCTAACCCCACAATCCCCTGCACATGGGGACACTCACCGGGACAGCCCAGATCTTCAAAGGAGGCTGTCTGGCTAGCTGGTTCTGGATTCCCCTTCGCACCACTACCCACTGCTGCGCTGTGTCTCAAGATGCCACTAGGCACGAAGGCCCACCCTAATTTTCCCATGCCTGTGCCCAGGCCCTTGTCAGGAGTGAAGTGTGTCAGTGGTCACAGGGCAAGGACAGGAAGGGAAGCCAGACATGGTGGCACACACTTGTAATCCCAGCACTCTTGAAAGGCTGAGGCAGGAGGATGGAAAGTTCGAGCTCAGCCTGGGCAGTGTATCAACCTGGCAAAACCCTATCTCAAAATAAAAAATGTTAAAAGGGCTAGGGGTGTAGCTTGGTGTGGGGGCCCTGGTACCACACCCCAAGGGCAGGGCTGTCCTGAGCAGGGGGCCTGCTGATGACCCTGGTCGCAGGCCGGGGGAAGCTAGCCCGAGTAAGAGGCCTGCTTTGCAGAGGGGCTGGGAGATGCATTCAGTCAAGATCCAGGATCACACCTGGATGAAGGGTGGCTGTGGAGCCCAAGGGCCACCAGGGTCCCAGAGGGGCTCGGGTTTGTGTGCCTGCATTCCAGGACTTAGGAGCACTAGATCTGCATTTTGGAGGGAACTGTTGTGAGAAGGAAAGAGCCATCTCCAGGGGAACAGTCAGGAGCTTGCTCAGGGGAGCCCCAGGGGACGGTCACAGCCAGAGTAGGAGGCAGCTGACTCCTCCCAGGAGCCTCCCCCACCACTCCCAACCCCCAGGGAATACTCTAGATTAGAAACTTCCCAGATGAAGTCAACAAAAGCCCTACTCATTTTTTAAAAAATCTTTTTATTTATTTGGTACAGGGTCTCACTACGCAGCTTGGACTCATAGTTTTTATGTTTTGTTTTTGGCAGAACCAGGGATTGAACTCAGGTCCTTGTACTTGCCAGACAAGCACTTATTCTACTGAGCTATCTCCCCAGCCCCTCTTGGGCTCATAGTGATCCTCCTCTTTCAGCCTCCCCAGTGCTGGGGTTACAGGCATGTGCCACCATGCCCAGTATAGGTGGCCAGCTGTTCTGGGGTCAGCACTGCATGCAGTGCCAAGAACTGAACCTGGGTCCTTACGCTGGCAGGGCGGGCACTTAGCCCACTGAGCTATCTCCCCAACCATAGGTCTGCCCCATTCATGATTCCCATCTCCAGCATCACTTCCTTGCTAACTCCTTCAACCCTTAGACACTACCTCAGTACCTACGGTACACAATGTGAGGCCTTCTTTTGTTCCAAGGCCTCGTTAGTGACCAAGTCACCCCCAGTCCCACTTCCTGGAGCTCCCAGAGGGAGGGGCAGACTCATCAGTGGCGAATGGCCTGGGGCAGTCAGGGGCAGGATGGGGACACTCAGGGTAGTCATCAGGCTGTGACGGGGAGGCTCAGGCAGAGTGCTTAGGGCGGGCGTGGAAAGCCCAGAGGAAACCCCTGATTCAGCCAGAACAGTCCGGGAGGACTTCCTGGAGAAAGAAGCGTACTAACACAGGGTAGAGGTGCTAAGTGTGGCAAGGTGCCTAAACAAACCTCATTACAGAAATCCAGAGGGGTCAGGATGCTTTTCTTTCACCACTTTCATGGAATTAGACTTGCCCTATGGTACCAGGAGGCTCAGAGTTCACCAGGGATGTCCTGGCTGTCCTCCGGGACCACTCAAGTGTATATGGCACACAGAGCCGGCATGTGATAAGCCAGGGTGTTCTGGGATAGGATGGGGAGCATCAGAGGAGGTGCCTGACCCGGGAGGCCAGGACTTCCTGGAGGAAGGGGCATACCGAACCAAGACCTAAAAAATGAGGAATCAGTTAAAGAAAGAGAAAGGTAGAGGGGAAAACACGCGGGAAGATCTGGTGGGAGAGAACTTGTACAGAAATTGCCAAAGGTCCAATCAGGCCACTGTCAGCACCACCAAAAATCCCACAAAGGACATGCCTCCAACCCCTTTTCAGACAGTGACCTTAATATCGAAGGTCTGCATCCCTAAACAGAGAAACGCCTGTAGAGCACATAGCTCTCAGAAGTACCTCAGCTCAGACAGCCTGCGTGGGGGCTGAGCTCCCCCACACACACACACTTGGGCCGGAAACAACAATCCAATTTTCCACTGTGTTTAATTCAGTATCACAGGAGCACCAATAAATAGTTCCAAAACCCCCCATCCCGCAGTCCTCCTCCTGCCCCAGGCAGTGCATCTGGTAATCCCTGCGGGTGGGAAAAAGGCACCTGCAGCCCCTTACGCTCAGACCAGCTGAGCACTACACCTGCAGAATTCCCAGGGAGGGTTCTAAAGGGGCGTTGCGGGTTTAACTGGCAGTGGGCGGGGCCTAGAAAAGCTGCGCGCGCGTGTGGGGCGGGGCCACTCAAGGGGCGTGGTTCTCATCCGCAGCAGTCACAATGACGTCCATCCAAATGCACATGGCTTCGGGGCTCGGGGCCACCATGTAGAAAAGGCGTTCGTAGGTTTTGACACAGAATGTCAGGCGGGGGTTGGGGCTCTGGAATAAACAGAGAAGACGGCGGTTAGCACACACCAGCCACAGCCTGGATGCAAGTTCCAGTCTCTTACTGTTTACAGATTGGGTGACAGTGAACAACTTGCTTAGAATTTCAGTCCCATCTATTTTCCTAAATGGTGTTACCTACTCATTTGATTATGAGGATTACTTGAGTTAACAAAAGAAAGGGCTACAACAGAGTACTATTAAATTGGGACCAGAAGAAATTTAATAGGAGGACCCAGGTCCCCTTCTGTCAGCCTTCCTTAGAAATATAGGCATTCTTGGGGCTGGGGAGATAGCTCAGCCAGGCATAAGAACCTGCCTGGGAAGCACAAGATCTCAAGTTCAATCCCTGGTACAGAAAGGAAGGAAGGAAGGTAGGAAGGAAGGAAGGGAGGAAGGGAGGGAGGGAGGGAGGGAAAAAGAGGAGGAGGAGGAGGAAAAGATATATCAGCATTCATATTCTATATTAGAAATGCAGGCAAAAATTCCACTTTGCTAATATAACACAAGGAAAAGGGAGGACAGTGGAGGTTTGAAGAGATTAATGGAGGAATGGATATGATCAAAATATGTATATAATATTTTGAAAAACACATTGACTGAAACCCCATTTTTTTGTTGTTTTGTTTTTCTCACACAGGATCTCCCTGTGCAGTTCAGGTTGGCCTAGAACTCACTATGTAGCCTGGGCTGGCCTCAAACTTGCAGTGATCCTCCTGCTTCAGCCTCTCAAGTGCTGGGATTACAGGTATGAATCCCATGCCCAGTGACACTAATTTTTTTTTTTTTTTTGACAGAACGGGGATTGAACTCAGGCCCTTGTGCTTGCCAGGTAAGCACTTATTCTACTGAGCTATCTCTCCAGCCCATTAAAATGTATTTCTAAAAATTCCATTTGCCCCAAAACTCTAGAACCCTCTGGTTTGTAACTATAGGAAGTCAGTGTATAAAAACTAGTACATGTGTACCTCCTTGCCAAACCCACATCCATTATGGTTTTAACTTGACAGAATGGGTAGAAATGTGCCCATTTTGCAGATGAGAAAAGTAAAGCTGGAGAAGAAAAGTCACTTTCCTCTTGTCACCCAGCTGGAGTTCCAATTTAAGCTATGGGGGCAGGGATACAGCTCAGCAGTATAAGTGCCTATCTGGTAAGTGCAGCATCAGGAGTTTGATTCCCAGTACACACACACACACACACACACACACACACACACACACAAAGATAACCAATTTAAGCTATAAAAAGTCATGGTTGGCCCCTCTCTACAGAGCATGCTCAACATTATGTCTGTTACCAACATTTAAATTCTGGCACTGCACTTTTATCAAGGAAAAATAAATCTGACACCACATGGCCCATTCCCAATTGGCAACTATGGGCAAAAGCTGAGCACTGAGTTTCATTTGGAAGTTCCCACTTATTCCTAGCTTGGCATCAGAATTTAACAATTTTTCTGTCTCCTCCCCACCATGCTGGAGAGTGACCCCGGGGCCCACACATGCTAAGCACATACTCTACCACTGCCCTTCACCCCAGGCAGAGTTTGCCAAATTTTGCTTGAGATGTTTTTGTTGGAGAAAATTAATAGTGACTGAGAGCCCGCGCTGGAGCCCTTCATTTTGGTCCCTGCAGTGCCAGGAGCCGCTAGCCTCCTGTATGTGCTGGATCGTGAGGCCCTGACAGTACTGGGTGTGAGAGGCTTCCCCAAGATGAGCGAGAGACTGAACAAGGCCTGAGGATGCCAGCTCCCACAGGTAGGAGGCAGGGTCACCCCAGAAGGGACCAGATACTGGGCAGAGCTTCACCTTGAAGGCACAGCGTAAGTGGTCATAATAGACTTCCTCAATGGCCTGGAAGTAGATGACACCTTTGAGCTTGGTCTGTTCGCTGTCTGGGGGAGGAAGGGAAGGGAGAGATAAAAGTGAGAGACGTCGTTAGGTCGGTCGGTTGGTCTGTCTGTCTGTCTGTCTGTGGCCCAGATCCTTGGGCCCACGTCCTAAGCCTGAGCCACAGTGAGGAACATGGTGTCCCAGTCGGAAGTTCCCTGAATTTTATAGCTGGGACATGACTGGATGTCGAACCTGGACAAACAGGACGGGACAGGTGCATAGGAGTCCCAGGGCCTTCAAAAGGTAAGGAAACCAAGGAAAGCTCCATATCGCTAACTCCCCAACAGAGGAAGGCAGCATCCAGGGTTGGCGGTGGGGGGCAGTGGTCACACTCCTAGGCAAAAATGGGGTCTGGGAGACAGAGGTGTACTAAATTCATGTCACTGATGGGGGCTGCAGGTCTGGATTCTGGGAGGCTTAAAAGAAAAGGGGCAGGGGATCCATATTCCTGGTCCCTGAAAAAGAGGGGCTGGACCTAGATTCTTGGGTGCAGGAAACCAAAGGAGCCAGAGGTTCAGGTACGGTTAAAATGGGGGCCAGGAACTTCCCGGTGCCTGGGGTTGGAGAAGGCATCTGGGGTAGGCTTCTAGCAACCCAGGACCCAGGACCCAGGCAGGGGTTACCTGCGTAGTAGGCCAGACGGCGGGCCTGGCAGTCAAAGCAGAACCATCGCTTCCTCCAGGTCTTGATGCGGCCGCCCATCTTCACCAGAGGCCCGCGACAGCAGCCCCCTGACACTCGCACGTGTGGGCAGCTTTCCGGGCTGTGGCCGCAGCGCTCCAAATGCTGCCGGAGATCTAGCGCTCGCGGGCCAGGTGGGCGGGGCGGGGGCGCGGGCGGGGGAGTGGGCGCGGGCGGGGCCTGCGGGGAGCAGAGGGGGTCTGTGGAGGAGGGAAAGGTGCTGCAGCCTGGAGCCCCTCCTCTCTCCTGGACCGGACCTGTTACAGCCTCCCTGGACAATGGTGAAAACTACTCCGGCGCGCACCAACCCCTTGACTCTGCCCATGGCGTGGTGCCTGAGGCCCATTTTAGAGATGAACAAAATGAGGAAGTGACCCAAAGTAAGTCCACCCGAGATCACACACTGCTTCTAGCTAGCAGTTCTGGAGCGCACACCCAAGCATGCCAGGCTCCAGAGCTCATCCTGGAGCTCGTCCAGATGTGTAATTCTAAAAGGGTCAGGGTCAGGTTCCTCAAGGTGGGCCCCTCCCCCAGGGCTACCTCTGTAACCCTGGTCCAAACGGTAAGCGATCGACACCCGAGCGCACTGTTTGCGCTATTACTGTTTGTACCATGATCAAATTATAAATTATCTTGTGCTAAGCACTTTCTAGGGATAAATTCTCCATCTCCTCGAGCTGGGGAGTAAGGACTATATATTAATCCCCATTTTACAGAAGTGGAAAGCAAGACTCAGAAAGTTGTCACTAGCTCGAAGACTTGCAGCCAAAGCTGACCCAGTCAGCGCTCATTACCAGAGACCTACTGAGAGGGCTGATCACAAAGCGAAGTGGAGACTTACGCCAATGAAAGGGTCTACTGCTGCCCGGAGCCACGCCCAGAGGCTCATGCAATCACGTCTGTTCTTTTTGAATAAAGCACGTGAACCATACAATCACCAAGATCAAACTAAGCCTCAGGGCAGTGCTTCTTGGACCAATTCTTTTTTTTTTTTTTTTTTTTTTTTTTTTTTTTTTTTTTTTTTTTTTTTTTTTTTTTTTTTTTGGTACAGGGTCTCGCTATGGAGCTCAGACTCATAGAGATCCTCCTGACTCAGCCTCCCCAGCATGGAGATTACAGACGTGCACCATGCCCAGTTTCTAAGCAGGCACAGCACGCAGTACCAGGGATCAAACTCCGGTCCTCGTGCTTGCCAGACAGGCACTTAGACTGCCAAGCTATCTCCCCAGTCTCAGACCAATAATTGCGAGCAAAACCACTGTGAATTTCTGTGTGTTTGTGTTTTATTAGGGGTTAAACCTCAACTCATACTGAGCTACACCCCTGATCCTTTTTGTTGTTTTTATCTTGAGACAAAGTCTCACTAAGTTATTCAGGCTGGGCTTAAATTTGTGATCCTCCTGCCTCAGCCAGAATGCTGGGATTCCAGGCATGGGCCATCATGCTGAGCTCCCCTGTAGGTTTGTTTGTATGAATACACACTGTAGTCATTCCCCAGTAGGGGATGGAGTGGAGCTGCAGTTCTGTGTGTGAAACCAGCTCCCTCAGGGTAGAGACACAGATGTTGTACATCCACCAACCATACTTTGAGTACAAGGGCTTAGAGCCCTGAAGGGAGACCAGAGCAGGAACAGTGAAAAAGTAGGTGAGATCTAGTGGGAGATTCCATTGGAGACTAAGGAGGGTGGGGAAGGGAAAAGGCAGTGGGGCAGGGCCTGCTTGCTGCCCAGGAAAGGAAGGCTGGGTTTTCAATCCACCCGGGGAGCACGGAGTCTAACACGGGCACCTTGCCTCCCGCGTGTGGCCATCCTAGAACAATCACCAATACAGAAGCCCCCACTGTGTGTCAGGCACTGGGCCCAGGGGGCGCGGTGACTGCCTCATGATCTCTCCAAGGCAACCTTTGTCCTCATTCGGCAGGTGACCAATGGTGGCTTTCAGTTAAGAGACAGCTTACATGCTAGCTGGTGGACTAAAGTGCCTGCTTAGGCAACCTTAGGCCGGCACAGGGACCTGGTTCCATCCCCAGCAGCCCCACCCCCAGGGCAGGCTGAGCTCCCCAAAGTCCGGAGTGTGGTGACTCATGCCTGTAATCCCAGCGCTGAGGAGGCTGAGAGCAGGAGGATCACCAAGAGTCTGAGCTGTATAGTGAGACCCTGCAACAACCAAATAAATG
The DNA here is from genome assembly GCF_000260255.1 of Octodon degus. Lineage (NCBI taxonomy): Eukaryota > Metazoa > Chordata > Mammalia > Rodentia > Octodontidae > Octodon > Octodon degus. Next base: position 3,133,777 of record NW_004524773.1, on the reverse strand, counting down.
AAAGAAGTGGGGGGAGGAAGGGGAAAGGGAGGAGGAGATGAGGGGAAGG
>NW_004524773.1:3129017-3133628 GCF_000260255.1 Octodon degus | reverse complement strand
AGGAGGAGGAGGAGGAGGAGGAGGAGGAGGAGGAGGAGGAGGAGGCTCACTAAGGTCACCCGGTTAGCATATGGCAGCACTGAGCCCCAATCTAGCAACCCGGACACAGGCCTAGCACTCTGTCACTCCCTGGCTGTGTCACTTGGACAGACCCCTGCCCTGAGCTTCTGTCTCCTGCTCTGAAAGAGACGCGGGGCACCACAGCACCCTCCCTCCCCACCGCCCAGGGCTGTGAGACTACAATGGGCAGCAGGGGACTGTTTAATAAATCATGATGCCACAAAGCTCGGGCAACGGCTTCGGCCGAGCAGCGCTTCATTTTTAATGAGGTCAAGCTTACAATGGCGGGACCCAGAAGGCTCCCCTGCCCTTCCGCTCTGTAACTCGCTCCCCGGATCTCCCAGCATCTGCTGTGCTGTTTATTTTACTTATTGTTGTTCTTGCCTGTCACCCCCACTAAGCATCAGCTTCCTGGGGGGCAGGAAGCTTTTTATTTTGGTCACTGCTGCCATCCGGCCTAGGACACAGCAGGTGCCCGGTACGAACTGGCTGCCATGAATAGGAGAAAGACACACGGTAGTGAGAACAGAAGGCAGGTTAGGCACGCTCACTAACAGGACAAAGAGGCCCGCAAACTGTGTCACTGGTTGTAAGCACACGGGAAAGTATTAAAAAATTCAAAGACCAGGACACCCGGCATGAGGAACACGATATAAAAAATCGATGGGATAAATGGCTTGATTTTGTCCACAAATAAATGGCATTAAAAGAAAAAATAATAGAGGATTGGGGATATAGCTCAGTGCAAGGTCCTGAGTTTCACTCCTGGTACCCGGTAAAGAGAAAAGGGCCAGGCATGGTGACACATGCCTGTAACCCTAGCACTTGGGAGGCTGAAGCAGGAGGACTGCTGTGAGTTCAGGCCAGCCTCTGATACGCAATGAGTCCAAGGCCTGACATACACAGCAAGACCCTGTCTCAAAAAAAAAAAAAAGATAAGAAGAAAAAGACTCTTAGTGATTAAAAGAGATTTGAAGCTGGGTGTAGTGGAGCATACCCAGAATCTCAGGACGAGGAAGCTGAGGCAGGAAGATTCCAAATTGGAGCCCAGTCTGGGTAAAAAGCCAAAGAGAAAGAAAGGAGAGGGGAGAGACAGAGAGAGAGAGACAGAGAGAGACAGAGACAGAGACAGACAGAGACAGAGAGACAGAGAGAGATTTTTGAGACATTTAAACATATATGTGCTTTGTTTGCATCTAGATTCAAATAAATCAACCATAAAAAGAGATTTCAGAAACAATTAGGAAAATACTATGTACTACCATGTTAGAGAACTGTTAATAATTTCATAAGGTATGTCAGCAGAATTTTTGATATGTTAATATTTTTATTTTTTTAGAATTCTTTTTTTTTTTTTTTTTTTTTTTTTGCGGAACCAGGGATTGAACTCAGGCCCTTGCACTTGCCAGGAAACACTTATTCCACTGAGCCGTCTCCCCAGCCCCTATTTTTTCAGAATTCTAATTAACTTTTTATCTTTTTGAGACAGGGCCTCACTCTGCAGTTCAAGCTGGCCTTGAGCAGCTCACTTTGTCTATGTTAACGTTTTTAAAAAGAAGCGTCATTTACTGGAGAAACACGGTGAGGTGTGAATAAAAACACCAACTATCAGCTGGGTGTGGCGGTGTATGCCCGTAATCCCAGCACTTGGGAGGCTGAGGCAGGAGGATCCTTGTCAAGTTCGAGACTACCCTGGGCTTCAAAGTGAGCTCAAGGCCAGTCTGAGCTACATAAAGAGACCCTGTCTCAAAAAGAGCCCCCCACCCCACCCTCACATAAAAAAAAAACACTATCTGGAATTTTGCTTTTTTAAAAACCTCAGTATAGAAGGGAATGTAGGTGTAGAATTAATAAGACAAAGATGACGGGTAAAACAAGACCCACTACTGGGAACTGTGGGAACTGTGGCGGGCACAGGACACTCATGAATCAACTCTCCTTTACATCTGCTTGAGGATCTGTGTGTGGTGCTGGGACTGAACCTCAGAAGTCTACCACCAGTTTCAACCTGAGGACTTCTGAGTTGGGTTCTGACGCAGGGTCTTGCTAACTTGCCCAGCCTGACCTAGCATTTGCAACCCTCTTGCCTCAGCCTCCTTAAATATAATCAAAACATTTCATTCTGTAGTATCCATCGACATTGTCCCCAGCACACAGAAGGGAAACTGAGGTACTGAGAAGTGGGGCCCGGGGTTTTTAGCTCAGGGGTAGGGTCCACGCCTGGTACACAGCGGTACCTCCATTCAGTAACTTCATTCTTTCCACGATTCTGGTTTCCTGTACACGAGGCTCTGGTTTTAATCCTGAGCACCAGGGGCCAAGCCAAGATGACTGAATTGAAATGGGAACAGAAATTGGACCCTTTGGGACCGAAAAAGGGAGAAAACTGCAAGGGAGGTGGAAGGAGAGGGGAGAGGCAGGACTGACCGTGATGGCAGGAACAGCTGGGCCTGGCGAGCCCTCCGTGGTCCTTTTCTGCCCTTCCTGTGGGTTGAGAATAAAGGAATTAATAAGGCTGCCCACCTGTAAGAAATGGGAAGAGATAGACTGGATTCCTAATTCCAAAGAAGGAAGACTGGGCCTGGGACTCCTGGGGCTGGTGGCGGTGTGGGTCTGGGGTCTGGAATCCCTAGTTTTCTTTTATTTTTGGGGGTAGAACCGAGGATTGAACTCAGACCCTTGCGCTTGCCAGGGAAGCACTTATTCCACTGTGCCATCTCCCCGGCTCCTGGAATCCCTAGTTTTCAAAAGGAGGGGCTGGGCAGACCCTTTCTCCCTAGGGTGGGAGGTCCAGGGTCTCACCCTGGCCTTGCGCAGCCGCTCCCTTTCGGCCACAGCCTGCTGCAGGAGCTGCTCCATGTGGGCGATGTCTGGGTTCAGGACCTGGCAGCTGAGAGGAGGGAACAGGGGTCACCTCAGCCAGCCTGGCCTCCTCCTCTTCCAGCCCCACCTGCTCTCCCGCTGCCTCACCCATTGCCAGGGCCACAGTTTAGCAGCTGATAGAGGGGGTGTCTTCCAGAGGCCCCCACTGCTGATGCAAGAGCCGAGGCCTCAAGGGCTCCTAGGGAAGAGGGGACAAGGTGAGGAGAGGGGACCCCAGGCTTTGAGTCATTTTTTCCATCCTCTGCGGCAGGGCAGAGGGAGCAGGAGAGAGGTGGAGGGTGGGAGGAGTCCTCACCAGTACAGTGGAGAGACAAAGGCCGCGCCGATCCCCTCTGGCTCGCCCTCTCGCCCCGTTTCCTGGATAGACTTCCGGTCCTCTGAAGCCCGATGGAGCCCTGAAAACACACAGGACCCACTCAGGGGATGTTCCCGCTCGGTGGAAAGACAGAGACTGCCAAGTACAGCCACCACCTCCTGGGCACAGACCCAAAGCCTTCCTGTCAGCGTGGCGCGGAGTGGAAGAAGCCAGCTACAAGCACGTGGTCTGTGACACCATTTATGCTGTCCCGAGTGGGCAGATCGCATGGCTCTCGAGACAGGAAGCAGAGTAGTGGCTGCCAGCGGCTGAGAGAGATGGGGAGGAGGGGCGCCGGCTAAGGGATGCAGAAGTACTCTGGGGCCAGGAACAGCGCTCTTTCATCGATTGTGATGATGGTTTGCACAACTCTGAATGTACTAAAATACAAGAACTGGGCGGGGGGAGGGGTGCAGCTCAATGATACAGCGCTTGTGTAGCATGTGTGACGCCCTGGGTTCCATCCCAAGCACCAGACAGACAGACAGACAGACAGCACTCTCGATGAATTGACTGTATGATACATGAACTACATTTCAATAGGACTATTTTCTACATAAATGCTCTTAGGCATTGCTGGGGTTATTTTGCTGGAGGTGGCCAGCTGGAGGCCACCTGGGCTCTTCTGTGTCTCCTTTCCTCCTCCTTTTTTTCCCTTCTTTCCTAACTTCCTTCCTTCCTTTCTTGCAGTGTGGGGATTAAACCTAGGACCTCACACATGCTGGACAAATGCTCTACCACTGCACACATCTTCAGAGAACAATCTTTTTTTTCTTGTCTTTTTGAGACAGGGTCTCACAATAAGTTCAGGCTGTCCTTGCACTCACGTTGTAGCCCACTCTGGCCTCAAACTTGCAGCGATCCTCCTGTCTCAGCTTCCTGAGTTCTGAGATTACAACGCTGAACCACTACACCCAGCTCAGGATTTTTTTTTTTTTTTTTTTTTTTTTTTTTTTTTTAACAGCTGGAGGATCGGGGAGATAGCTCAGTAGAATAAGCACTTGCTTGGCAAGCACAAGGTCCTGAGTTCAATCCCTGGTACCGAAAATAAATAAATAAATAACAGCTAGATCCTGGCATGATGGTGCATGTTTGTAATCTGAGGAATATGGGAAGCTGAGGCACGAGGACCCAAAGTTTGAGCCTTGGCTGGATGATTTAGTGACTTAGTGAGACCCTGTCTCAAAATAAAAATTAAGAATAGAGGGATTTGTTCTAATGGTGTTTGTAAATAGGATATCATGTCTGCATCTTGTACAGCAATTAACCACTAGGAAGAATGTATGTAATGTGTTAATTATTGAAACTGTCCT
>NW_004524773.1:3107339-3128917 GCF_000260255.1 Octodon degus | reverse complement strand
ATGTCTGCATCTTGTACAGCAATTAACCACTAGGAAGAATGTATGTAATGTGTTAATTATTGAAACTGTCCTACCAATTTGATTTGAAACTGTCTCACTGCTATTTGTTTATTAATAAAATTATGGGGAAAAAATAAAATAAAAATTAAAAGAGGTATGGGAATGTACTCCATGCAGAAGTCCAGTGTTGAATCTTCAGGACCATGAAAACAAAAAAAAAGGAAGGACAAAATGCATACACCACTGAAACCCAAATTCCACTCCTGGTCACTCGGCCTATAGGTTGACACACTCAACATGTGCAAAACGATGTGGGTTCAGGGCTGTTCCCTGCAGGGCCACAGGTGCTGACTGGAGACCAGCTCGGAGCCCATCAGAGCAGAACACGGTAATGCACGCACCGGACAGCTCCACAGTGTGTAGCCGGAGGATTCTGATCTCTACATACAGGTAGGACGTGACCGCCAAGATAACCGCGCAGAGTACTCTCTCAGGGCCTCTACCAGGGAAAACATACACCTGAGCCGCTGTAGCAACACAGGACATCAGGGAAGACGCACAAGGAAATGACCTGCTTGCCTGCCCTCGGCAGGTGTGGGGGGACCAATAGCAGCAGCCTCACATATCACCTGAATTTTCAACAAGGAGGAGGGTTAACTTTTTGAAAATAAATAAACAGGACAACTAAGAGCAACCTGTGTTCCTGGACCAGAAGAAAAGTTTATGTTTGAAAAAATACTTGTGGACACTAACAGGATTGTCTCAATGTTAGTTTCCAGAAATTTGATTGCTAAATTGTGGTTATATAAAAAGAATAAAAAGAATAGTTTGGCCACAGTAGAGCAATTAGGGATAAATACGTGGTTCAGAAAACAAAAATAGGGGGCTGGGGAGATGGCTCAGTAGAATAAGTGCTTCCCTGGCAAGCACAAGGGCCTGAGTTCAATCCCTGGTTCTGCCAAAAAAAAAAGAAAAAGAAAACAAAAATAGCCAGGCAGGTGGCACATGCCTGCAATCCCAGGACTTGGGAGGCAGAGGCAGGAGGATCACTACAAGGTGGAGGCCAGCCTAGGCTACACAGAAAGACCCTGTCTCAGATAAATAAATAAATAAATGTAGTGGTTATCTATATGGAGACAGAGAGAGAAAATAATAAAATGAATGTTGATTTGTGAGTACTTTTTAAGACACAATTATATTTGAAAAAAAAAATAAAAATAAAATAAAAATAAAAAAATAAAAATAAAAAAAAAGACACAATTATATTTTAAAGAAAATATAAGGGCCAACTAGATAGCTCAAGAGACTAAAGCGCCTACTTAGGCAGAGTGCAGCCCACAGGGTTCAATCCCTGGCGTGCCATGCCAGCGTCACCCTTGGGGCGTGCTGAGAGGTGACTGAGACTGGGCATGGTGGTGCACAGCAGCTTGGGAGGCTGAAAATAGGAGAATCACTAAGGAGTCCGATCTACATAGTGAGACTCTATAGACCCTGTCCTAAATACATTTAAAAAAAGAAAATATAAGCTAAACTTGGTGGTTTATATCTCTAATCCAAGCTACTCAAGAGGCGGAGGTAGGAAGATCACAAGTTAAGAACAGCCTGAGCAACTTAGCAAAACCCTAGCCTCAAATAAAAGAAAAGGCCTAGAGATGTAGCTCACTGGTGGAGCACCTATTCTTCACAAGCTCCCAGGTTCAACTCCTTCCACAAAAACTAAACCAATTAATAAAAAAAAGAAACATAAGAAAAAGAAAAGAAGAATAATAAATTTAAAAATAAAGTATTTTTTCCCTTCATGGTGCTGGGAAATCAAACCGAAGCCTTCCCACTTGCTAGATATATACTGCACCACTGTACCACATTCCAGCTCCTAAAGTCACATTTTAAAGAAAAAACAGGGTCTGGGGCCCAAGAGAAAGCTCAGAAAGCACCCGCTCAGGCAAGCTTAGGCAGGCACAAGGGACCACAGGAGGTTTGATCCCTGGCACCACATGCCCTGCCAGCCCCGCCCTCAGGGCAGGAGGAGCCGGCCAAAACAGTTTAGAAAAATAGGGCCAGGGCTGGCCAGATAGCTTAGCAGACTCAAGGGCCAGTTTAGGCAGACTCAAGGGCTGAGAGTTCAATTCAGGGTCCGCCGTGCCAGCCCCACCCCCGGGGCACGCTGAGATGGTGACTGAGACTGGGCGTGGTGGCGCACGCCTGTAATCCCAGCGCTTGGGAGGCTGAAAAACAGGAAGGATCACTGTACGTCTGATCTGTGCAGTGAAACCCTGAAGACCCTGTACTAAACACATACATACATACATACATACATACATACATACATACATTTAAAAAAAAAAACAAAACAGGACCAGGAAGATAGCACAGCAGCATAATCGCCTGTCTGACAAGCTCAAGGTCCACTGGAAAGAAAGAAAGAAAGAAAGAAAGAAAGAAAGAAAGAAAGAAAGAAAGAAAGAAAGAAAGAAAGAAAGAAAAGGATTTCTGCATGAATAAGAAAGAATAAAAAATAAAAAGAACAGTGGCATAATTAGAGCATTAATCAGGACACCTACTGTTCGGGACCATAATTCCTTAAATATATTTAATCCATGAATTCGTAATGATACTAAAAGAAAACCTGAATTGACAAATGAACTCTCTTTTAAAGACAAGCAAGTTGGGGCTGGTGAGATGGCTCAGTGGTCTAAAGCACCTACTTAGAACAAGCTTAGCAACGCACAGGGACCACGGTTCAATCCCCCAGCGCCACATGCCAGCCAGCCCCGTCCCCTGGTGGGCTGAGCTGGACACACACACACACACACACACACACACAAATAAATAAAAATTTAAAAAAAATAATAAAAAATAAAGACAAGCAAGTAAAGTGAGCATTCGTCCTGCGTTTCCAGCAAAATCTGTGCTTCTGGGAGACCAAACAGAAAGCCTCCCCTCATGGAAGCATTTTGCTAAATTAAATGAAAAAGAAATGAGAGAATTGGAATTTTGCCATGGGCAACATCTGATGAATGAATCCACGAATCTAGGCACCAAGCTCACACAAAAGCATCAACAGTCACCGGCCCGGGGAGGTCCTGAGCATCCACGACTCTGTTCAGGCTTCTACATCCAAGCACACAAGAAATACAGAGGCCAAGAAACCCAAGGATGCCATCAGCAAACCCTTCCCGGGCAACTCTACCACACCTGAACCAAATGCACTAAGACTCTCCTCTCGCCACTCTTCCCCCTCCAATGAGGCAGGACAACTGTTTACACAGAGCTGCCATTGTGTCAGGTACTACAAGTCACCTAAAGGTGATTTAACACACACAGGAGCACGCCCACGGGTGATACACAAACACCATGTCGTTTCATGGGAGAGACCTGAGCTTCCTTAAATATTGGTATTCATGGGGGTCCTGCAGCCAGTCCTCCATGGAGCCCAAGGGAGAACTGTCTTGCCACTCTGCTGGCCCATGTGAGCTCCTGAAGCCCCTGGGAGTAGGGAGGACACAGCTCTACTTCACACAGTGGAATCCCAGACCCAGGCGCCTGTGCCGGCCTCAGCCTCTGCTTCCTCCAGCCTTTGACACTCAGCACTAAGCAAATCCACGCAGTACAGGCTCAGCATAGGTGCCCGTGGTGCTTACGTTAAATGAACTGACCAACCTTCCTGCACATGAGCCTAGAAACTGCTCCATTAGTCACCTGTGGCGGACAGGCCTACAATCCCAGCTCTTGGAAGGCTGTAAACAGGCGGATCACTACAAGTCCGATCTAGTAGTGAGACCCTGAACACCCTGTAGACCCTTCTCTAAAACACAAAAAAAACGGCCGGGGAAATAGCTCAGTAGAATAAGTGCTTGCCTGGCAAGTGTAAGGGCCTGAGTTCACCGCTTCCCTCCCCCCCGAGTTCCGCAAAAAAATAAATAAAATACAAAAAAAAAAAAAAAACAAGTAGCAGAACCAGGCATGGTAGTGCATGCCTGTACTCCTGGCACCCAGGAGGCTGAGGCAGGAAGATGTCTGTGAGTTCAAGGCCAGTCTGGACTGTATAGCGAGACCCAAACCAAGTGGCTGCCCTGCTTCTGGGAGGTGGCCCAGCGTCTCATAGGGGTGCAGGAAGGAGACCCTATCAGTATACTCTGGTCACTTTTCAAATTTGCCCCTGAGTGTGCACACTGCCACTTGGCCCATGGGGTGCTGGGCAGAAGGAAGGACAGAACTGCCAACAGGAGCCATCTAAACAGCCGGCGAGCCCGGCCCACCTCTCCTACCCCTGGGGCAGGCTGTTCAGGCAAATGGCTCTGTCCTTAGCCCTCCCAACCTGTGTGTGAGAACAGGTCAGGCACCTGCAGAGAACTGTGCACCGAAAAGAGGCAGGAAGAGGTGGAGGCCGCAGCCGAGCGGGCGTCAGCGGGGTCCTGCAGCACCACCAGCTGGCGGTCTGTCTTCTGGGTGAACAGCAGCTGTGGAGAGGGCAAAAGGCTAAGATGAGACAGAAGACCACAGAGGAACCACCAGTTCCTACAAGCTCTGACCCGGCCTTCAAGGCAGCCCATTTCTCAGATGGAAAAACAAAGTCCTGGTCACATGGAGGCCAGAACGTCAGGCTATGATCCTTAGTGTCCAGTCTCCCAGGGTAAGGCTATGGGCAAAACTGCTGCTTCCCTAAGAAGGACTAGCTGGGGCCTGATGTCCTGAGTCCTCAGGATCAAAGTTCTCGGGGGTGAAGACCCCAAGGGAAGAGGGGATCGGGACCTAGACCCCCAGGTCTGAAGGAGGAGGGTCTGTTAAGTGATCAAAATCCTCATACCTTGGTGCGGGCTTGCTTAGACTCAGAGAAATCCCCGCTAAGTGTCCCCTGAAGGCGACTAAGCTCGAGCAGCCGACTCCGTTCCTAGAAGAAGACACCATGGCTACCACACCTCCAAGTCACCATGGGCTGGCCCCACAGCTTTCCTGATGTGGGGAGACAGTGCAGGTGTGGGAAGACGGCAGGACGCCAGGGGAAGTGAGGACCCAGGACAGGCCTCTGGGGACCGACGCACCTGCGCCAGCGCCTGCCGGGCGTCCTCCTTCTTCTGGCTCAGGCCCCAGGTCTCAGCAGCCATCTGCACCTTCAGGGATTTGAGCTGCTCCTCCAAGACCTGGATGCGGTGCTGCAGAGCGCCCTGCCTGGTTACTAGCTGGCCCAGGGCCCCAGCCCACTTCCCCCAGGAGCAGGTCCTCCTAGGGGCCTGGGGTCCACCCCAGCTTCTCAAGGAAACCACAAGCCCTGAGGGTGCAGGGCCGAGGGCTCAGAGTTAAGCCCCCCAGAGCCCTCTTCTCTTTGAGAGATCTAAGAAAGATCTAGCAGGGAACAGAGCAGCTGATTCAGAAGCAGAGGCCAAGGGGCAGAGACCCAGAGAAAGTCATCAGGAATAGAGACACAGGGACCGCCAGGGAGACAGAGCAGGGCAGGGCAAGAACAGCAACCAGGACAGACCCGAACACAGAGATGGAGACAAACTGCAGAGAAAGGACACAAGATGGAATCAGACAGAAGCCATCTGAGACACAGAAAGGGCAGGGATGGGGCTAGTGAGATGGCTCAGTGGTCTAAAGCACCTACTTAGAACAAACTAAGTTCAATCCCCCAGCTCCACATGCCAGCCAGCCCCGCCCCCTGGTGGGCTGAACTGGCCACACACAATAAATAAATAAATAAATAAATAAATAAATAAATAAATAAAAGAAAGGGCAGGGAGAAAGGTAGAAAAAAGATCTAGAAGTAGAAATGAAGAAAGGAGTTTTCCAATCCCAGAGAGCAGAAAACTGCAAAGATGGTAACACCCCCACCCCTCCATCCCCCACTCCCTCCCCCATCCCCCAGCCCCATTCCCTCCCCCTCCCCCCCCACCCTTTTCACACAGGACTTGTCAGGGCCATGGAAGGGAGGCAGAAATAAAGCACTAGTGGTTACATCTGTTTGGGGTAAAGGCTTGGGAACGACCCTGAGTGAGGCGGTGAAGGCCAAGGAGGTTTATCAGATACTGCTCACTTAGTGACCGATCTCTGATCCTGCAACTAGATCATGCAATATTAGAACAAAGAAACGGTCAGAGGAAACTCCAACTTGACGACTTGGTTTTTATTTGCATAACTCTTACGGACAGTACTATAATGTATAATGGTACATAAAGCTACAGTACTATACTGTATAGTACAAGCTGCAAAAATGACGGTATTGTACACCAAGGTGCACTGTATACTGTTCCAGAAAAATAGAGTGAAGCAGTATAAACAAGATGTACAGAACTGTACAAAAACAAAAAAGGCAGGTCATTAGCCTGAGCCACGGGTCTTAAGTCCAACCAGTCATCACACAGGTAGGTCATTAAATGAGGAGTACCTGTATTTTAGTGCTATCGTGTTGAACTAAGTGACCTTGGGAAAGAGTGTGTGAGTGACCCATAGCACCCTAACCATTCTTTTATTGTGGTACTAGGGACTAAAGCAAGAGCCTGACTCAGTGACAAGCTCAGCACCTTCCCCCTTCCAAGACAAGGTCTCACTACATCACTCAGTTGCCTGGGTTAGGCTCATACTTGGAATCCTCCCGTCTCAGCCTCCCAGAGTGCTGGGATTACACTGTGTGCCACCACACCCAAGTGTTCCTTCATTTATGACACAGGAACAGAAGAACAGGCCTTGCCCCCTAGGTTTGCTATGAGGATTTAAGAAGTGATTACTCATAAAGTGGTGACAGTCATGGCAGGCACATAGTTCATGTTCAGTAAGTGCCAACGAGAGCAGGGCAGAGGCAAGGCGAATGTGCCAAGGCTTACCTTGTGCTGGGCCACGCTGGTCTGAAGCTCCAGGACCTTGGGGTCTGGTGCCTGCGCCCCAGGGTTCTCTAGATCCTCCTCCTCCTGCCGGCTCTCGCGCTCCAACTGCTGGAATTCCAGGTCCTCATAGGCCCGCTGGGCCACTTCCAGTTGTTCTCTTAGCTGTTGGGGTGGAGAGCACCAAAGGCTGGAGACCTGGACCCCTAGCACCCAGGGGAGCAACAGCCTGGAGCCAGAATGCCCTGGTCTAAGAGAGGAGGGCTGGGCCTGGACTTCTGGGACTGAGGGCAGGGGACCTGCACATCCGACTGCTGAAAGATGCCGAGCACTCACCTCCTGCACCTGCTGCAGAAGCCGCTCGTGCTGGTCCTCCGGCTGCGAGTCGAGCTGTGCTTGGGCCTCTCTGAGTCTCTGGCGAAGACATTCCACCCGTTTTCGCTCCTGGCACAGTCGCCGCTGTTCCTAAAACAACAAACAGGTTCTCAGCCTCAGCCGAAGCTCAACCTGAAGAGCCAGGCCAGCGCTGAGCCTCAGCTCGTGGAAGGCAGGGACCCTAGCTATCTGATTTGCTCTTGTACAGACCTAGCCAGGAGCAGACACTGAGTAAACAGGCTTTCAAGAACTGAGTGAAGGAAGCCAGGCATGGCGGTGCACGCCTGTAATCCCAGCACTTGGGAGGCTGAGGCCTGCCTGAGCTAGAGAGAGTTGAAGGCCAGCATGTATCATATAGTCAAACCCTGTCTCAAAAAAGAAAGAAAGAAAGAAAGAAAGAAAGAAAGAAAGAAAGAAAGAAAAAGAAAGCAATGAGTGGAGGTGTTAAGGCTAAATGTGACATGCTGGGTGATACCAGGTTCCCCAAAGTGGCTCAGATGCAGACCCCGTTCAGCACAGAGGAGGGACATAGCCAGTTAATACCCAGGGCAGTCATTACCCCAAAACACAGAGAAGTGGGAGCATGGAGCAGGGAATAACTTCTGTTGGGGTTAGCCAAGGCTTCCTGGGCGTGAGGTATTATTATTTAAGATAAGCCTTAGAAATCAGGGAAGGCCGGTTACATAGATTTCTCGGCGGAGGGGAGAAAGGGGTACCAAGGAGCCAGAATCAGAGGAAGCAGGGCATGTAGAGCTCAGGCTTTCGGTAAATGAGGGCTTGGGACCAGCTCCAGGAAACTCCATAGCCTTAGATGCTCGCCAAGGGAAGACTGATCGAATTACAAAGTCACCGTTTTCCAGCCTATAATGATAACCTCCAGGCAACACTCAGGGGTAGATGTTAAGATCTTTAGATCAAGGCTCCTGAGACGAGGGCGGCCTGCATGTCCAGAGATGACGTCCCGATGTCCCCGATACTCTCTGGGAAAGGGCTAAGAACATCAGATGGAGCCTCTGCAGCCAAAGAGCCTCCGGCTTGCAGAAACAAGGCCGCTGCCTTTCACCACAGCTAGGCAATTTCTCCAACCAATAGTATGGAGCAGACACAGTGGGTGAAAACCACCAGAGACAGAGGGACAGACATGCAGGAACACTGACCAAGCACAACTCCAGGCTTTCCACAAGCTGATTCAAACATGCCACCTGCTAAGTGGCACTTTTGAGACAAGAGAGGAAACATGAAAACGGACTAGAAGCAAGAAACTTCTTAGAACTGATTGATTCTTAAGAGAAATAATGAGGAATATGGTGGCACACGCCTGTAATCGTATCTATCGGGAGGCTGAGGCAGAAGGATGCCTGGACAAACTTAGAATCTGCCTCAAAGTATAAAAGAAAAAGGGCTGGGGATGTAGCTCCATACTCCTTGCATTCAATCCCGAGTGTTCTCTCGTTCTCTCTCTCTCTCTCTCTCTCTCTCTCTCTCTCTCTCTCATTTCTAAGTGGTACACGCTTAAGTCTGGACAGATATATATTAGAACAAGCAGAGAAGCGGGGCAGCTCTCGCCCGCTCCGCAGCACGAGCGCCCCCACTCGGGCAGCCCCGGCCCCAGTCGCCCCGAGCGCGACCCACAATACTGGTCCCGCCCGCTGCAAGGCAGCGTCAGGCCAACCTGCTCCCGCTGCTCGCGGCCCTTCTCCGCGTCCGTGCGCCGTCCCAGCAGCTCCCGGAGCTGCTCTTCCTCCCGCCGGGCCGCCACTCGCTCCCCAGCCAGCTCGGCCTGCCGCAGGGCCACCTCCACCTCCACCTGCCGGGAGAAACAGGGCGTGGAGTCCGGGGGCCTAGAGCCCGGGGTCCTGAACTCGGGCACTGCGAGGGAGCACAGAGACCTGCACGGAGCGGGGCCCCTTCCCGAGATGCCCGCGGCCTCACCTCGATCTTCAGCTCCTTCTTCTGGCGCTGCAGCTCCTTCACGCGCTGCTCCATCAGGGCCACGCGCGTCAGGGCCTCCAGCTGCAGCCCTCGCAGCCGCCGCGCAGCCTCCCGCATCCCTTTCCCCGCAGGGATGGGAGCAGGGGGCGTGGCCGACATCGGTGCCGGGGGCGTGGCCTCGGGCTGAAATTAGAGGTTCCCGCAAGTTGCTAAATAAATCTGATTCCTATTCTTCACGCCTCCGAGGGAACCGCAGGGCCCAGCCTCACCAACAAGCCTAGAATCCTCATTTAAGGTCCGGGTGGGATTGGGTGCAGTCTGCTGACCACTTGACTCGTCCTACTAACATTTTCTCTGCACCACCTTCACGCAGTCCCCGGATCTCTGTCCCTGCCCCCTACTCAGGTCTTCTCAGTCTCTTTTCCAGTTTTTTTGGGCTTCTGTCCCTTCCCCTGAATCGCTCGATCTCTCTGCAGTATTCTCAAAACTTGTGTCCCTCTTTTTGTTTTCCGGTGTCTCTGAGTATCTCTGCCCTTTGTATTTGACTTTTCCCTCTATCTTTAACCTCATCTTTCCGACTCTCTAGGTCTCTTTCTCCCTTGCAGTATCAGAATTTCTGTGTCCCAGCCGGGCGTGCTTGCTCAGGCCTGAATCCAGAAGGCTGAGGCAGGAGGATTCCTTGTGTTCGAGACCAGCCTGGGCTACATAATGAGTGCAAAGCCAGCCTGAGTGAGACTGCCTCAAAAGAAAGAAAGAAAGAAAGAAAGAAAGAAAGAAAGAAAGAAAGAGACTTCTGTGACCCTGTTTCTTTTTTCTGAGCCTCTATTTCTTCTTATTTTTCCCTTTTTCTGCGTCGCTATTTCTGCTTTTCTGAGTGCCTCTGCTCTTGGTCTTTACGTTTCCTTCTGGCCCCATCTCCCTCCTCTCTCCCCTGTCTCTTCAGGGTCTCCGTCTCTAGGTCTCTGGCCTCTGCGTGTAGTCCTGTCTGGTCATCACACGTAATTCCACGTCCTGCCACCCTTTGAGTCCGCCCCAGTCTCTGCCAGGTTGCTCTCTCCGTCCCTCTCAGTCTCTCCCCGTCGCCGGTCTCTGCCTGTCTGTCAGTCTGGCCAGCTGTCCGAGCCCCCGTCCGTCTGGGATCTCCCGCGCCTGTCGCCCCCGGGCCCTCACCTCCTCGCGAGTGCTCTCCGTGCTGCTGCCTTCTCCTCCTTCTTCCTCTTCCTCGGTCTGCAGCTGCTCAGCTTCTCGGCCGCTCGGAAGCTCTTCTGGAGCCTCAGGAGCCTCCTGCTCGCGGGGCTTCTCGGGGCACCCCTGCATCTGAGCAGCCCCTTGGGGCTGAACCTCTGAGTCGCATCCCGAGACCCGCGGCGACGGAGATTCTTCGTCCGTTCTGCTCGGAGTCCCCATGATCGCTGAGGGCTGCTGCGCGTGGGCGTGGTCTGGAGCTCGGGGGCGTGACCCGGCGGGGCGGGGCGTGGCCTAGAGTCCAGCACACACGGTAGGCGGGGCCTCGAAGTTCAAAGGCTGGCGCGGAGCATTTCGAGGGCGTGGCCTGAAGTTTCCTGGGGCGGGGCATGGAGTTGGGGCAAAGTTGGGGTACCCAGCTCCCAAAGGCGGGACTGGAATTTGGGGTCGGGGTCCTCGCATGTCCCCTCCCGGGCTCTCCGACCCTGGGCCTCTCTGTTTTCCAGATGTCCTCACCCCCTCCTTAAGCGACCTCGGAGATCTCCTGGGCTCCCCGAGCGCCGCCCCTTGTCCTCCCTCCGGATTCACCCCTTCTTACTCCCTGGAGCCCCTCTGTCTTGGCCCCACCTACACCGCCTCACACCACGATCCAGGAGTTGGGGCTCCAGCACCTTGCTCTCAGGACAAGCCTGAGCCTGAGTCCGTCCCTCCCGGGAACAGGATTCCCAGCTCCGGCTCCCGCCGCCCCCGCCGCCCCGAGGCCGAGTCTGCGGCCCCCTCCTCCGGCAGCTCCCGCTCACCAGCTCCGCTCGGCGCCGCAGGCACTGCTGCTTCTGCTACGAGACAGGTGGCTGGGGAAGAGGGAGGAGAGACGCCGCCGTCCCCCTCCCCAGCAGCCCGGAAGTGCAGGGGGACAACAGGTCCGACAGCTCTCACGGGAGCAGGGAACAACCAGCTCGCCCCGCCCGTGGCACCAGGCCCTCCCGGCCCCACAGGCTCCACCCTCCAAGGACCCAGCGTCGCGACCTCCCACTCGGCCGCCAGCAGACCCACCCCTGTGCCCGCGAGGGCCAGGCACCTCTGCATGCCTGCCTCGCTGATGCCTAGCTCCTGAGTCCTCAAAGGAAGATAGGAATGGAGATGGGGGCCTCTCCCTTCTAATAATCCCTTTGGAAGGGCCCCAACCGGTTTAGGGAGCTGGACAGGGGCAGGGGGGAGCCCTGAGCTGAGTCAGTGAACAACCCAGAAACAGAGGGAAGTGTACCCCGCACACACACTGTCATGGGGTGGAGGCCAGAGGACAAAGCTCTCAGTCAGACCCTTTCCTCTCTGGGTGAAAACAGGAAACAAGCCGTGTGTGGAACAGGGTTGTTAGATGTGATAGTTGTAGGAAGCCGGCAAAGAGGTGCTCACTGGCAATCCCAGCATTTAGGAGACTGAGGCTGAAGGGTAGGAGGTTCTATTCCTGCTTGAGCAATTTAGCCAGACCCTCTCTCCAAACAAAAACGAACCCTTGGCATGGTTGGTATACACCTGTCATCCCCACCCTTTTCCAGGCTGAGGCGAGACAATGGCAAGTTTGAGCAGTCCCGGCAATTCAGTGGCTCGACAGGACCCGGTCTCAAACGAAAACAAAATTTTTAAAAGGCTGGGGCTGCAGCTCCATGGCAGAGCTCCCCTAGGGTCCCTGTCCAGTGCTATCCATGGCACATGTTAGCCCCATCCTCACAGCAGATCCCCCCTCAAAGCAACTGCAGTCTCCACTCTATACCTGGGGAACAGAGACTGGAAGTACAGATGTACCCCAGAGCTACACATTATAAATGTACCACCAACATCCTGCTCTCCAAATCCATGTGATTAACCATTAAGCAAACTGTCACAGCAAGCCAGGAAGTGCCTGAGAGATGTTCCAGACGATAGTAGTAATAGCAAGCTCTGATAGGATCAGTAGCCAGGGGGCCCTGTAGGCACATTCATGGACTTATCGGAGCATCACAAGATGATATGACTATTACCCCCATTTTACAGATCAGGAAATTGAGGACTGGAGAGGTAACTTACTCTAGGACTCCAAGTGGTTCAAAGGCAAGACAGGGTTCTAGCTGAGGTCATAAGAACACCTGCCCTGAATTCTATGGTTGCTCCTATCTTGTTAGGATCTCGGCCAAGTCAACCCCTTGGGCCCACATCCTGCCCAGCATCCCAGCCTCTCCAAAGCACCAAAGCTGACCCTGAGCACTGCAGCCCCAAAGGTTCTCTCCAAAAACAGAAGTCAAACTCACAGACAAAAAAAAAACCCCAACAACTTTATTTAAGAAGCTTGAAGAGCTGGTGGGTGGTGGGGTTGGAGGGGAGGGAGGTACAGTGATGACAGCTCCCCCTTCACCCCACCCAGTGCATTCTTGACAACGGACATGAGCTCCTGACGGGACAGGTCAGAAAGGTGGGGTCTGCACCCCACATTGCATGTTGGCTGGAACAGCAACATCTGAAAAGAAAAACCATGCATGGAACTAAGGGCCTGGCAGATTCCTGCCCCAGTAAGGACCCAGGATCAAGAAAAGCTCTTCTCTGTGGAGTTACAGTTCTGGTCCTGAGCCCATCTTCTCTCAGGCCCAACCTCTTCCCTCAAACCCGGGGGTCCAGGCCCAGCCTCTTCCCTCAGACCCGGGAGCTTCGGGTTCAGCCTCCTCCTCAGACCTTGAGGATCAGGCCCAGCCTCCTTCCTCAGACCCAGGGCTCCAGGCCCAGCCTCCTCCCTCAGATCTGGGATCCAGCTCCAGCCTCCTCCTCAGACCTGGGGATCAGGCCCAGCTCCTCCCTCAGACCCAGAGGTCCAGGCCCAACCTCTTCCTTCAGGCCCGGCAGTTCCAGGCTCTGCCTCCTCACTCAGATCTGGGGTCCATGTCCAGCCACCTCCCTCAGACCCAGAGTCCAGGCCCAGCTCCTCCCTCATACCCAGAGTCCAGGCCCAGCATCCTCCCTCAGACCTGAGGTCTAGGCCCAGCCCTATTCTCAGATCAAAGAGTGGGGTTCCCCAGGTACTCACCTATTTGCTCAGGTTTGGGCAAGTTCAGGTTGTCCATCACCTTGACAAATTCCTCAGAGCTGAGGGTGAGCCGAGGGTTCAGAGTCCGTTCCTCTCCCACAGTGGACACTGTAAACCCTAGTATCCAAGGGGGGCAGGGAAAGTCAAGGGGCCCAGTACAACATCCTGGGAAGCATCTCCCTGGCCTGGAACTAACAGGCTCTTCCCAGAACATTCCTAAATCTTTTTTTCTCTTCTCAGTGGGCACTATGGGAAATGCTGTACCCTGAACTTACAAGGAACTCCAGGCAAACTCAGGCCCCAAGGAACACTGAGAGTTGTGTAGTTCCTACAACCACACACTGCACTCCCAGGCACTGAACCTTTTTGACCAGAGGAAATTCTGGGACTTGTAGTCTCTTGTGGTCTCCTGTAGTCCTATGAAGATTACAGGAGTTTGCCAGCCCCTCTCACAAGCAAGGGAAGCCCCCACCTCCTCCAGCAAGGGCTCACCATGGTAATCATGAGCAGGGTAGATCAGACACTCCCCTGGAAGCGTGAAGATCTTTTTGTGGACCGAGTTGTACAAGGTCTTAGCACAGCCTAGGGAAGGAAAGCTCAGAGGTTAGCGGATAGGAGAAGCCCCTAGGAAAAGCATGGGAGGAGGAAATCTCTATAGCTAAACTCCTCGGCCAATTCCCCTTTGTCTGGGCACAAGGAAGGGCATTCTAGGCAGGTGGAAGAGCATGTGTGAAGGACTGAGGAATGGGAATAGGTTAACCAGTATAGTAGGTGCTCAGGAAGTGGAGACGAGCTGAAGCCTGAGGAGCTGCAGCCCACCCTGGGGCGTCCAAGAAGGTCCTGGGTGAGGAAAATGGACAGAGCCAGCAGCTAAGCTGCTCCCAGATTCTTGACCCACAGAAACACCGTGGGACAGCATAAATCAATGTTTACGCCACTAGGTTTGGGGCTACTCGTTACACAGCAATAGATGACTAGTACACTCATGAAAGTAACCATCCCCTAAAAGCTGGCCGCATAAATTTCTCCCTCACTCTAGTCACTCAACCATTTGAATTTGATACTGACCCCCTAAATACCTCAAGTGCACCCACCTATTCATTCCTGTTACTGATACAGAATACCCTGGCACACACTATGGCCCTGGGCTGGGTAAAGGCGGAGTCACCTTGCTGGAAGTCCGTTCGCCCACACCCTCGGATCAGCAGGGCATCTCCAGTGAACGCCATGCTGTGGTCATTCAGGACAAAGGTGACACAGCCTGGGGTGTGGCCAGGGCTGGCCCGGGTCTCCAAGGCCTGGCAGGAGCAGGGAGTAGAGAGAGTCACCAACCAAAAAGCTTCAAGGTCCCTAGTCCACGAGGCTCACCCAGCCCAGGGTCCCGTCTAGATGAAGAGATCAGCAAATTTGGCTTAAAATCAATTCAAAGTTTCTGAATGGCAACCTGCACCCTCCCTCCCCCGGCAGCACTGTGTGGGGTAGCCCCAAGCCCGGAACTAACTGCAGTAAAGAATGGAGAACAGAACTGAGAACAGAGAGGCGGGCTGGAATCCCCGGAGCCTGCTACATAGTCAGGACAAGGCCTTATTCTCAATCTAGATGGAGAATATTTGCCACTGGGAAAAGGCATGTGGACAGCCAGCCCCGCCCCCTGGTGGGCTGAGCTGGCCACACACACACACACACACACACACACACACACACATACACACAAATAAATAAATTAAAAATTTAAAAAAAAAAAAAAAAAGAAAAGAAAAGGCACGTGGATAAGGGGAAAGGACAGTCCCAGCCCTCTGGAGACTGTGTGCACGCTCCCCTGCTGCTCTGAGGTATGGGGATCCAACCCGAGTCACACCCCTGCCCTTCACATTTTGAGACAGGCTCTGGCTACCTTGCTGGCTACAGGGTCTAGCTTTGAAGTTGTGATGCTCCTGCCTTGGGCCGCCGAGTTACTGAGATTACAGGTGTCACCAGGCTCTTGGGGTGGTCTTCAAAGAAAAGTCATGAGGTGATAAAGAAGGGCTAGGGTGCGGCTCGGCACAGGCCATGTGTGCGCGCATGTCTATACCACCTGGGTTCCAAGCCCAGCGGCAGTAGCAGTGAGGGAAAGGGGAAGGGGGGGAGGACAGGGGGAGGGGAGAGCAGAGAGAAGGAGAAGAGAGAGGAGAAGGGGACAGGAGAGCAGGGGCGAAAGAAGAAGCAACAAACAGAAACAACGTCTGTGGGCACAGACAGCGGGAATGGACCGGGTGCGGGGGACCATGATGACGGTCCTCACTCTCCCCTTCCAGCCTAACGACCTCACCTAAGCGAAGGCTCCTCCATCAGCGCCACCTTAGATGCCAACCGCCTCCTCCTCTTCTCACTGTGTTTCACCTGGCTCTGACTTCCCTGATCAGAACAAGCTGCTTCAGCTTTCCATCTGAAGCACCCTCCCCGCCTGACCAAGGCTCAGACTCCAGTTTGCAGCACTACTGCGACGTGCGCCACGAACCTCAGGCTCCAGTGATCCTCCTGCCTCAGCCTCCTGAGTGCTAGGAGGACAGGCCTGCGCCACCAGTTTCTTGAAAAGAATCTGCAAGGCTTCCAGCTTTTTCCGCCTTCTTCTACCCACCCCCCTGGGCCTTGTGTATGTTAGCCAAGTGCTCTGCCACTGAGCTACATCCCTTTTCATTTTATTTATTTATTTTTATTTTTTACTTTTTAGCAGAACCAGGGACTGAACTCAGGCCTTTGCACTTGCCAGGCAAGCACTTATTCTACGGAGCCATCTCCCCAGCCCCCTTTTCATTTTATTTTGAGATACGGTCTTGTTATGTTGCCCAAGGTGACCTTCCGTTTGCCATCCTCCTGCCTCGTCCTACTGAGTAGTGGGCCTTACAGGCACACCTCTCCATGCCTAGCATTCTTTCACGTGTTTTTAAACATGCTCCCATGAAACTATTATCATGATCAGACGAAAAATATTTCCACCACCTCCCAAATTTTCCTTGTGCTCCCTTCTGAAATTCTGTTTGTCTGCTCCTGTGAGACAAAGGGTTTCACTTTGTAGTTCGGGCTGGCCCCAAACTCATGACAACCCTCCTGCCTCGGCATCTTGTGCTGGGATCACAGGCATGCGCTACCATGCCTGGCTCTTGTGTTTCTTTCTAATCCTGGCTATTCCACCCCAGACAACCCCTGAGCTATTTTCTGTTATTGTACATTAGTTGCCACATTATGGAAATAGAATCAGTAAAAATAAGCGATCTCGGGAACCAGGGAGGATGGGCCCTAAGCTTACGTCCTTAAATAGCTGTGTGACCTCAGGCAAGTTACTCCACCTCTCTGGGCTTGTCTGCTCATTGTAGAAAGGAGATAATAACAGTAGCCGGCTCACAGAGCCGACATAACTATTTCATGTATATAAAGCACCTAGAAAAGTACTCGGAAAACACTAAGTGCTGCATAATAAAAATAAGAATAATGACTTAAAATTTAAAAACTACTGATCTAGTAGAATTACAAAGCCTCCTGGGGTCAGGCTGGGCATGGTGGCACACACCTGTAACCCCAGCAGGCTGAGGAAGGAGGATCGTCACAAGTTCAAGACCAGCCTGGGCTACAAAGTAAGTTCAAGGGGCTGGAGAGATGGCTCAGTGGTCTAAAGCACCTACTTGGAACAAGCTTGGCAAAGCACAGGGACCGCGGTTCGATCCCCCACACCACATGCCAGCCAGCCCCGCCCACAGGTGGGCTGAACTGGCCACACACACAATAAATAAAATGTAAAAATAAATAAATAAATAAATAAATAAATAAAACAAAGTAAGTTCAAGGCCAGCCTGAACTGCACAGGGAGACCCTGTCTCGAAATTAAATAAGAATAAGCTTTGTTGATTCCTAAATACAAACACATGACATCGCTGCCCCCATAATGACAAAGCCACTCAAAAACTTGTCACCGGCCCCACCACTCCCTGATGCCTGTGACTAGGTGTCAGCAGCTGTTCTTACTTTACCTATGGGCTCAGTTTTCCTAGAACACAGTTACAAGTCAGAAAGGGAGTCAAACATCCTTATCAAAAGATAACCTGACATGGGGCTGGTGAGATGGCTCAGTGGTCTAAAGCACCTACTCAGAACAAGCTTAGCAAAGCACAGGGACCGCGGTTCAATCCCCCAGGACCACATGCCAGCCAGCCCCGCCCCCTGGTGGGCTGAGCTGGCCATAAATAAAATAAAAAAAAAAAAAAAAAAAGATAACCTGACAGCCGGCCAGATAGCTCAGTGACTTAGACAGAGCACAGTGGCCAGGGTTCAATCCCTGGTATGCCGTGCCAGCCCCGCCCCCAGGGTGCACTGAGGCAGCAATAGAGACTGGGTGTGGTGGCAAGCGCCTGTAATCCCAGCGCTTGGGAGGCTGAAAACAGGAGAAGGTAACCTATAGCCAGGTATGGTGATACACAGATTTAGTCCCTGCATTCAGGAAGCTGAGGCAGGAAGACCTTGAGGCAGGAAGACCTTGAGTTCAAGGCCAACCTGGACCACAGTGAGATCCAGTCTCAAAAACAAAACAAAGACTGGGCACAGGCCCGTAATCCCAGGGCTGCGGAGGCTGAAAACTGGAGGATCACTATGATTCCGAGATGCATAGTGAGATCCTATACCAAAATACATCAAAAGCAAAACAAGAAAAAAACAACAAAAACCCAAGCACTTCAGTAACATTTCACAACACAACTAGGAGGGAAGCGCATACAATCACAGCAAGAACAAGATCAGATGTGGGGGGTTTTGGCCTGGAACCAACTGTGTGCCAGCAAGTGTCCCAACAACCTTCCAGGGCTGTACCCACTTAGTCCTCATACTGGGGTTGTGCCCATTTTCCACATGGGAATACAGAGGCCTGGAGACATACAAAGCTCAGGGTCCCAGGACAGGAAGTGGCAGCCCAGCCTGCCCCGCCTGTAAGGGCTCTGAAGCTTGTAGTCTCTGCATGCCAGGGCTGAATTAAGAGTAGACTGGTGTCACCCTGTAGTCTGTGACAGGGTAGTGAGTGAGGGAACCACAGAGAGCTCTGGGGCCTGAGGCTGGGGAAAGGTGTGGTCCTGCCACCTTCACAGCAGGACCATCTGTTCAAACCGCCCTCTGTCACCTGAGGGAGGAAAACTGGGCGGGTCGCAGCAAGGCTCGGAATTCTGTCCGCCCACATTAACCTCTAGTCACCTGGCTCCCGGCTACAGAGCACAGTATTCAATCCTGATGGCCTTCGAGATGAAGGCTGAGGACGTTCGCCAGCAGAGCTTAGCTCCATGCCTGGTGAGAAGCAAAGGCTGGGGTCTATCACTGTTACCTACTATTAACCGGCGCAAAACAATCTACAGTCAACTTTTGTCTGTGGGAAGGAGAACTTTTAGAAGAAGTTGAGTGACACCAGGAAGAAACACTCAAACACGTCTCCAATGTGGGACACCCTGTAATGCAAGCCAGGAAGCCAAGCGTCTCAGGGCTTGAGGCCACACACCCATGATCCCAGCACTCTGGGAGGCTGAGGCAGGAGGTTCACAAGTTCAAGCCCAGCTTGGGCACTGTAGTATCATAGCAAGGCCCTTCTCCACATAAAAGAGGGCTTGAAGTACAGTTCAGTGTGAAGGCCCAGGCCATATATATACACACAAAACCCCTCAAAATCATAAAGCAAAAAGGAGATAAAACTGTTCTAGCCCAAGAGACTATATACCAGTAATAACCACGAGCCAAGAAACTTGACTGGGTCCTGGTCCCCTAAAAAGCTATAAAAAATTACTCCTGGAATAAGTGGAGACAATATGAATATGGGCTGAATATTTACTGATGTTATAAAGATCCTATATATTTTGTTATTTTGACAAAGGTTATGTCAAGGGGCCAGGGAGATGGCTCAGTAGAATAAGCGCTTTCCTGGCAAGCACAAGGGCCTGAGTTCAATCCCCGGTTCCACAAAAAAAAAAAAAAAAAGTGGTTCTCAAAGTATAGATAGAGACTGGGGTGATAGTTTGGTGGTCTAAACGCCTGCCTGGCAAGCACAAGGATCCCGGTTCGAATCCCCGGTGCCACCTGTCATGCTGGCTCAGGGTTCCTGGGCATGCAGTGCCAGCCACCAAAACCAGGCAGAGTGGTGCACACCTGTAATCCCAACAATGGGGAAGCTGGGGCAGCAGGCTCACTGCAGGTCCAAGCTGTGTAGTGAGACCCTGTACCAAATAAATAAACGAGTAAAAGATTTTGTTCTTAATTTTTAAAAAAAGTATAGATAGGGGAATCCTAAGGGCCCACAAGGTCGAAACTGTTTTCATAAAAGATTTCAAAAACTTTTTTGCCTTTTCCTTTCATTCCTACAGAGTTCAGGGGACTTTTTCAGAAGTTCCATGACTTTTTTTTTTTTTTTGTCCCCATGACTTTTTAAAAATCTCACTAGGTGGTTCAGGCTGGCCTTGAACTCACCCTGATCCTCCGGCCTCAGCCTCCCAAGTGCCGGGATCACAGGCGTGCGGCAGCAGGTCCAGCTTCCACGACTTCTGATGAGATCACTGTTCCCACGGTGGCTGGAATGCATGCTGGTATGTTCTTGTTCTTTAAAAAATGCCTCAAGGAGCTGGATGTGGTGACACACGCCTGTAATCCCACACTCTATGAGGCTGAGGCAGAAAGATCCCAAGTTTGACGTCACTGGGTAAGAGTCCAAGGAGGTCCCCGAAGTAGACATAAAGAGCCTCAACTCGCTTTATGTCCTCAGAATACTATTGCGGGAAAGAATTGCCAGGAGTCAGTAAACAGCATCAAAGGATTTAGAAGGTAGGATTTTTAAAGCACACACTCAAAGATAAGAGTGTGGGCCTGGGCGAGACAGAGGCAGAGAAATGGAGACATCCGGGCCTCGAGCTGGGGTGCTTATTGGGCTCTAGGGGCGGCCCTGAGATGGGCTGTGTAGGATGTGCTGGGGGGGGGTGTTGGCTTTATTACTGGGGGGCTGTGTGATTTGGAAACCATGTCCACGTGTTTGAAGCCAAGGCCTGCTGTCCTTAGTGCTGTCGTGGCTTCCTAAGCACGGGTGTGTGTGTGTGTGTGTGTGTGTGTGTGTGTGTGTGTGTAGGCGGGGGGCACACACAGGTAAAAAACACAGGCAAAGAGCCCAGTGTCCAGGCTTATTGTCTTTAAGCCCTTAGGAATTTTTCCCAGAAGGGGAAAATAAAAGCTTATTCTAAAGTGCAATTTTAATAGTACGTACCTAAATCTTGGAAGGAGCCCAAATGTCAATCTACCAAGGAATGAGGGCCAGCCAAATAGCTCAGTGGATTAAAGCCCCCCCAAGCAGACGCGGGGGCCAGGGGTTTGCTCTGGGCTTGCCGGGCTGGCCCCGCCCCCAGGGCACGCTGAGACAGTGATTGAGACCAGGCGTGGTGACACACACCTGTAATCCCAGCTCTTGGGAGGCTGTAAACAGGAGGATCACTAGCAGTCTGATCTAGTAGTGAGACCCTGAACACCCTGTGGACCCTTCCCTAAAATACAGAAAAAAATAAATCAAGGAATGGATAAAGAATATGGTCTTTTATACAGTGGAGCACTACTCTCCCATAAAGAAGGATAAGCCTGAGCCACTTCTACCTAAGCGGATGCACCCTAAGTCCACACTCTTCAGTGAAATAAATGACATGCACACATACAAATACCGCACTGTTCCTCTGGGGTGAGAAATTGGAAGTGTCAGTAAGACCAAAACGTTTAGAAGATTGTGTAACAAGATGAAAATGTCCAAGTGGGAAGGGGAACTAGGAAGCGGGGAGCAGGAAAAGAAGGAAAGGAGGAAAAGAACAAGAAACAGGAAAAAACTGGAAACAAAGATTCTGCAAGTGAGGAGGGGAAGAGGGGTTGAAGGGAGGGAATGGGGAAAAAAGGAATCAAGATATATCACGTACAGGTACACATTCCCTGTGACAAATGTGATCATTATGTATACCTAAAATGTACCAAGAAATTTAATTTTAAAAATTTTAATGTATTACAATTTCCTTTCTCCTATCTTGTTCTCTTTATTTATTTTTTTCAACTCCCTCCTGCGCAGCTTAGCAAGACTCTGTCTCAAAACCAGACATGGGGGCTGGTGAGATGGCTCAGTGGTCTAAAGCACCTACTTAGAACAAGCTAAGCTAAGCACAGGGACCACTGTTCAATCCCCCAGCACCACATGC
>NW_004524773.1:3073649-3106774 GCF_000260255.1 Octodon degus | reverse complement strand
GGGGGATTGAACTCAGGCCCTTGTGCTTGCCAGGGAAGCACTTATAGTTTAATTTCTAATACAGTAAATATTGATAGAAGCCACATAAAAAGCACTTTAGAGTCCTCTGTAATATTTTTCTTTTGTTTTCTTACAGGGAACAGGTTAAGCCCAAAGCCCTAAACACTATAGGCAGGGGCCCTACCATCAACTACACCCAGCTCCCCCCACCTTTAATTCTGCCACAGGGTCTCACTGTGTTTCCAGGCTGCCCTTGAGCTTGAGATCCTCCTGCCTCAGCTTCCTGAGTATGTATTCGCAGCTCTTCCTTATTTAAGAGTCCAGGAACCAAAATGTTTGACAGCTCCTAGGATACAATACTGTTATTCTGAGAAGTCTTTAGGAGCGAAATATCTACAATTTATGTTTTGGGTTGTTTTTTATTGTTGTGATTGGTTTTGGTGATGGTGGCGGTGGTGGTGGTGGTGGTAGTGATGGTTGCATTTTGTGGTTTTTGAGGCAGAGCTGCTATGTAGTTCCGACTAGCTTTGGCCTCACTACGTACGTAGCCCAGGCAGCTGAGATCATCCTGCCTCAGCCTCGTGAGTGCTGGGATTCCAGGTGTGCGCCCGTTGAGGGTTTGTTGTTGTCTGTTTGTGACGCACTGGAGGCAGAACACGGGCCTCCTGCACGCCAGATGGGCGCTGTGCTGCTGAGCCACATTTCCGTCCCCACAACTGAATTATAACTGTTCTGTGGCCGGCAAAGCGTACACCAAGTAAAAAAATGAAACAACTCAGCCGCAACGGTGAACTCGGGAAGAGTGCTGCGATTGCAGTCGACTGCAGCTTTGGAAACAATCCGGATACACTGCAGGTGGAGGCAGGGGACGCCTGACATGGTGCGCGGTGGCAGCCACTTGGCCTCGCTCAGCGCCCTGCTGAGCCGCACCGCGCGTCCACCGGCCCCGCGCTCTCCGTTCTGCCCGTCCGCGCCCCGCTCCACAGCTGTCCTTTCGGTTTCCGGCCGCAGCCCAGAGCGCCCCCGCACCCCGCCCCCGTCAATGCACTCGCAGACGCGCCCAGAGCGCGCCCCACACTGCTCGCTGCACGACCCGCACCGCCCCCTGGTGGCGCCTGGCTTCTCTTCCATTAGGTTTGCGGGTTCTTCCCGCCCTCCTGCCAAAGTGGTTTATCCTGGACTCTTCCACGTCGGTGCCCCCCAAAACTCTAAAATCCCAAATCTCATTTTTCATTGTAGCTAAATCCACTGAATCTCTAACTGCCATTATTTGTGAAAGATAAGGGACAGTGTGCTGACATTAAAAAATGATTCTCTCCCAGTACCCAGAGACCTGAGGCCTTGCAGCCGACATGAAGGACACTGTAACTATCCCAACCTACTCTTCTAGGAAGACTGCGGTTTAAGCCCAAACCGGGCAATTTATCTACTTAAGAGAGAAGCTTCGTCTCCATGTACAAATTAAAAAACAACAACAACGAGGAGCCAGGCACAGTGGCACACACCTGAACCTGAGCACTCAGGAGGCTGAGGCAGGAGGATCACTGCAAGTTCAAGGCCGGCCTGGGCTACAGAGTGAGTTCAAGGCCAGCCTGCACTACAAAGTGAGACTGTCTCAAAAAAGTAAAACAAAACGGTCTAGGTGTCCCGTTATTCCTCACTCTAGGGTCACTCTATTCCTGGATTAGATACACATCCTGTTTACTCAATCACTAACTTTTGGGGGGTCTTTTTGTTGTGGTGGAGGTTGTCTTTAAATCACTAACTTTCAACTGCCCTTCTATACTCCATACCTAATTTATATACCACAAAAGGGCAGGAAGGAACCAAACAAAGCCCGCCAAAAGGAATGTCCGTGTATGCAAAAGTGCCCAGGTAGGGCCAAAGACAGCCTGAGAGCCAATCAGACTCTGACAAATTCCAGGGACCCCAGCGAGGGAAGGGTCACTAATCCTAAGAAGCCAGGGACAAGGTTCAGGGGTGTTCATCTTTCTGGAGCCCTCAATCCCTTCTTCAGGGCAGCTTCTTGTCTTCTGCTTTTTCCTGCTTCTAAATAGATCATCTTTCTTTCTGAAACTCCATCCCTCTACTTCATTCCTGATGCTGAGTCTCCAATCCCGGGTAGCTGCCTGCCCTGGATGCAGAACGGAGACACAGCTGGGTACAGCGCCCTCGGGTTCAGTCCTCAGCACCCAAATGAAGATGAAAATACCCGGGAAAGAGGCTCGAGCTCCGCGGAGGGCTTCGCTAACGTTCTAAGATCTAAAGCCCTGACCGTTGCAGAACTTTGCCTCAAGAGCAAGTACCAGAATCGCCTGCAGCAGCGAGCAGTGGAAGAGGCCACCTGGAGTTAGACGGTAAGGAGCACTGGAGCCACGGAGGCGGCAACGCGCAGAAGCCGCAGGGTGACGGGTCCTTGTCAGACCTTGCGGGATCATTTAATCACCCCCAAGATGTTCTGCCAGAAAACAAGGTTCACACTGATGAGGAAAGAGACTTCTACAAAAGTGTATACAGAGAGGAAGAAGATGAAACTGACTATAGTGACAGCGACAGTGATGACAATGTGGTTGTCATTATCGGCCAGATAGAAATAGACCCTTTCATATTTCTGAAAGATCTAAACGAACAAACAAGTGGAGACTTTGGAACATCTACTCCAGAAAATCCTCCCCAAATGCAAAGTAAGTGGAAGACACGTGGACTGCGAGGTGACGCGCAAGCAGAAGCTCTGTAGAGTCTTGAGTGTTTTGTGGGTTGCAAAATCTGGCCTGGCACTGATGACCACCAAAAAGAAATACAAAGCCATCTACATGTCACAGGAAACAAATTCAGGAGCTTCTGTGCATTTCAAAATAAAATGTCTTTGGAAAAAAAAAAAGAAAAAGAAAATGAAATATCCACAAGGGGCACAGGCTGGGTGTAGCTCTGAGCTCAGGTGCTTACTTGGCCTGCATGAGTCCTGGGTTCAATAAGAACAAAGAAAAGGGCCCAGGGACATGGCTCAATAGAATAAGCGCTTCCCTGGCAAGCACAGGGTCCTGAGTTCAATCCCCAGTACAGAACAACAAAAAAAAAGAACAAAGATATATTGAGGCTGCCGGCATAATTCAGTAGTAGAGCACTGGCCCAGTATATGTGAGGCCATGTTCAATCTCCAGGACAGACAGAAAAAAGGGACAGAGTTCTATATGATGAAAATATTTTTTCAGCTCTTCTGTGTTCTTGAATTTTTTCTTTATAGCATGTGAGGAAACAAAATGACTTGTTCCAAATTCAAATACTATATTTAATTTCAAACAGGAGGAAGAATCTAACTGCATATGGTTCATATAGGAATTACCAAAACTATCTGGCATAACACTGTGAACGGATACTGGGTTTTTTGTTGTGGTGGTGGTGGTGGTGGTGGTAGCTTCTCTGTTGTTTGTTTAAGCAGAACACTAGGGTATAGATCAAAATCATACAATAATTTGCCACTTAAAAACTATATAGCTGGGTGTGGTGGTACACGCCTACAATCCCAGCACTGGGGAGGCTAAAGCAGGAGGATCATTTCGAGTTCGAGACCAACCTGAGCTATAAAGTGAGTTTAAGGGCCAGCCAAATAGCGCAGGGGTCGGGGAGTGTCCAGACCTGCCTTGCCCGCCCTGCCCCTGGAGTGTGCTGAGATGACAATTGAGACTGGGCGTGGTGGTACAGGCCTGTAATCCCAGTTCTTGGGAGGCTGTAAACAGGCAGATCACTACAAGTCCCACCTAGTAGGGAGACCCTGAACACCCTGTGGTCCCTTCCCTAAAAATACAAGAAAAATACAATTTCTCTTTTTCTTTTCTTTTTTTGGCTGGCTCAGGTTTCCTTAAGGTCAGGTCTGGTAAGGCAGGTGGAACTGGGGATCGAACCATGGCATCCTACGCCTGACTGCGTTTGCATAAGCAGACGCTTAAACAACTGAGCTAACCAGCAGGCCCCCTTCCCTAAAAATACAAAAAAAAAAAAGTGAGTTCAAGGCCAGCCTAAACTGCATAGCAAGACCCTGTCTTAAACAAACAAACAAACAAACAAACAAACAAAAAAATAAAAAACTCTGTGTATATGTGTGTCTGTGTGTATTATAAAGGATGTTCCTGTAGTTCCAGCTACTGAGGAGGCCAAGGCGGGAGGATTATGTGAGCCCCAAAGCTTCAGACTAGCTGATGCAACACAGTAAGGCATCGTCTCTTAAAAAAAAAAAAAAAAAAAAAAAAAAACTGTCTGGCAGGGTCTGGCAATTTCTGCTCAAGTTAAACATACGTCTTCACTCTGACTCAGCAAATCCAACTTCAAGGCAACATCTGCAGAGAGATTCACATGAGAATCCTCAGGCCAGCACTATTCATAGTAACTAAAAACCAGGAACAACCATCCCCAGGAGAAAGGATAAACAAGCTGGCATGTGCACACAATGAAATGGCCCACACTGGAAGTGGATAAGCCACACACAGCCCGTGGAACAAATCTGAACTGTCAAATGTTTTTGTAAGGCTGGTGAGCCAGGAGTAATTCTTACATTTTTTTCATGGTTGGGAAAAAAGCAATAATCATAATAAGAATGATATTTTTTTTTCTGCCAAACATACCTGGAATCCCAGCATTTGGGAGGCTGAAGCAGGACTGCCTCAAGTTCAAGGCCAGCCTGAACTACATAGCAAGAGCCTGTCTCAAAATGATAGTAACACTTTTTGACACATGGAAGCTATCTGATATACCAATTTTTTGCCTTTTGTTGTTGTTGTACTAGGGATTGAACCCAGGCAGACAGATAGATAGGTAGGTAGGTAGGTAGGTAGGTAGACAGACAGACAGACAGACAGACAGACAGACAGATAGATAGATAGATAGATTTTTTTTTTTTTTTTTTTTTTTTTGTGAGTCTCCCTAAGTCACCAAGTTGCCCAGGCTGGACTTGATCTTAGGTTCTTCCTACCTTAGCCTCCCAGAGTGCTGAGATTACAGGCCTATGTCACAAGGCCCCGCTAAAATTCAAATTTTCGAGGCCATAAATATAATTACAGGGGCTGGAGAGATGGTTCAGTGATCTAAAGCACCTACTTAGAACAAGCTTAGCAAAGCACAGGGACCGTGGTTCAATCCCTCAGTACCACATGCCAGCCAGCACCGACCCCTGGTGTGCTGAGCTGGCCACACACACACACACATAAATAAATAGATAATTTAAAAAATATATTAAAAATATATATAATTAGGGCTGGTGAGACGGCTCAGTGGTCTAAAGCACCTACTTAGAACAAGCTAAGCTAAGCAAAGCACGGGAACCACGGTTCAATCCTCCAGCACCACATGCCAGCCAGCCCCGCCCCCTGGTGGGCTGAGCTGGCTACACACACAAAAAATAAATAAATAAATAAATAAATATTTTTAAAAAAAGAGTTTAAAAAAAAAAAAAAAAATATATATATATATATATATATATATATATATATAGTTACATTGGAACACGGCCATGTCTGTTCTTCTATGCACAGTCTGTGGCTACTTTCACACCATGATTGGCGAGCCCTGTAATCACCACAAAAACCTAGCAGTCTTGTCACAGTATTTAATCCAACACCTACTATACAGCGAAAAGAAAGAAAACTAACTATGAACATAGCATAAGGGCTGAGCACATAGCTCAGTGGCACAAGCGCCTGCCTGGCCCTGGGTTCAATTCCCAGTACAAAAAAAAAAAGTCTAAGTGAGACCCTGAACACCCTGTAGACCCTATCCTAAAAAAATACAAAAATAAAATCCAAGCATAAAGTATCTCAGCATGAATTTCTTTTACATTTTAATAACTCTATTTTACTTTTTTTTTTTTTTGGTGGAACCGGGTATTAAACTCAGGCCCTTGCACTTGCCAGGGAAGCGCTTATTCCACTGAGCCATCTCCCCGGCTCTAATAACTCTATTTTAACAATTCCACTTTACACTTATTTAAAAGACCCAGGGAGTTTTGTACATTTTAATTGATTGCTAGATAGCCAAGTTAGAGCAGAACTAGGACATGGTTTTTTTAAATATAAATTATACTCGACTTAGAAATTTATTTTTATAGCTATAATTGATGGCCTAAAATTTCTCCAAACTAAACACAATAAGGAAATCTTAGTGAAAGTAACTGGCTTAGGAAATGCAATGTGGTGTTTCAACATTTTCTTTTCTACACCATTGCCAAAGGACGTCAGAACAATGGGTTAGGGCTGCCTATTGACTGGTCCGTACGTAAAAAACGGTCATTTCATTTCTGGTTATAATTTTTCATCCAAGGAGGAAACTGAAGAGCAGACCAAAATACAAAGTTCCATTTAATTAAACACCACTTCATTCTTTTGTGGCGCTCATACGCTTTACTGATGTGTGTTAGAGGCGTTAGTAACTCCAGGTAGCTTTCCCCCCTCAAAAAAAAAAAAAAAGTCTAGAACATAACACAGAATGCAAGAAGCCAAACACAGGTACAGGCACTGCTATATAATTCTTCCTTATGGGGTCTAGAACATGCAAAATTATCTGTGATTGCATTAGCCACAAGAAGGGTCCCTTGGGAGAGGTTCCAGCAGCAGGAAGAGGCACAGGAAGCCTTTGGTATGAACCAGCTTCCAGATCTGGATATGGATATGGGGGAGGGAGCTCAAGCATACACATGCGTGCAAATGTACCAAGGAGCATATGCATGATGTGTGCACTTTTTATCTTATTATATGTACACTATAAAGAGTCAGGGGGCTGGTGAGATGGCTCAGTGGTCTAAAGCACCTACTTAGAACAAGCTTAGTAAAGCACAGGGACCGCGGTTCAATCCCCCAGCACCACAGGCCAGCCAGCCCTGGTGGGCTGAGCTGGCCACACACACACACACACACACACACACACAAATAAATTTTAAAAATAAATAAATAAAAAAAGAGTCGGGGCAAGAAAAACTACAATAACAGGGAGAAAATAATGGTCAGATCTCCAAAGGTCAATTAAGAATTCAGACCAAAGCTGCTGGGCACATGGGCACTGCAGCCTGCCGCCCACCTGAGTCACACAGTGAGTTCAGGTCCAGCCTAAACTGCACAGAGACCCTGTCTCAAAAACAAAACAAGTCTTAACACAAATCCCAATCATTTCCAGTCCTAAGCAATGCCAAGAAAGCTTCTTAACACCTACTATATGCAACGGACACAAGTTTCAATGTAGTTTTACCTGTTTCCAAGAAAATCCTTGAAATGACCTAGAACCGCTGCCCCAATCCTGTTCCCACACACAGCCCTCACCTCCGCTAAATGCTCTTCTCTAAACCAACTGCCTCCATTTAGCAAAACTCTGAAGCCGGAAGGGCCAGCCCTCCCTCACCCAGGCACCAGACATGCTGTCCCTGAAGTTAGCTAAACTGTATCATTAGCAATTCTGATTAGGAAAAAAAAAAAAGCCCAGTGTCCATGGTTTCTTCCCTGAGTACAACCCCTCCACACATGATCATACACATTGCCCAAGAGTGCAAAGACCTGTTGGTTAGGAGACCTGCTGATTAGGACTGTTTCCCAAAAAAACCCAAGGAGAGAGGAACCTTCAGACTTCCTGCATGAGGAAACAGCAGGGCTGGGGCTAAGGTGCAGGTCCAATGCCCAATATTTAAGGAAGGTCCAGCTGGCAGGCTCTAACCCTGCACTTACATAACCGATGAATGCCACCTTAAATAGTGCCCTGCCCCTCCCACTTAAATAGTGCCCTGCCCCTCCCACTTTGCCACCTTCCACACCCAGAGCTGGGGATGCTGCTCCTCACTCCCCATGGCCCTAGTTCAGAATCTTAGCCTCCAATCAACTTTTATGGCATACCCAGGCCAAAGGAGCCTTAGCAAACTATAAATGTTGACTTAAGGGGCTTGGCCAGAGACACGCCTGTCAAGAGCCTGCTGCCCTGTGCCCCACCTGGGTTCCCAATGCCTTCTTCCCACAGATGTGAATTCAAGGGTTAGGAACCCAAGTCTTCTCCCAGAGCCCTCTTCCCTTAAACTGAAGGAGTCTAGGCCACCGCCTTTTCTGGCAAGCAAGAATTCAACTCACAAAGCGTCCAAAGCGGATAGTGTCTCCATCATCAATGTGTAAATCAGCCTGGGCCCCACTGCGGCGAGAGATGACAGACTGGCAGCCAGGAAGTAGGGATCGGAGCATCCCTGAGCCTGTGATGTGGTCCGCGTGGCAGTGGGTGTTCACTGGGAGAGAGGAAGCCAGGTCAGGCTGGGCACAGAAAGGACCCAGCATTCCCAGGCTCAGCCTCCAAGCCTCCAGCTTCCCACTGGATTTTCATTGTTGCCCTGCCTCCCCCACACCCAAGAGGTTAATCCCAAACTGACCAGCATAGAGCAGCCGCAGTCCCAGCTCCTTGACCAGCTGGGCATCTCGAGGAGCTGTCTCCAGCACCGGGTCGATCAGAACGGCCTCACGGGTCTCTCTGTCACCCAGCAGGTAGGTGTAAGTGCAGCTCACCGGCTCAAACATCTAGGAGGCGGTGAGGCACAGGTGACTCCCATCCCCAGGAACCCAAGTCCAGGGTTCCACTCCAGCACTGCCTAAGGCTCAGAAATGGAAATCCCAACTCCTCTTTCCCCCGGAGTCAAGAGTCTGGGGTCCCTGCCAGGTACCGAGGCACAAGCCTGTCAACTCAGTACTCCAGAGGCTAAGGGAGGAGGATGGCACAAATTGAGGCCAGCCTGGGCTACATAGTGAGTTCAAGGACAGCTTGGACTGCCAGACCCTGATTAAAAAAAAAAAAAAAAAAAAAAAGAGTCTGGGATTCCCCACTTTCCTCTGTCAGAACCAAGGAATCCCAACTTTGTGTGTGTGTGTGTGTGTGTGCGCGCGCGCGCGCGCGCGCGTGCTTTGAGGCAGGGTCTCCCTATGCAGCCCAGGCTGGCCAGGAACTCTGATCCTCCTACCTCAGCCTCCAGAGTGCTGGGATTACTGGCGTGCGCCACCACACCACATATGTAATCCTAACTTTCTGACACTTCAAAATCAAAGTGCCCGCCACCCTCTCATAACGGACCCAGGAATTTCGCCACAAGGCTAAGATCCTTTAATCGCTCCCTCTTCTGGAGGGCAGAAACCCCACCCCCAATCCCTCTGCTTCCTGCAACATCCCGGCGTAGGATCCCCAGGTCTGCAGTCTTCAAATATATTGGGGTTCCGCCCTTCTGCCGCGTAGGGCCCAGGGATTCCACTTCCCTATCCAACCACCTCGCACC
The DNA here is from genome assembly GCF_000260255.1 of Octodon degus. NCBI lineage: Eukaryota > Metazoa > Chordata > Mammalia > Rodentia > Octodontidae > Octodon > Octodon degus. The sequence continues at coordinate 3,097,500 of NW_004524773.1, read as the reverse complement.
TGCCGCAGGAGGACGGGGCCTCCAGGCCCGCTGCGCTGGCTCAGCTGCCGCCCAGCGACCCTCAGAGCCACTCCCGCCATCGCGCCCGCCGCCGCCTCAGCGTCCGGAAAGTGCGCCCGCCGCGCACCGCAGCCGGGAAGCCGGCGGCGCAGGCTGACCCCGGGGCGGGGCGGGGCGGGGCGGGGCGAGGGGGGCTCGGGGGCGGGGCTTGGAGGGGGCGGAGCCTTCTTAAAGGCACCTCGGTTATCTTAACTGTGCGCTAAGGGTGGGCTTGCTGGTCAGGATTGGGGGTTGCCTAAGTGTCAGAACCCAAAGAAGATAACGAGCGTCGCAGGGGCACCTCGAGCTCCTGAGGAACAAAGAACACAATCACTCGGGAAGACTCAGGGACACACAAAGACGCCGGTGGGGAGAGAGAGGGAGAAACCCATGGGGCCGCCAGATGCTCACAGTCCTGGCCCATTTTACAGGAGAAAAGAGGGTGGCAGGGCAGACATTGTGAGAAATATGAAAAGTTGCTGGGTCCAAGGTCATGGTGCTCTTAGGGACTCTTAGGTGTGTGCCCGGCTCCCAGAACAATACTTTTCCCCTGCAATTCGTCCAAACGTTCCTTCAGCACTGAAATGTTTCTCATTCTTCCCAAGAAGTAATCATATATATGTGTGTGTGTATATATATATATATATATATATATGTAAAATTTTACAATCTTTCTTGCAAGCTCTGGCTGAAAAGCATTTGTCTTTTGTTGAGGTGTGAACTTCTAAAAACAGCTTTTGCTTATGTAAGGATCCAGAGCTGAGAAACAGTTCCTCAAGCCCTGAACGTCATACAGTTTGCTCTTTGGAATCATGAAGAATGATGGTGCCGGGTGTGGTGGTGCAAGCCCATAATCCCAGCCCTGGGCAGGCTAAGGCAGGAGGACCACTGTGAGTCTGAGGTCAGCCAGGGCTATATAGCAAGACTATCTAAAAAATAAAATAAAAGGGCTGGTGAGATGGCTCAGTGGTCTAAAGCACCTACTTAAAACAAGCTTAGCAAAGCACAGGGACCGCGGTTCAATCCCCCAGCACCACATGCCAGCCAGCCCTGCCCCCTGGTGGGCTGAGCTGGCCACACACACAAAAATAAATAATTAATTAATTAATAAAATAAAATAAAAAGACTAAAGAAAATGTGTGATATGACACTGCTGGCTCAGGGTACCACTTAGTGATAGCCCAAGGAGGTCCTGGGTTCCACCCCAAGATTGGAGGCCAGAGCACAATTCTTGTCCAGAAGATCTGAATCACTTGTCACAGTGAATCTGCCTCAATTGCCAGCCCAGGTCCAGAGTTTGGGGGGGGGGGGTTGCTGTAGCAACAACAGTCCACCTTTATCTTGCCACGACCCCCAGCAATGGGGAATTGAACTCAATCATGAGATTACCTGGGCTGGGCTGGAATTTGTGATCCCCCTGCCTCAGCCTCCCAGAGTTTATGGCTTACAGGCCTATGCCACCAAACCTTTACCTTTACTTTAATTCAGGACTTCCGAGGCCCTAGACGGATCCTCAGAACGTGCTGGCCACGCCTCTGGGGCAAGCTGAGCTGGCAAACAAGTCTAGGTGTGGTGGCGCATGCCTGTAATCTCAGCACTTGGGAGGCTGAAAACAGGAGGATCACTACAAACCCAATCCGTGTGGTGAGACCCTGTACTAAATACAAAAAAAAAAAAAAAAAAAAAACACCCCCAAAAAAAGGCCTTCCCTCTGTCAGAAAGTTACCATCACTGAGGCAACTGGGACTCTTACCTACCTCTCACCCCTTCTGCCAGGCATGAATCCGCAACCTGGAAGGACATCTCACCAAACACAAATACCTGTTGCCAAGCCAGTCAGCCTCCCTCTTTAATCTTACCCTTTCCTTGACAGGAAATGACTACATCAGCCCAATAACCACAGTCTGAAATTCTGCAAATTCTCCTCCCCCAGCCTCTGGGCCTAACCACCAACCATGCTCCAGCCACACTCAGTGGCCTAAAGCCGCTTAGGAGCCTACCAGATTGTTGTTGTTGAGACTGTTGTTGTTGTTGTTTTAATGTATTTGGTACAGGGTCTCACTATGCAGCTCAGACTTGTGATCCTCCTGCTTTCAGCCTCCCCAGTGCTGGGATTATAAGCGTGCACCATTATACCGGGGCTCTGGCAGGCTCAGCCCACCCTGGGGGCAGGACTGGCATGGCATGTGGTGACAGGGATTGAACTGTGGTCCCTGAGCTTGCGTAAGCTTGCCTAAGCAGGCGCTTTAGTCTGCTGAGCTATCTCGCCGGCCCCGATAGACTGCTAATCACCTTGGGCGAGATCTCTGTGCTCTCACCTATGTAGCCATCATCTTGTACCCTGTGCCTCCCAACCCATACACCCTTTTTGGACTGTTACCTCCCGATGCCACCTGGTTTACACGAATAGATGTAAAAGCTGCCTTCCTCTGCTTGCAAGTTGCTCCCATAAGCCCCTTCAACTGGGAAAATCCTGAGACAAAATGCAACTCACTTGGACTGGCTGCCACAAGTGGTTAAGAAACTCTCCCACCACTTTTGGGGAGGCCCTCGTGACAGATCTGGCTCTGGGATGGCGTGCTTCTCTGCTCCTTCCAGCTCCAACACAGTTCTCTGAGAAAGAAAAAAAACGAGGCTTCAAAACTGCAAGATGTCTACAGACTGTCGAACTGCTAAAATATACCTCTCCTGGGCTGGGGAGAGAGCTCAGTGATCTAAGCACCTGCGGGGCAAGCACAAGGATCCAGGTTTGATCCCTGATACTGCATGCCAAGCAGGCCACGGAAACTGGGTGTAGTGCCGCACACCCATAATCCCAGTGCTAGGGAGGCTGAGACAGGAAGATCACTACAATTCCAAGCTGCATAGTAGGGAAATGCTGTACCAAATAAATTTTTAAAAAATTTAATGCTGGGGGCCAGGGAGATGGCTCAGTGGAACAACTGCTTTTCTGGCAAGTGCAGGACCCTGAGTTCAATCCCCGATTCCGCAAAAAAAAAAAAAAAAATAATGCCATATATATCCTTCCTGTAAAGCCAGTTCAAGATCTCTAAGCTGCCAATGCTGCCTCGATTGCCCTCTGTACATGTTGCCTCAGTCTTCCACCCCCCACAGCCTGCTGCACATCTGCCTGGAGCTAAAGAATGCCTTCCTGCGCCTTCACTTGGCTCCTCTCAGCCTTCTCCTCTTTGCCTTTACATGGAAAGACCCCAGTTCTGGATTCAAAAGTCAGCTGACCTGGACGTAACCTCCCAGCAGTTCAAAAACTTGTTTCCCCTCTTTGGAGAAGGCCTCCCTGCTAACCTCACTAGTTTCCCAGCACAAAATACTACTGCCCTGCTGATTAATGACACCTAAGGAGCCAGCTGAAAAGTCACAAAAACTCTGCTGCAATGTCTAGCAGAAACCGGTTATGAGAAAGAAAAAAAACCTCTTACAGCTGCTGGCTTCTACAGAATCTGGAACCTTAAGTCCATAAAAGCAACGAGGCTTGCGCCGACTGTGACCCCTGCGAATGCCCTGTGGCCTACCTGCGCAAGCACTTAGATCCTGTCCCGAGGGGCTGCCTTGCCTCCTTTGCCTCCATGCTCTAAGTAAGTGACAAGCTCATCTTAGGCTGAGACCAACTGTCTGGGTGCCACACACTCTCCTGGATATGCTGTGGTCACCTGGGACAAAGTTATTTTGAACAAAGCTCTCCCGCTACTGTTTGAAAGCCTGCCACCAGCAATACTAAACCTGCACGCCTAAGCCCCCTCCAGGGATCCGATTGGCTGAACATCAACCCCAGCCAGGAAAACTGTTTACTCAGTACTCTCAGAAGATCAGAGCCAGACTGGCCCTCACCATTTGTTCCGCAAACTCAAGCGCAGCACCGGCACCTGGATCCCTGCAGCCGGCTCAGGCTTCAGCATCTGTGTCTCGGGCCCGCCCTTCACCTGGCACGACGTAGTGCTTGTCTGCACCTACTCAGGCTGACCAAGACAACAAGCGTTACGCGGTCCTGCCGTCCCTTGACATGGCCTACTCTTGACTATGGGCAGCACTAACGGGCCTGCATTTGTAGCAGAGGTAACTCAAACCTGGCAGAACTAGTACAGGTAGCCGGTATCATCCCAGTACTTGGGAGGTTGAGGCGAGAGGCCTGCAGGAGTCCAAGACCAGCATGAACTCTATAGTGAGACCCTGTCTCAAATAAAACTGAACCAAATTTGCAAGACGCTGGATGTATTTCTGGTGGCCTTCATTGAAGAAAAATCCCAGAGAGCTACATCAGAGACAAGGGTGATGATAGGCAGAGGTGCAGAAGAAAAGTCCTTGCCTCCCTGTCTTCCTGCTAGCTCTGGTTTTTGCTTTACACTATATAGACGGTTGCCCCAGGAGAGTATAACAATACAGAACTGCTTCAGGTTGGGCTTGTCTCAGAAGAGCACTTATAATATGCCTGGCAAAGATTTGCCAGGGAAACTAAAAGAGAAGGGAGGGCTGGGGATATAGTTTAGTGGTATAAGCACCTGCCTGGCAAGCGCAAGGTCTCAAGTTCAAGCCCCGGTACCACAAAAATAAATAAATAAATAAAAATAAAAAATAAAATAAAAGAGAGGGGAAAGGTAGCGGAAGAATCCCATCCCCCCAGCCAGTATACTTCAGTCTGTTAGTTGTCCCAGTGATAGCTCTGGTTACAGTTCTTGGTATTTTGTTTCTTAGAAATGATTGGTCACTGTGGTACCTGGCTGGTCACTACGACTCATACTGTAAGAACCAATCCCCATCCGACAGGCCCTTCTGCCACTGTACTACCTGCTTGCTTATCCCATGGAAGGCCTAGACCCCCAGCGATGGGGGCCTGCTGTTCCGGGAGTGATCCCAATCAGTGCCCCCTAGATCTGCCTTCAATTCCTGAGAGTTGCTTTGTACTTCTGCTTGCCATGGGACTCTCATCCTTGTTCGGAAAGTCATTCAGGGCTCCCTCTGTGGTCCTCTCCCCTAGCATTGCAAGTCAATAAAATCCAACTTTGCCCCGTGTGGTGCTGGTATAATTCCAGTACTTGGGAGGTTGAAGCAGGAGGATTGCTGGTGTTCAAGACTCTGTAGCGAGACCCTGGCTCTAAATAAATAAAACCAAACCAAATTTGCCAAAGTCTGAATGAATTTCTGATGACCTGGAGACAACGGTGATGACAGGCAGAAATCCAGAAGAAGGGGGCACGGAAAGCCACCCACAGGCACGCCGAAGGATGGATGGCTGAAATGGGCTCCCTACACAGAAATGGAGTCCCCATGAAACCCTGGAGATTCCAGATGCTGAGAGCTAGAGATCAGAGCAGGGAGCAGTGTGGGGAGAGGCAAAGGGCAGATCCCAGGAGAGGAGAGAAGCAGGCAGAAGAAACACCCAGAGCCACGGAGTCCCCTGCACAGCGGGCCCACATGCGGTGAGGCTGGATCTCAGGGCTCACTCTCCAGATAGGGACGTGGGGCAGAAAGGCGGCGCGGACATCAGGAGGTGCAGGGCCTGGAGGGGCTCAGCGCAGAGGGAAGCCAGGGAAAAGGGGGGCGTCACTGTGAGGGTCCCTAATAAGACCTCTGAGCCCCTGGGGTCCTTTCCTGTTGTGTTTGCAGGGTTTCTAGGCCACTTCCTGATCCTGGATGGCTTCCTGGGGTTTCCATCTGCCCAGTTGTCAGGCATCCTAAGCAGCAGAATCCTTGGCTTCATACTTCTGGGTTGAAAGCTTACTCTTCTTCTTTTTTTTTTTTTTTTTTTGCGGGGGAGGGGGGTTCTCTTTTGTAAAACAAGGCTGCAAGTTCCTTCCTCCTCTGTGAATGAAGACCCAGTGAATCTGCACTTTAGCCTGGCACGCACAGGCTCAGTGGGGCCTGGCCCCTGTGACTTCCCTATGGTCCTCCACGCCTTCCTCCCTTTCCTCCTCCACCCAGTCCTGGCCCTAGTCAGGCTCTTTTTCCACCACCACACCCTCTTTCCCAGTCTAGAGGCAGCCTGGACTCCGGGGCCAGCCTGCAGGGTTCAAATCTTAGCTCTGCTGGTTTTGCCTGGGGCCTGGCTGTGTGACCTTAGGCACTCAGACACCTCCTTCATGCCCCATCTTCCTCTTCTTTAAAAGGATAATGGTAGTATAAGGCCCAGGGATGTAGCTCAGTGGCACCAGGGTCTGCCTGGCAAGTGCAAGGTCCTGAATTCAATTTCTGGTATCTAAATTAATTGATTTTTTAAAAAAACAGTAGTGTAGCACAACCTCTTAGTAAACTGCTGTAGTGATTGAATGATTAAAACATGTAAGGACAATTTCCAGTACAGAACTACTTAATACTTGGTAGCAATTAATACTCTAATTAGTATATAAGCGGACTCACTGGTTTTCTGGCTTCTACTTGCCTCCTGATTTATTTTCCCCGTGGCAACCAAAGTAAGCCTTTTTAAACGTCAATGAAACACCTATAATATTCAATAACGGAACTTAGAAAAAATGGGGTATACAGATGAATGTCCATTTTGTATCTGTGTATTCAAAGTGGTTGGGATAGATATATAGTTACATTCTGTTAATGAATAGAATGATTTGTTCTAATGGTGTTTGTAAATAGGATCTCAAGTCCGCATCTTGTACAGCAATTAACCACTAAGAAGAATATATGCAGTGAATTATTTGTTGAAAAATAAAAAAAAATAAAATAAATAAAAAAAAAGAAAAAGAAAGAAAGGAGTCTCTACCAAAAAAAAAAAAAAAAAAAAAAAAAAAAAAGGATCTCCTCCAAAAAAAAAAAAAAAAAAAAAAGTCAATGAAGAGCTGGGTGTGATGGTATATGTCTGAAAGCCTAGCACTCTGGAGGCTGAAACAGGATTGCAGAGTTCACCAGCCTGAGCTACATATTGAGACTCTGTTTCAAAACAAACAAAAAAGATAAAATGGCGATGATCCTGTAATGCCAGCGCTTGGGGAGGCCACTGCAGAAGGATCCCTGAGTGTGAGATCAGCCTGGGCTATGTGGGATTTCGAGACCAGCCTGAATTACACACGTAGTGAGACCTTGTCTCAAAACACACACACACACACACACACACACACACACACACACACACAAAGCCAGGTGTGGCGGCACACAGCTGTTATTCCACCACTCAGATTTGGAAGGTTGAGGCAGGAGGATCCCTGCAAGTTGGAGGCCAGCCTGGGCTACAGAGTGAGTTCAAAGCCAGCCTGAATTATCTATTAAGACTCTGTCTCAGGGCCGGGGAGATGGCTCAGTAGAATAAGCACTTCCCTGGCAAGCGCAAGGGTCTGAGTTCAATCCCCAGTTCTACCAAGGGGGAAAAAAAAAAGACTGTCTCCAAAAAACAATTTTATTATTTTTTTTGAATTTCTTTTTTTATTATTTTCTCCCATAATTTTATTGATAAATAGCAATGAGACAGTTTCAAATCAAATTGATAGGACAGTTTCAATAATTAACACATTGCAGGGGGGCTGGTGAGATGGCTCAGTGGTCTAAAGCACCTACTTAAAACAAGCTTAGCAAAGCACAAGGAACACGGTTCAATCCCCCAGCACCACATGCCAGCCAGCCCCGCCCCCTGGTGGGCTGAGCTGGCCACACACACACAAATAAATAAAATTTAAAAAAAGATTTTAAAAAAATAATTAACACATTGCATACATCCTTCCTAGTGAAAAAAACAATTTTAACAAACAAAAATGGTAATGAAAAAGAGACTGAGGAGAGAGCAAACAATGCAATGTGTGGACCAGGTTTAATTTTGATTCAAATAAACAAACTGTAGTAGAAAGATGTTTATGGGACATAGCCTGACATTTAGTTTCAGAATTATTTTGGAAAAATGTGTGGGGTTATCAGTGGCCATGAGTGGAAAATTGTTGTTGCTGTTTTGTCTGTTTCATGGTGCTAGGGATGAAACCCAGGGCCTCAAGCATGCTAGGTAAGCACTGGGCCTCTGAGCTACACCCTCATCTTGTACTAATCTTTTTTTTTAGATAGGGTTTAACAACATTCCTTACAAAAATAGGGAAAGCACTGCTAAAATTCATATGAAATAGAAAAGATCCAGTTAAAAAAAAGCAATCTGCCAGGAGTGGTGGTGCACACCTGTAATCCCAGCCGGCAGGAGCCTGAGGCAGGAGGATAGCCATCAGTTCGAGACCAGCATGGGCTACAAAGAGAGCTGTGGTGACTTTTGAGCTGAGACCTAAGGACAATGCCCACATAGGACTGGCCATAATGCAGACCTGGAAGAAAGGCCGGAGTCTACAGTCCTGCAAGACCTCAACGGAGGGATCCTCCGAATACAGTGGGCTTCTTCTCGAAATCTGTTCACGTGATGACTGCCAAGTAGTTCCGGGAGACAACGTGACCAAATTCAATGCCCAATAAAAACAAAAATATTGCTAACGTTTATTGATTGCTATATCCACTCTGTCTGCTAAACATTTCCCACTGATTACTAAATTTTATCCCAAGAACCCTCTATATTATACACGAGGAAACTGAGGCCCAAGCACTTAAGGGACGCATCCGAGGTCACACTGCTAGAGTGGCTGTGCTGAGAAGCCAAAGCAGTTACCCTAGAATCCAATAACCCATCAGGTAACTCCCAGGGCTCTCGAACTTCGCAGAACCAACTGGATTTTCAGGCTGAAGATCCACCCTTGAGAAGGGCTTTTATGGGAACATCAGGGACATTCCAGCACTTATATGGTCACTCCCTAGGGAGAATACCAAGCTGCATGCCTTCCCTGCCTGGCATGCAGAGACCACTCCTGGTCACCTGGACCACCACGCCCAAGGAAGAGAGAACGCTGGATTACCCAGTGGCGCCACGCAAATAATTTCTTGCGGGGGGGGCAACTTGCTCTGAGTTCCGCGTTGTTCCTAGCGAATGGGCAGACTTTTCTGCAAAACACCTGGAAGGGTGGAACTGGCAGCGAACTTAAAAACTGTAGAGACTGAACTGAGGATCCCCGTGGAATTCTCGAAAAGAAGAGGGGCATTTATTATAAAGAAGGCTGCACGCGGTGGGAGCTTCCTTGCTGATCTCCAAGCGCAGGCAGTCCACGTTCGCCTGGCCCGCACTTGGCTCCACTCAGCCACCGTAGGCCCCGCAGCCGCGGTGCGCTTTCCCGCGGTCCTTCGGCCCGCAGCTTCGCGCTCGCTCGGGAACTCGTCCGCTTGGCGCTCTCACCCCCTCTTCCCTTCCGGCTTCCCCCTGCGCAGCTTCGGCTGGCTGCAACTGCGCACGCGTGCCGACGCCCCCTCAGTCCCGTGCGGGGGGAAGGGATGGGAGTGAGGCTGGGTCCCGCGGCTCACCGGGCTCCCTCCTCCCCTCCCCTCCCGCTCTCCTGCGGCGGCCCGGCGGGTCCCAAGGCTGCGCAGCGGAAGCTGAAGACGCAGCCACAGCGGCCGAGGCGGGAGGGGCCAGGAGCCCCGCCCCCGGGAGAGGCCGCCCCGCAGGTGAGAAGGGCGGGGTCCAGGTATGGACGCTTTATCCGAGGGAAAGGATTTGGGGCCCGATGCCTGCATCTCACTCAGGGGGACCTGTGGGGGTCTGCATTGGACTTTGAATTGGTGCCTGGAAGACCCCGGCCGGGGGTACATTGAGTGCAGGGTGCGTGGATCCCCGAGGGAAGAGCTCACTAGGAGGATCGCGACTGCTGCACCCGCCACGTTCCTTCCGTCTTTCTGCAGGTCCCCCTCTATCCTGCACTCCCCTAACCCTCGCACAGGATGAAATTTAACTGGAAGGACGCGGTTGATGCAGTGGCAATGGACCGAGCCTAAGGCAGAAGGCGGGTAAAGCCACCTCTTAGACGTGAGACCCCGCCCACAGCACGCACAAGCCCCTCCCCTGGGAGCGAAGTGCACCTCCCTCCCCCGCCTGGCGCTCCAAGGCCCCGCCCCTGGGCCTGAGTTGCTGAGCTGCTGCTTTTGGTCTTCTGGCACGCATAGCTCTGCCGCCCCACACACCCCTGCTGAATAGCTCTGGGTGCTGGGCTGGGGGGGAGGTTCCGCCCACTGTGAGCGCCGCCCCTGAGTTCATCTTGCGCAATTCCAGGACCGCTCCCCACAAAGCTCCAACCCCGGGTTACAGTTGCAAAGAGAATGCCTCTTCTTGGTTAAATATCCAGAGTCGGCCTATTGTGCTCTTAGGCTTCCCCTACCCATCACCCCTGGTCTGGGCCTTAACCGTAGACTTACATAGATGATGCCCCTACGTGGACTGAGGCTGATTTAGGCCTTCTAACACTATCCCCATCAAACCCATGATCACCAGGAACACACCCGCCTTCACCCAGCCTCTAGGTTCCTGAGCCTGCAAGATGTTGGAGCGAGGTGGGAAGTCCCAGGCCGGGAGCACAGATCCAAGCCCCTCTGTCAAGGAACCGGTGACCAAAGGAGGTGAGAGGGCCTTGCCTGTGGGTAGGGAATGTTCCTCAGGAGGGGGAGTGAAAGAATCACATGATAGTGAGGTGGGGAGATAGCTCAGCAGCCTAAGTTTGTAGACCCAGGATTCTGACTGTTGGAATCCCAGAAATATATCATTCTGGGAATCTTTTCTTTTGGTTTTGGGAGACCCTCCATGATCATTTGCTAGGGCTCAGGAAATTACAGGACACACCAGAGGGTAGATATGTGGGGATTCAACCCCTGGAAAGGTATTGGAAATGGATACTGTAATTACAGTGGGGAAGCCTTAGTAGTTTAGGGGTACAGGAACATGATCCATTGGAGCCCCTCAGGATGATGCATGAGGCAGCGGGGAGCAGAAATAATTTAGGGAATGAATTAGTGGGATGCCTGAAATGCTCAGATACACTTTGAAAGGCCTTCCAAAGTGGTGGCAGAGCCTGGCCCAGGCCCAGGACATTGGTTGCTTCCTGAAGCCCACCAGCCTTCCTATCTCCCAGATCTTCACCAGGGCCCTCCACAGAAACCCAGCCAGCCGGCTCCAGGGTCCACTGCAGCGGGAGGCGCGCCTTCCCGGTCCCGCCGGCGGCCCCCTCCACAGCGCCCACACCGCTGCCCCGACTGTGACAAGGCCTTTTCCTACCCGTCCAAGCTGGCCACACACCGGTTAGCACACGGCGGCACCCGGCCCCACCCGTGCCCGGACTGCCCCAAGGCCTTCTCTTACCCCTCCAAGTTGGCAGCGCACCGCCTCACGCACAGCGGCGCCCGCCCGCACCCGTGCCCACACTGCCCGAAGGCTTTTGGCCACCGTTCCAAGCTGGCAGCCCACCTCTGGACCCATGCGCCCACCCGCCCCTACCCGTGCCCTGACTGCTCCAAGTCCTTCTGCTACCCCTCCAAGCTGGCTGCCCACCGCCACACGCACCACGCCACCGACGCTCGCCCCTATCCTTGCCCACACTGCCCCAAGGCGTTTTCCTTCCCCTCCAAGCTGGCCGCCCATCGCCTCTGTCATGACCCCCCCACCGCACCGGGCAGCCAAGCCACCAGCCGCCACCGATGCTCTACCTGCGGTCAGGCCTTTGGCCAGAGACGACTCCTGCTGGTGCACCAACGGGGCCACCACCAGGTGGAGGGCCAGGGGGAGAGAGAGTGAGCACTCTTGGTGCCTCACTGACCCCCCTCTGCTGCCTGCCCCATCAGTAAAGAGGTGGGATTCCTAAGTCCATTGTACAGATTTCCCCCTTTGAGGGGCCCCTCCAACATGGTCGTGGAGCGTGGCTCTCTTGAGGGACAGGTGTCAACCAGACAGCACTGGGTCCAAAACTATGGACCCTGGAGCTATGGTTTGCTGGTGCTGGGTCTGTCTGGTTTTCCCCTCCCACTTCTATGGCAAGGGCAAGAAGTCTGCAAGTGTCCTGGGTTGGTGAGGAATGTGGACAAACAGGCTCTTTATTGTGTTGAAAGTTTAACTTGATGACCCCACTTCAGCCACATTACCATTTAAGACACATACTTGCCTGCTGAACCTACTCCACCTACTGGAATGTGTGCTATAAACTCAAGCATGGGAAAAGGGCATAAAGGTAAGACTGTTCAGCCTGTAATCCCAGCACTTAGAAGGCTGAAACGAGAATCACTGCAAGTCTGATCTACATAGTGAGACCCTATAGACTGTCCTAAATGTATTTTTTAAAAAAAGGTAAGGATGCTCACTACAGCGTGATGGTTGTGGCCAGATTGGAAATCACCCATGTGACCGTGGGTGGGGGCTGCAATGAATGAGTGTTGCTGCCCAATAGAATCTACAGGTGTAGGAAGAAAGTCATCGATCCCTGCGCTGATGTGGACCGAGCCAAAGATATACAAGGTGATACAGGAAGAGAATAAAGGGCATGCCCCTGACAGTACGAAGACATCTGAAAGCCCAAACCTTGGAGAGAGCCTTGACCACCTCACAGGAGTTTCGAGTCCTTGGACAAACACTGTCACTTCCTTACCTGTAAAATGAAGGCATCTTAAGGCATTGGTAAGGGGCAAGCATCATCGCAGGCAGTCAGTTCCCTGTTGGATGTTTCTCTACCCTAAAAGGATGAACGACCTAGCATAGGAACGCTTTCTGTTCCATAGATATATACTAAGCACCTATGGTGTGCTGCACCCTGCCTGGGACATTATAGACACAGCAGTGTTGACAGATTTGATCTAGTGAGGACAGCGGACGCTAATCAAGTAGTGGTCCCCCAAAGGCATGAAGCTGCATGTCTGTAGTGACCACAATTTAGGAGGAAAAGGCAAGCAGATTGGAAGTTATGGCCCAACCTGGGAAACTCAGCAAGACCCTATACCAAAATGGGAGAGGGGTGGGGATTTAGATCCATGGTGGCGCTCTTGCTAAGTGTGTCAGGCCATAGGTTCAAGCCCCACTATTGGGAAAAACAAAAAGCCAAAGCCATTTATTGTGGGAACCTTGCCTTGTCCTTTCCCCAGATACTAGAATTAGAGCAAAGCCAATGGAAAGGAACTAGAAGCCAGAAACAGACCTGCCTGCTTTTATACGGACAGATGGCAAACCCTACATGTACATCAGGGAGTGACAAACTTCCCCAGAGGGATCTGATTACATATATTCTGATTCTCCCCCACTCTTCCCGGAACTGCGTCTTTACATTGAACTTTATTTTTTGAGACAGGGTCTTGCTAAGTTGCCCAGGATGCTCTTGAACTTGCAGTCCTCCTGCCTGAGCCTTCCAGAGTGCTGGGGCTACAGCGGTGAGCCACCATGCCCAGCCAGATAATACATATGCTTAGGTTTACAGGCCATAGTGTCTGCTGCAGTTAACTCTGCTGCTGTAGTGGAACAGCAGCTACATACAGTATTACGCATACACGAAGCAGTGCAGCTGTGTTCTAAAAAACCACAGGAAGTCAGTGGGCTAGATTTGCCTCTGGGTTTCAATTTACCAACCACAGCTGTAGACAAGTAGAGAAGGGACACTTAGCAGTAAATGAGGCCATGGTGTATAGTTACATGGAATCCTGTGGTGTGGAGGGGTGCCCCATGAATGTCTTAGTATACTAATTCCCAGAACTTGTGTTATCGTAAACATGGAAAAGGGACCTTGTATGTTTTAAGAATCCTCTTGAGTTGCATATGACCTTGACTATTGTGGTAGGCCTAGCGTGATCACAAGGGTCCTTATATGGGAAAGAGGACAGAGAGGACAAGTAGTGGAGGCAGAGATTAGAGTGCTAAGGGATTTGGGCAGCTGGTACAAGCTGAAAATGGCAAGGAAATGGATTCTTCCAGAAAGCTTCCAGGCCTATGGACCCATTCATGTTAGATAAGCCTGACTTTGGACTATTGATCTCGAAAATGCTAAGAAAATAAACCTGTATTGTCTAAAAGCCACTAAATTTGAAGTGATGTTATATCAAAAATAGGAAATGAATATTGATTCTGCCTCACACCACATAATGCCTGGTAACAAGATCTAAACTTGAGAAAAACTCTTAAGATATGTAGAAGGAAATAAAAAGGGCCAGGCAGATAGCTCAGTGGATTACAGCACCTGCTTAGGTGAATGCAGGGACCAGAGTTTGGTCCCTGGCTGACCCTGCCCCTGGGGTGTACTGACATGATGGCTGAGACTGGGCATGGTGGTGCCTGTCTGTAATCCCACCTCTTGGGAGGTTGAACACAGGCGGATCGCAAGTCCCATCTACCTAGTAAGACCCTGTAGACCCTGTCTCAAATCCCCCAACCCCCCAAAAGAAACTACACTTAAGAAGGAAATACAGAATTATTCTAGTAACCACAGAAGCAAGAAAGTATCCTTAAGGGACAAAAGATTTAAACCATTTCCCTGCGTTACACAATGCTATCTTCCCCTAATTAGCACAAGTCATCCCTGTGCCACCAGGGACTGCTCCCCAGTGTCAGAAGCATGGTGGATGGAATGGCCCTCAAGAGATGTTTATGTCTTCACTCCTGGAACCTGGGCATTAGCAGCAAAGGGGTGTCATGGTTAAAGAAATTAAGGTTGTGAATCAGTTGACCTTAAAACAGATTTAAAAAGTGAGGGCTGGGGAGATAGCTCAGTAAAATAAAAGCTTGCCTGGCCAAGTGCAAGGTCCGGAGTTTAATCCCTGGTATCGCAAAAATAAATACTAAGTGAGACTGAGACAAGATTGCTGAGTTTAAGGCCAACCTGGGCTACATAGTGAACGTAAGGCCAGCTAGAACTGTGTATCATGACCCTGTCTCAAAAGCCCCCCAAAATAAGGGGAGGTAGGCGGGAGCTGGGGACAGAAGGGGAATTTTATAAAATCAAGGTGTTAAGTACATGTACCTACTCCCTAAATGAATATAACCAGTAATAATAATAATAAAAAATCCCAGGTGATTCAGGCAGACTCACTGCGGTCATAGGGTCTTTCAGTGTAAAGGATGACAGGAGGCAGTGTCAGTGATGGGACATGGGAAAAGATTAACTGGCCATCACTGGCCCTGAATCAAGAGAACCGGATGTGGGGCCTCTAGGAGCTGGCAAACACATTTTCAGGGCCACTCCTACAGCTCACAAAAGGATTGCAGACCACACATTGATGTTTAGCCCAGAGGACAGGGTGGCAGTGAGGGGTCAGCACCCCGAGAGAATGAACAGATGAGGAGGAGTACATACAGCCCAGTCACCTGCATTTCTGTAGTAGCAAAGCAAGGGACAGAAAGAGAAGGCAGAGTCCCTGGGAACCCTTGCTTAGGGTATGGCAAATCAGAAAAGGGCTTGAAGTATCCAAGGTTACCCAAAGGTCAGCTCGCACACTTGACTGTCCTACCCCACCCCAGAAAAAGTCCAGGTTCCTTGATCTGCAGTTCAGAGCCCAGTGGGCCTGCCCTGTCCAAAAGAACTTTCCAGGGTGATGGAGTGCCACTGCCTGCGGTCCACTAGAGTAGCTGCAGAACATGAAGTGTGTAGCCTGCGGTACTGAGAAAGTCTGCCGTTCACTTTCCTTAATTAGCTGCCATGCCCAGTAGTTACACCACCGAGCACAGCTTCAGGCTGTCCCAGGCTCCCAGCTAACTCTGCCCCTACAGTGTCTTCACAGAAGCAGCAAGGCGCCTCCAACTGCCTGTTCCTACCTCCCTTGCCCCACTGTGATCCTGCCCAGTGTCATCCTGTCTTCTGCCCCCCTCTGATATCCCACTTGGTTCCCACCTTCAGTTCAATGGAGCCTTCCAGGATTTGGGGGGACTGGTTAACACGTCCCTTCTGGGCTATGAGGTCCTGACTTGGACTACTGGTTCCAAAACAAAACAAAAAGTCTCTTTATCAGACTCTGCCTACTGGATTAGGTGATACTTGGGGACTGCTGCACATAGTGATCTCTGAAAATCCTGGGGGAAAGGCTCTACCCCTGAGGCTGAGAGTGGCCAATCAAAGGAGCACCCCATCTTCCAGCTCACGTCCCACAGAAGGGAAACCCAGATGCAGAAAAGGCTCAAGGAAAAAACCAAAGGCTCGAGGGTCAAGGTTCCATCCCCATGCCACCTCAGCACAGAGGCCCAGCTGATGACACAGCCAGGCCTTCCCTCTTCCTGGATCCAGGACAGGCTGTTAAGGCAGCTCAGAGGCCTGGCCTTGGAGTGTAAGCAAAACCAAACATGAGACACAAGCCAGCAGCCTCTCGAAGAGACTCCTGAGAGGGGCAGCCACTCCAAACCAGGTCACCTTTATTAAACTGCATCTGTGCACACAAGTGCATAGTTCAGGCCTGCGGCACCACCCCATAGAGCTGGTGGGGAAGTAACTTCTGCTTCTCATTGCAACTGTAGATCCATCGGGGACGAACGAATGCCAGGGAAGGGTTGTCCATCAGGGCCTACAAGAAGGTTCACATGGGAAGAGACAAACAAGGGGGTGGGGGACAGTGAAGGGGGACTAGGGTTCCCCTTTCCCTGACCCCTCTCTCCCCTCCAGGGCTCACCTCCTCGAAGCTCGGATCCCATTCCTGTGCTGTGATCACAAACTGGACACGGTCACTCATATAGTCCTCGAGCTCTCTGGCAGGAGATAGGAGGCAGAGCGCATCCCAGGTGTCACATTCGCTCTCGCTACACCTTCCTAGCCTCTGTCCTCTCTCCAGCCCCACTGTCCTCCAGGTGCCGGTGAGGCCTCCACTCTCCCACATACCAACCCCACTAAGCCACAGTGGCAGACTCCCACAGTGGTCATCTGGGGGGCCAGCCCTTTTGTGTGTGTGTGGTACAGAATCCTCACTTTAGAGAGGAGCCTGAGGAAGGCAACACTCCAGACTGGCACTCAGACCCCACGGCCCGTGCTCAACCACCAGGACACTCCTTCTCTGCATCGCTCCCCTACCCCCGTCATGTCCCCTGTCCTCTCCTGGACCATCACCCCACCCCCAGACTGACCCATTGAAGGCTGTGACATAGCGAATGAGCTTCCGCCGCTCATCACCAGGGAATTCCCCGTACAGGAAGAAGTGCTTGCCCTGGAAGAAGTCTGCAGGAGACAGTGGAAGGATGAGTCTGCGGTCCTCTGGGCTCCACCCAGAGACAGCATCTGGAGCCGATGCAGGGAAGTGGCCCAGTGGGTCCCAGGCCATGGGCCTGTCAGAGGCTTTGGGGAACCTGGCTGGTCTGTCCATCTGCTTGTCTGCCTCACTAACAGGAGATACGATAACTCCTCACAACGTGCTGTACACTCAGCTGCAGCCCTGTATCCGCATGGCCCAAGAAGTCACACCAGAGCCTCGGCGTGGTGGCTGCCTTCTAACTGTGTCCTCCAGGTGGCCCATTCTTCCCATTCTCACAAGACTCCAGGCCACGTTAAGGCTGCTGGGAATCCAAGTGCTTTCCCGCCATCAGCCATGAGAAGCTGGGGAACAGTGCCCCCAGTGCTCTAAAACCTTGCCTCCACTCAGACCCTGATTCTGACCAGAAGCAGCTGTGGTCCTCCCCTCCCCCACAGCGTTCCCATCTCCTTCCTTTCTTACACGCACACATCCACACAGCATTCACGCCAATATGAGTGACATTAAAGTGAGCACATGTGTGCCTGCCACTGAGTTCCCAAGGACAGCAGCGTCCTTGTCACCAGGCAGGCCTTGATGACACTGTGAGGGAGCCCCCGAGGGCTCACACTGGCACTGTGAGAACAAGTCAGGAGGCAACGAAGACAGAGGACAGGGAGAGGATGCGGGAGGGGAGGGGGCAGGCCCAGACAAACTGCTCGAGGCAGGGGGGGCAGCAGGCTCCCAGGGCTGGCTGGGAGAATCACCACTGACGGGTGGGGGAGGGGGGTGGTTCCACACCAGAGGAGCAGAGGGATTTCCTACCTGGGAGCTCAGGAATTGGCTGGTCAGGAGTCTCCGGGCGATCCTCACTGTCTGTGTTCTCATCTGTAGAGCCTGCATACGGGTCCTCACCATTTTCCTCCTGGTCAGGGGGCGGCCTGTGCTCCCTCTGCTCGGCCACCCTGGTGGGTAGAGAGCAGCCGAGTAGACACACACAGTGAGCCACGACACCCAAGGCCAGGCCACCCTGACCTGAGCCCCAACTGACCTTCTCAGCTCATCCTCAGTGTCCCCAGACTCTTCCTCCCCATTGTCCCGACCTGCTGTAAACAGATCAGTCAATGAGATGCACACACCACTGAGTTGTCTTCTAGGAATTCTGGTCACCCTGCTTCTCACCTGAGCCTATACTCAGGCACCCCAAACTCGACCTCAGTTGACCTCCACATCCAGTTATCTGAACCTGGGATCTCTCTGCTTCTAATCCACTTGTCTGTAATCCAGCTTTCTCTACCCTGACCCAGGGGTCTAGGCCCAGCCTCCTCCCTCAGACCCAGGGGTTCAGCCACAGCCTCCTCCCTTAAACCCAGGGGTCCAAGCCCAGCCTCCTGTCAGACCTGGGATCCCAAACCCAACCATCTTCTTATAGTCTAACCTGATTGTTCCTCATCTGTGTCAGAATTTTCCTGGGGTCCTACTGAGGCTGCCTTGGGCTCTTTGGGGCTCAGGGGCTTCTGGGGTGAGCTGGGACCAGATGCCAGCAGAGGCTTGGTTTTGGTCTGGGGGCGCTGAGAAGGGAGGGTCAGTGTGAAGAGAGTGACAGGGTGGGTCTGAGTGGAGCTGCCTACAGGAGGCAGGCCTGGAGAGGCTAAGGAATTGGAGCAGACCCATGTCATTCTCCCAATTTACCCTCTCCCACCAGGCAGGGGCAGCAGACCTTTCTTGGAAGCCTGGGGGCTTCATCCCCACTGCTGCCGCTGGGACAGCCCCCTTCATCCTCA
Organism: Octodon degus; assembly: GCF_000260255.1. Lineage (NCBI taxonomy): Eukaryota > Metazoa > Chordata > Mammalia > Rodentia > Octodontidae > Octodon > Octodon degus. The sequence goes on along the minus strand of NW_004524773.1, from coordinate 3,078,703 downwards.
CTGCTGGAGTCAGGCCCTGCCATGAGGTACCTGGGGGAGAAATGCAGGCTCAGCCAAGCAGGGCCCTCAGTCTCCAAGGGAGGCAGAGAGGCTGTGCAGGAGGCAGTGGCCATGGGCATTTGCTAAACACTCACTGAGGGAAGGGACCACCCTCTCCTGGCCACAGAGCCCTGAGTACACCGTTTTCTCCCTCTTGGGGAAGAAAAGTCTTGCTTCAGAGAAAAAAACTTTTTTTTTTTTTTGGCTGGCTCAGGCTGCCTTAAGGGCGGGTCTAGTGCATCATTAGGTGCTGGGGATCGAACCACAGTCCCTTGCCCCCGACTGATTTTGCCTAAGGAGGCACGTTAGACAACTAACTCGCAATCCCCTAGAGAAGAAAACTTGGAAGCCATCTTCCTCTTTGAGTCTATCAAGGGAAAATTCTCAAAAGTAAACCCAGTTGGCCTCCGTATCTGGGGTTCCACATCCTGTGACTCCCAGGCAGACCCCTTTTCCGAATCAGCAGGGTCTCTGTGCCTCCTCTGCCCTTCAGAAGCCCACTAACTCTGGATGCGAGGCAGGCATGGCACGTGTGCTGCGTGTGCCACACAGGTGTGCACAGTGAGGCCTCACCTCTGGGAGGGCAGCCGCCGCCGCATGCGGTGACAGTCCAGCACCCACTCTTTGCGCACGATGCGGCCTCCGAGGCCCAGCACCTGGCTGTACTTGGGGGTGTTTGCAAAGGCACAGCTGTTTGGAGACATAATTGAGGGGTTGTTGATGAGATATGATCTGAGGGGTGAAGGAGAAAGGGGGTGACACAGAGAGGAAGAAAGAGTGAAAACAAGACAGGCAGTGATATACACGTGAGAGAAACAGAAGCTAATGAAAGACCAAGGGGAGGATGGAAGAATCACAGGCTGCAGAGAGCCATGGAGGTACCCAGATACCCAAAGGGGGACAGAGGCACAGGAATGGTGACAACGAGAAAGAGAGGGCAGGTAAGGAGGAGGCAGAGGAAGAGGAGGAGAGCAATAGCCGGTGTGGGGAGGAGAGCACAGGCCTACATGAGGTGGGTGCTGTCTGGGGTCCAGTCCGGCCGGTACTTGGCGCCCAGCTCCAGGGCCTTGTCCCGGAGCTCCGAGCGGAAGGGGTTCTGGAAGCCGCTCAGCACCACCACTACGCCTTGAAGGATCTTCCCCAGCTCCTGAGGGCCGCCATGGGCTGCCCTGGGCTCGGTGCCTTCTCCTCGGGGCTTCCCTGGCACAGTCTTCTGTGCTGCTACAGGGACTGGGGCTGCAGCTGGGGTGCGGGTGGGAGCTGACACTGGGGACCCAAAGGGTACAGATTCAGTCAGCACCACTAGGACTTCCGTGCTTGGCCCTCCCTGCCCCAGCACAGAAGCCCAGGCCCCAATTTAACAGGGCATCCAGCTAGTTTACATTTGGGTCTCTTGAGGGCTGGAGCTGAGAGCTGGGCTGATGGCTTGTTGGGGGTCTTCCTTTCTTCTACATTCAAATCCAACTTCCTCTTCCCTTTGGGAGATTCCTGAGGCTGAGGAATGGGGGTGAGGTGAGGCCCCCAACTTCACCTGCTCCCAGCCCCGCACCAAGCTCTGATGAGCTCACCTTAGAGGTGCTGCCCGCAGCCTTGGAGAGAGGAGACGTGGAGGTGGCAGCACTGGAGGCCTGAAGTGTAGCTGCTGCATAGCTGGGCCCCGTGGGGTCACTGGCTGTGGCTACAGAAGGAGAAAGTAGGGCCCTAATGAGGTAGCTGGACCCAGAGACTCCTTAGATCCTGCCTAAGAGGCCCAGCATCCTTCTCAAAACCTAGCAGTGATTCAGAAGTTCGGACACCAGCCTCCTCCCTCAGCCCCAGGGGCCAGGCCCAGCTCCTCCCCTAGACCCAAGGCTTCAGGTCCTCGCCCCTCTCAGACCCAGGAGGCAAGGTCCCTACCCACTACTGACCCAGGACTGGATTCAACACTTACCTGGGGATGTCTTGTTTATCCTGCCAAAGAAGAGGGCCCCTGGTCTCAGGGAGCTGGCGCTCTCGTCTTCCTCCTTTACCCGGAACTGGCCGAGCTTAGTGACTGTTCCCTTCTAAGGTCCCACAAGGTCAAGCCATGTGAGGGGTGGTGGCAGGTGAAGGCGAGAAGGAGAAGGCTCTGGGACATGGCGGGTGGTGCTTACCTGGGGTGGGACCTCTGTCTCCTCTTTGTCTGGAGGGCTATGAAGCCGTATAAAACTCAGGCCATAGGGGGAGTCCTGGGAGAGCAGCAGCGGGGGTCAGGGCATTGGCTAAGGACAGAGCCTGGTCCCAAGACCCTTTCACTTAGGCAGCCCCTTCATTTGCTATAGACGCCCATGTCCAAGGAGGGGCCCTGAGGGTAATAAGAGTAACACTAAACCTCACTGCGCCCTAACTCTGGGCAGGCTCGGCTCCTCTGCCTACACTGCAATGGGCAAAGTCTGCCGCTCGTGCAAGTGATTCCACCTCCCTGCCCCAAGATTCCTGCCTAGGAACAGGAGGAATTGCTTCTAAAACAAAAATTCTCCCAGCTCTTTCTCCCTCTGCTGGCTGGACATAGACCCAGAAGAGCAGAGGAGGCTGGCTTCCTGAGTGACCTTAAAGAAGGCAGCTGACCAGATTCAGGGACAGGAAGGACCTATACTCTGGGTCCACTACACAGGTGGATCTCAGTCACCACAGCTTAGCATCCCATCAGATTGGAAAACAGAGCCCAGGGAAGGTAGTCACTCACCCAGGTTCACACAGCTGAAAAGTGGCACGGGCAGGATTTGAACCCAGGGGCTGACTAAATCTCATGATGTTAACTTCTACCCACTGTACCAGACCTCTTCTGCCACGCTAGCTCCCCTCCTTGACTGTCTGTCTAGACTCCCTCCAAAGAACTAAGCTCACAGGGTCTGGATTCCAACCCACTTCCAGGAACACAGGGACCCAGCCTCTCCATAAGGCCCTGAGGTTTCAGCTCTCCACCCCCCACCCCATTATTGGCCCCTCAGTTCTCTGCACTCTCAGCATCCACCTGAGGTACCTTAGTATAGGGCTGGCTGCACACAATTTTGATCCGGTCCCAGCGCTTCTCAGCTGCTGCCCGGACCAACTTATCAGGCCCAAAAATGCGAACACGGTTGGGGTTTGAGGAACTGCGGCTCTCAGCAGGGGACATGAAAGATGACGTGACCAGGAGCACCTGGGCAAAAGAAAGCACAGTGACTGAGAACTAGAGCTGTCAGGTTAGATGAGACCTCCAAGACATAGGGCAAGGGGGCAGGGAGGGCACAGGGTCACCAAACTCCAGTTTTTCCAGACCTTTCCTGTTTTTTTTGAGCCTCTGCTGAGTCTTGTCCTGATATAGGCTTCAAAGGTACTTTACTCTATGTTTAAATTTTAAACATTTATTTTAGGGGCTGGGGAGATAGCTCAGCAGTGCAGCACCTGCCTGGCAAGCACAAGGTTGAGTTCAATTAACAGTACCAAAATAAGTAAATTTTAAAGCCAGTAAGATAGCTCAGAGGACAAAGTGCCTGCTTAGGCAAATACAGGGACCAGGGCTCAATCTGTGGCACAACATGCTAGGCTAGCCCCACCTTCAGGCGCACTGAGCCGGCCACCAAGTCCGGGTGTGATAGCACACACCTGTAATCCCAGGGCTGCAGGAGGCTGAAAACTGGAGGATCACTATGTATCCAAGCTTTGTAGTGAAACTTTATACCAAATACATAAAAAAATAAATAAATAAAAAATAGGCTGGCCAAATAGCTCAGCAGATTAAAGCACCTGCTTAGGCAGACGCAGGGGCCAGGAGTTCGATCCCCCGCCTACTGTGCCAGCCCTGCCCCCAGGGCACAATGAGATGGTGACTGAGACTGGGCATGGTGGTGTGTGCCTGTAACCCCAGCCTTTGGGAGGCTGTATATAGGAGGTTCACTACGAGTCTGATCTATGCAGTGAGACCCTGTGGACCCTGTAAACCCTCTCCTAAAAAAATAAATAAATAAAATAAAAATAAAAAAATAGGTTGGAGATGTAGCTCAAGGCCCTTGCTTGCTTCAATGGCTATAATACATAACATATATGATACACAAACTTATATATAAATTTATTGCATGTTGAGGAGAGAATCCAGGCTTTATACATGCAAGGCAAATGCTGCCACTACAGGACGTAGTGGCACACATGGTAATACCAGCACTCAGGAGGTTAAGGCAAGAAGACTGCATGAGTTCAAGGCTACCCTGGGCTACATAGTAAGTTCAAGGCCAGCCTGAACCACATAGCGAGACTGTGTCTCAAAACAAAACATGATCTACCACTGAGCTATACCTCCCACCCTCCCCCAAAATATTTTTAATTGATATACAGTAATTGTACATATTAATGAGGTACAGTCTGACATTTCAATACAAGAATACAATGTATAATGATCAGATCACAGTAACTGGCAGACCCATCACTGCAGACATTTACACATTTGCCATTTCTTTCCACCAGGTCCTCCTAAAGTCTCGAGGTCAGAGGTGGTGCTTTGGCACACGGTTGGATGATTCGGGCTCTGATCCACAGAGGGGATCATAATGTGATGGCATTATTGAAGGTGATGGAAATGCAGGAGGTTGAAGAGAGTCGGTCATGCAGACGTGACCTCAGGACCACAGCCTGTCCCCCACCCCGGCCTCTCTGGCTCTTTCCCTCTCTCTGCTCTCCCACTACCACGAGGGGAGCAGCTCCGCCCCACCACGATGTTCTACCTCACTGTGGGCCCACAACAATGGAACCAGATGACCATGGACTACAGCCTCTAATTCCGCAAGTCAAAATAAATCTTTCTTCCATTGAATTGATTTTTTTCAGATATCTGGTCACATGAACAAAAAGCTTTAAGATTTTTTCTACTAGCTAGTTTGAAACATACAATTAATTTTTGTCAAGGTCAGCCTAGGCAACAAAAGATCCTGTCTTAGAAAACCACAATAGGGTCAAGGAGATAACTCAGTGGCATAAGCACCTGCCTGGCAAGTGTAAAGTCCTGAGTTTGAACCCTGGTA
>NW_004524773.1:3068206-3073549 GCF_000260255.1 Octodon degus | reverse complement strand
AAAAAAAAAAAAAAGAAAAAAGAAAAAAAAAAAGAAAGAAAGAAAAAAGAAAGACAGCCACAACTCCCATGGTCCCATCCTCAGGGTGGGACCAAGACTGTCCTCAATACTGATGCTTTAATTTGTTTCGTTGCTGATCCCAGGTGGCTCACAGCGTAGTTTATTATTATTACTATTGTTATTATTATTTATCTATTTATGTTTGAAGTACTGAGGAGCAAATCCAGAGCCCTACGCATGCTAAGCAAGTACTCTACTGCTGAGCTACACTCCTGGCCCCAGCTCCACACACAGCAGATGACCTCTTTGAGACCATCCTCCTCCCACAGAGGCAGCACTCTAGGGAGGTAAATCAGTCAGCGGCACTGTCTAAGCTCCCCCAAGAAAAGAAAATTTTCTCTCTAGAGAACTCCTAGCCCCAAGCCTTCCTTTCAAAGAAAAATGTTCACACTAGCTATGTGCATTGAGAGCCACAAGGGAACGTTTTAAGTGGGCCTTTCTGCATAGTACTGCCTGACCTAGGCAACTCTACTGTGAGGAAATATCCTGCAAGGCAGGCTCTTAAGAGAATTCCCAGACACATAACTCTAGCTCTTCAGAAGCCTGAGGCATGGGCCTGGGAGATGGCTCAGTAGAGTAAGCGCTTCCCTGGCAAGCGCAAGGGGCTGAGTTCAATTCCCAATTCTGCCAAAAAAAAAAAAAAAAAGAAAAGAAGGCTGACGCAGGCTGAGCCTGGCTGGTGGAACATCTGTAATCTCAGCACTCAGGAGGCTGAAGCAGGAGGATCACTGTGTAAGACCAGCCTTGGCTGTATAGAGTTCAAGGCCAGTCTGGGCTACTTTTTTTTTTTCCTGTTTCAGGGAAAAAAAGGAAAGAAGAAAGAAGGAGGAAGAAGAAAAGGAGAAGAGAGACAGGAAGAAAGGAGGAAAAAAAGAGAAAGAGAAGGCAAAAGCTGAGATAAGAAAATAGTAAGTTGGAGTCCAGCCTGGACAAGTGAGACCCTATCTCAAAATTTTTTTAAATTTTAAAAAGGGTGGGGCTGGTGAGATGGCTCCGTGGTCTAAAGCACCTACTTAGAACAAGCTTAGCAAAGCACAGGGACCGCAGTTCAATCCCCCAGCAACAAATGCCAGCCAGCCCTGCCCCCTGGTGGGCTGAGCTGGCCACACACACACACACACACACACACACACACACACAAATAAATTTAAAAAAAATTAATACATTGCATATTAAAAAAATTAAAAAGGGCAGGGGATATAGCTCAACACTCACTGAATTTAATATCTAGGGCCACAAAAGCAGTTGCATTCCCAAAGAACAAAATTCAATATTAAAAATTCAATGGTTAGGGATGGCTAAGAGACAGCTCAGTGACACAGTGCCTGCCTGGCAAGTGCAAGATCCTGAGTTGATTCCCCATACCAAACAAACAATTAATGGTTCTTTTTTGTGTGTGTGGAACCAGGGATTGAACTCAGGCCCTTGCACTTGCCAGAGAAGCACTTATTCCACTGAGCCATCTCCCCGGCCCTGAATTAATGGTTAAAAATATACACACAGGGTCGGTCTAATAGCTCAGCAGATTAAAGTGCCTGTTTAGGCAGAAGCAGGGCCAGGATTTGATCCCCTGTGTGTGCATGCCAGCCCTGCCCCCAGGGCGCGATTGACACTGGCTGTGGTGGCGCACCTCTGTAATCCCAGCTCTTCGGAGGCTGAACATAGGCAGATCACTATGAATCTGATCTATGTAGTGAGACCCTGTAGATCCTGTCCTAAGAAATACAAAAATAAATAAATAAATAAATAAAAATACACACATGCACACATACACCTCTATGAAGACATAGCTACCATGACTTAAGCAAAAAACAAAAAACTGCAGCCTTAGACTCACAAGGGAAGCATAGCTTCAAATTATAAATCAGACAATATAAAAATAAGCATAAATAAGATTAAAGAAATAAATGGGGGGGGAAGAAATAAATGGAGATAGTGACAGTATGCTGAAGGAAAACGACATCAGAACTGACCAGGCGCTCCTACAGTAACATCTGCCGTTTTTAGATTTTTTTCTCATACCTTTACACTGGGCCCAAATGAGCTAAGCAGCTCACACTGCCCTGTCTTCCCCAGTTCTGCAGGTGGAGGTTGGTAGTCTAGCTTCCTTTTTTGAGATACTTTCATTTTTTGTGAGACTCTTTGTAATAAAATGGTACATTTCTATATCCAAAAAAAAAAAAAAAAAAAAAAAAAAAAGAACTGACCAGGCAGTGGCAGCTGAGTGCTGATAGAAAGGTATAAACCCCGACTGGTCCAAACAACCCAACCCACGTTTAGCCCATGACCCAGTTCTGGCCAATTAGACACAGGAGGAAGTCGTCTGCTGGAGCAACGATGTCCTCCCCATTAAAGAGAAAGAAGGCCTGGGGAGATAGCTCAGTAGTCTATGTGCCTGCCTGGCAAGCACTGTGCTGGGCTGTGCTGGCCCTGGAACTGGGCATGGTGGCACACACCTGTAATCCCAGCACTGGGGAGGCTGAGACAGGTAGCCCACTATGAGTCGGAACTGCACAGCAAGACCCTGTAACAAAAATTAAAAAACAAATGAAGAGAAAGAAGAAGAGGACCACAGCATTCCTGCCATCGAGCCTCCTTCCCCACTTCTTCCTGTGGATGCTACCAAGTCCTGTCTAGAGCAGCAACCACCATCTTGTGACCATGAGGTACCAACCAAGCCCCCTATCTCTGCTAACCTTTGGTAGCAAATCTAGAGCTGCCTCATTCCAAACTTTCCTCCTAATGAGAGAAATCTGTTTCCCTATCCACTAAGCAACTTACAGTTGAATTTTGTTACCAATCTTTTTTCTAACTAACATTGTATGAAATTGATAAAATTAGAAAAGCCTCTTGCTCTGAAAATTATAGATAACTCTATTTCTTTGTGCCCAGCTCTGGCTGTAAAAAGGAAACAAAAGCAAAGAGAATTACACAGAAAGAAGCAGTCTCCCTGGACTTCACTGCAGCTGCTTATTAAAAGCCTGGGTCTGAGCTGACAGGGACGCTGAATTTGTCATCTGGGGATACATGGAAAGGATATTGCAAACTGGGGTGGCAAATACCATCCGCACTATGGGAGATTTCCTCTGAACACTGCCGTTCACTTAAAGAGAAAACCACTCACCTGTAAGACCTGGATCACTCAATGCTGCCTCTCAGTGTACAAAATTCAAGCCTTAATCTCTCGTCTACCCTAATCCCAAATCCTGTGAGTCCTCTCTATCCAGTCTGGATAAGGGAAGAAAGAACAAATGTGCAGATTTTGTAGAAAGCAGTGTTGCTGATTGCTATTATGTCCCCTGATTTCCATCTGGAGATGACATCACTCTTGAGCACCCTTTCACTGTCCCTTTTCCTTTTTCTTCTTTCTTCTAGTTTCTGGGGTGGGGGTAGGGGCACCAAGCACTGAGCCCCATAGTCTTTTTTTTTTTTTTTGTGGTACCAGGGATTGAATTCAGGATCCAACACTTGCCAGGCAAGCCTTTTTCTACTGAGGTATCTCCTGGGCCCATGAAGTCTTTAATTCAGTTATGGCTGGAAACTGTAACAGAAATCTGAGACCCAAGCAGAAGTTCCATTAAAAATCCTGAAGCAGTGAGACAGGTTGTCCTATGTGTTCTTGACCTCGGGAAAACGGATTCCTGAGGGATCCATTCCTCCTTGCTAGATCAGCAAGCAAAGGCTGGTAAATACATACATATCCAACATGATAGCGTTTTAGCTGAAGTGCACTAATTCTACTTTTGTCATTATTAAGTAGAATTCTGATCTATATCTGATTTTTTATTTTTGGTACTGTGACTCCAACTCAGGACCCTGCACTTATCAGGAAGGTGCTTATGCTACTGAGCTCTATGCCCAGCACTGTTCTCCAAGAGGAGCAGGGAACGTTCTCGTGATTTCAAGTAGGCATAAAGGTCTAGACTTCAAAGAAGTCCTAAACACTTTTTCTTTTTTTTTGGCTTTTGTCTTTTTGAGAGAGGGTCTTACCACGCAGTTCAGGCGGGTCTTGAGCTCCATGTGTAGTCCAGGGTAGCCTCCAAGGGAGCCTCCTGCCTCAGCCTCCCAAGTGCTGAGATTACAAGTGTGTGTTACCACACCTCGCTCCAAAGATTATTATCATTTTGAGAATAAGTGTTTGTTACCAGAAACCTCATTTGGTAAAATGTTCCTGGTAGGCCAGAAAAAGCACTTAGGGTGCTCATTCATGAAGAAAAAGATCTCAAGGGCTGGCCAGAAAGCTCAGAGGACTAAAGTGCTGGTTTGATCCAGGCATGCTGTGGCAGCCCCACCCCCAGGCGCCACACACGATTGAGACTGGGCATGGTGGCGCACTGGCCTGCACCTGTAATCCCAGCGCTTGGAAGGCTGAAAACAGGAGAATCATTATGAGTCTGATCTGTGTAGTGAGACACTGTAGAACCTGTACTAAATACATTAAAATTAAAATTTAACAAAAGGAAAAAGCTCTCAGCAAACTAGGAATAGCCAGATCTATCTCATTCTCTCGAAGGATATCTATAAAAAACAAACTGCTACTAATGTCATAGTAGTGAAGGACACAATCCCCCATCTCAGAACAGAAACATGGCAAGGATGCTGTTTTTGCCGCTTGAACACATGCATTAGAGGAATAAGTCCATGTGACAGGTAAGAAAAATTAAAAAGAAGTATATAGGATGGCATGGTGGTCCACACCTGTAATCCCAGAACTCAGGAGGCTGAGGCAGGAGGATCACTCCAAGTTAAAGGCCAGCCTGGGCTACAGAGTAAGCTCAAAGCCAGCCTGAACTGCATAGCGAGACCTTCTCTAAAAAAAAAAAAAAAAAAAAGGAAAATAAATGAAACTATTCACAGACAGTATGACTGTCTCTGCGCAAAATCCGAAGGGATTTTTACACAAACTGCAAGAATAAGTAAGTGACCAGGCACTGTGGCAGACACCTATAATTCCAGTACTGTAGAAGGCTAAGGCATAAAGATGACAAACTCAAGTCTGGCCTGGGCAACCTAGTAAGACCCTGATCAAAACATAAAAACATGTGGGTGAAGGGGAGACTGGGAATGTAGCTAAGTGCAAAGACCTTGGGCTCAATCCCCAGTACTACCAAACCAAACAAAAACTGATAAGCACACTGGTAAATAATCACAAGATACAAAGTCAACAAGCAAAATCAGTTGTAAGTTCCACTGAGAAAAACACAACCTTGGGGCTGGAGAGATGACTCAGTGGTCTAAAGCACCTACTTGGAACAAGCTTGGCAAAGCACAGGGACCGCGGTT
>NW_004524773.1:3006939-3068106 GCF_000260255.1 Octodon degus | reverse complement strand
ACACACACACACACACACACACACACACACACACGCAATAAATGTTAAAAAAAAATAAAGAAAAAGAAAAACACAACCTCACTTCTGTGGTATTTAGGCTAAAAAGTGTATGAACTAAATTTAATTACCAGGAAACACCAGACATTTGTCCAATGAATGATACTGACAAAAATCACTGGTCTGTGTTCTTCAAAAGCATCAAGGCATGAAACACAAAATCAAAGGAACTATTACTGACAAAAGAAAACTAAGCAGATGTAGTAAGTCAATGCAATGGAGCACTGTGAAAGTTTTCTGCAATAAGGACCATTATCGGACCCTGCTTCCGGAGGCGCTATGGACATAGGGATCACTGCAACAGAAGAGCGGATGCAGAAACAAGCCCACACACACTCAACCATCTGATCTCTGAGATCAGCCAAAACATACACTGCACAGACAGCCTCTTTAATAAATGGTGCTGGGAAACCGGTCATCCACATGCAGGAGAGTGAATCTAGACTCAGCCCTCTTAAAAGTATTAAACTAAAATCAAAATGGATTAAAGATCTACATGTTAAAATAGAAACACTCGAGCTGCTGAAAGAAAAAAAAGGTAAACTCTTGAAAACAGGAGAAGGCAAAGATTTTCTAAACAGAGTCCAAATTACACCTGAAATGACACAGAGTCAACAAATGAGATCACACCACGTTAAAAAGCTTTGTATGGCAAAGGAAGGAACCAACAGAACAGACAACCTACAGAATGGAAAAAATTTTTCCAGCTATTCCTCCGACAGATGTGACATCTAGAATATATAAAGAATTCAAAGGGCCGGCCAAAGAGCTCAGCAGATTAAAGTGTCTGCAAGCAGGCGCAGGGGCCGGGGTTCGATCTCCAGGCCTGCCATGCTGGCCCCACTCCTGGGGCAACTGAGACTGGGCTTGGTGGTGCACATCTGTAATCCCAGCTCTTGGGAGGCTGTAAAAACGCGGATCACTAACAATCTGATCTATGCAGTGAAAACCTGAATACCCTTGTAGACCTTCCCCTCACCCCCTAAAAAAAAAAAGTCAAAAAGTTAGAGCTCCTCTCCAAAATAAAAGGCCCAATCAAAAAATAGGCAATTGGGTCCTGCTTTACCTTGGTCTTAACCATCCAGTAGAAAAGTATGAAGATGAAATATAGGAAGGAAAGCCATGCTGCTATGTTGAGCTGTGGGGGACTCAGGTCAATAATTTCTGACATTGCCAGTTAAACAGAAGACCCAATGTTATTATGGGTTACTGGACTCTTTTAGAATATTTTGCTGAGTTTACACACCTATAATATTCAAATAACGGAACTTAACAAAAAAAGGGTATTCAGATGAATGTCCATTTTGTATCTGTGTATTCAAAGTGGTTAGGATAGATATATAGTTACATTCTGTCAATGAATAGAATGATTTGTTCTAGTGGTGTTTGTAAATAGGATATCAAGTTCGCATCTTGTACAGCAATTAACCACTAAGAAGAATGTATGCAGTGTGTTAGTTATTGAAACTGTCCTAGCGATTTGATTTTAAACTGTCTCATTGCTATTTGTTTATCAATAAAATTATGAAAAAAAAAAATAGGCAACTGGGGGCCGGGGAGATGGCTCAGTGGAATAAGCGCTTCCCTGGCAAGCACAAACGCCTGAGTTCAATCCCTGGTTCTGAAATAGGCAACCAAGGGCCAGCCAGATAGCTCAGCAGACTCTGCTTAGGCAGAATGCAGCGGCTGGGGTTCGATCCATGGTGTGCCATGCGGCTCCGCCCCGGGGCATGCTGAGAGAGCGACAGAGACTGGATGTGGCAGTGCACACCTGTAATCCAAGCTCTTGGGAGGTTGCTGAACACAGGCAGATCACTGAGTCTGATCTACGTAGTGAGACCCTGTAGACCTTATACTAAATTAAAAAGAAAAAAAAAAAAAAAAAAAGACAACCAAAACAGATACGTCACAGAGGATGATAAATACATGAAAAAAATTCAGCATTTCAGGCCTTTATAAAGAAAACATCAACTCAGACAAAATAAAACAACACTGAAGCTGGTGGTGTGTACTGGTGCACACCTGTAATCCCAGCATTTGTGAGGCTGAGGCAGAAGAATCACTGCAATTTGAAATACACAGTGAGACCCTGTCTCCAAACAAAAACCAAACTGAGATTCTTAGTCCAGAAAGACTGGCTGTCATCAAAGCAAATCAAATGGTAACTGGCTGCAGAGGGGAAAAGGAACCCTTCCCCACTGTGGGTAGGAGTGTAAACTACTACAACATTATGGAAAGTCCTCAAACATTAGAAATTCTGTTCAACCCAGCTAGTCCCCTTCTAGGTACCTTCCAAAAGCAATACAGGAGCACCTGTGTACTATGGACCAGCAGCACCACTCATAGCAGCTAGGCCTTGGAAGCAGACTGTATGTCTATGGACAGATGAGTGAAGCGTGGTATTTTTACACGGTGGAGCCGTGGCAAACAGCTACAGGGACACATGGGGCAGAGGTCAGCACCTCACTGCCCTGCTTACCTCATAGTCTTGCTCACCAGAACCTCCGGCCGAGCTGCCCACCAGCACCTCTACGAAGGCCGAGCCGTCATTCCCGATGTCCACGCTGTGGATCTGCTCTTCCTTCTCCAGCTGTGGGCACAAAAAGGCCAGCATCAGTGTCTGTTCTGCCCTTGGGCTGACTGCGGCAGGTACCAAAAGGGAGATGGACCCTATTGGGCCACCATCTCCCTGGGATGTCACCTCTGTGTTACCAGGGACTATGTCTGTGGCACAGAGCAAAAGCCATGACAGGAGCAAATGTTCCCTCAACGTGTCCACCCCAACCCTACATACACCTGCTTTCAGATCTACCTTCCTATTATTCAGGATGCTGGTAATTTTTTTTTTTTTTTTGTGTTGGAAATGCAACCCATGACCTTACGCTTGCCAGGCTGGCATTTAGGCAGCTGAGCTATCTCCCCTGTCCAATTTTTTTGTTTTGAGGCAAGGTCTCACTATGTAGTACAGGCTGGCTTTCAGCTCGCAGAGATCATCCTGCCTAACTCAGCTTCCCAAGTTCTGGGATTATAGGCACATGCCACCACACCTGGCCTGGGTAATTATTATTATTATTAATTTTTTTTTTTTTTTTTTTTTTTTTTTTTTTTTTTTTTTTTTTTTTTTTGTGGAACCGAGGATTGAATTCAGGTCCTTGCGCCTACCAGGGAAGCACTTACTCCAATGAGCCATCTCCCCGGCCCCCTGGGTAATTATTTTTGAAAGACGGAGGAAAGTGCTTTCTGTAAAAAAGATTTTGCCAAAGGATTCACCATGCTGGACCAATAGCTAAAGGCACAGAAAGTTGTGTGTAGCTGCTGGGGAGTCCGGAAAGGCTGGGGTAAGTCTCCTGCCTCCCACTTCGGGGCTTTTTTATTAGGATCTTGGAATGACAAGTTATCACAACCCTCAAAGGTGCCTGCTCCACCACCTCAGGCTGGCCTCCCTCCCCCTGGGGGGCAATCTGCTGCTCCCATCTGTTCTATCCCTTCCCAGCCAGGAGGTCACCAAGACACTGCCTGCCCAGTGCCACAAACAGGGCTATAAGGAAGCTGGACTCGGGCCTGGGTCCAGATCTAGCCCTGCCATTCACAAGCTGTACCCAGCGTCTCTGAGTGGCAGTGTGCTCACACGTGGGGGAGGGGGTGTCACACTATTAAACCTCCTTCTGCAAGTGGCTGAGATGGCCCACAATAGCAACTGCAGGCGGCATCTGGATACTCACAATGTACCAGACAGGTATCTGCCCTCTTCACAGTGGCCCTGGGAATCAGGTACTATAATTATCTCTAGGTCACACATGAACAGCGGCAGGCAGGAAGTGCTTACGTCACATCACAGCTGTGTAAGCAGAGCTGAGGACCAGGCAGGCTGGTTAGAGCATGTACTCCCGACACCCAGCACTGCTGGCTAGCAGCGGTGACAGCAGGTACAAAGCCAGGGCCTTCCCAAGGCTGAGCCCTGTGGACCACTGCATCTGTACTTGCCCCTGCTCCAACCCTGGGCTGCTCCCCTGCCCCATTGCCACCTGACCACTCTTCTCACACCTTCCCACTGCCCTCAGTGCCTCTCCTAGGGTCTCTGCTGAAATGCTGCCTCTCCAGAGACGAGTGCAGAGACCCTGTACCTCCTACCAGGTGCCACTCTATCCCTAAGACAGCTGTACTATTCACTGGCAGTGCTCAGTAGTATATAAATACAGATTTGCATTTGTCTAGTATTTGTCACCCTCTATTTGACTTTTAAGCTCCATATGAGCGAAGGGAACCCTACACATGAACTACATGTTGTAGGGTGTGTACCAATATTAAAAAATGTCTGAGCTGGGCCTGCTGGTGCAAACTTGAAATCCCAGCACTCTAGGAGGCTGAGGCAGAAGGATCACAAGTTTCAGCCCAGGCAACTCAGGGAGACACAGCCTCAAAACAATAAAATGGGGCTGGAAAACCAAGCGTGGCAGTGCAAGCCAGTAATCCTAGCACTGGGGAAGCTGAGGCAGGAGGAACCCTGCATATTCAAGGCCAGCCTAGGATACATAATGAGTCTAAGACCAGCCTGGACTACACAGCGAGACCCTATCTCAATGCCCTTCCACAAATGAGGGGTTAGGGTGCAGCTCAGGGGGAGAAAATATGCTTACAATGAATGAGGCCCTAAATTTGATCCCAGCACCAAAAGGAAAAAGAAGCTGCACTGATACATGCTACGATGTGGATGAACCTCAAAAACATGCTGGGCCAGCAAGATAGCTCAGCGGTCTAAAGTGCCTGCTTAGGCAAGCTTAGGCAGGCCCAGGGGACCACGAAGGCAGGCTGAGCTGGCAAAAAGAAAATTATGCTAAGTAAATCAAAACATACACAGAAATCCATGTCGACATTTATGTGAATGGCTGGGGATCTGGCTCAGTGGTAGAATGCTTGCCTAGCAAGCTGGAAGCCCTGGGTTCAGTCCTCAGCACCAAAAACAAACAAGCAAACATTTATGTGAAATGTCCAATAGGCAAAACCATAGTGACAGAAAATAGATCCACGGTTGCCTAGAGGCACATGGGGGCGGGAGCAGAGAGCAGCTGCTGCTGGTTCTGTGGCTTCTTTCAGGGGTGACGAAACATGGAGCTAGAGTGGAGATGGCTGCTGAACATTGTTAGCATAAAGAACCAACGACAGGGCTGCACAGTTTATATGTGGAGAGAATTTCACGTTCGGTGACATTTATCTCAAAAAACAAGCGACTGCTTCACATAAGCATCTGTCAGGACATGGGTACAACACGAGGGTCATCTGTGAACATGTGCCTTTGTCAGGCAGATGCACTGCATACGTAAAACAAGTAGGATGCTGGCGAAGAGCAGACGGACACTGTGGAAGGAACTGTTGCACTTCCAAGAACTGCAAGGCCAGACACGGATGGAGACCACCACAAAGCAAAGCGGTTCTAAGCTGGTCTTAAATTAACCAACTGGCTCACCATGTTTACTTGTCATCTGCCCAGGGCCCTTGGTGGGTGGAGCCCTGAAGCCTCAAACAATAAGACAAGGTCACAGCTAAGGACACCTGGCTCCAACCTCAACTAGATAAAGACTGTAGCCTCAGGCATTTCACTCCCAGTTGGAGACCTTCCAGGAGTTAACACAGCTCCCCCTAAATTAACATAATGCATCCTTGGGTGGTTCCATCCTTCTTGAGTACTCCCCTCCCTTGTTCTGATAACTAAAAAATACAGGCTGTCCCAGATCTTGGTCTTAGCCTCCAGAGAATCTCCAATTCTGAGAGAGGGCTTTGGTCTTCCTGGAGCCGACATCATACATTTCTCTTTTATTTAGCCTTTGCCATTCACTCACTTGGGAGATCTTGGACCTGCTCAGTCCGCAATAACTAAGGGATAACATTAACCTGGTAAGGTCTCATTTGGAAGGATGAGGGAGAAGTATATGTAGTGACAGCACATTTCCATGACAGACTGTCATGGGGAAAACAGTATACGTACCTTGTTTTTTCTTTTTCTTTTTTTTTGCAGAACCAGGGATTGAACTCAGGCCCTTGCGCTTGCTGGGGAAGTGCTTATTCCACTGAGCCATCTCACGGGCCCCATGTTTTTTTTTAATTTTATTTATTTGTGTGTGTGTGTGTGTGTGTGTGTGTGTGGCCAACTCAGCCCACCAGGGGGCGGGGCTGGCTGGCATGTGGTGCTGGGGGATTGAACCGCGGTCCTTGTGCTTTGCTAAGCTTGTTCTAAGTAGGTGCTTTAGACCACTGAGCCATCTCACCAGCCCCATGTTTTTTTATTTTTCATACACACTTGCATACATGCAAAACAAGCCAGGAAGGCTACACAATGAGCTGCTAAGAGCTACTGCTTGCCGCAGGAGGCACTGCATAGCAGGAGCAGGGGGCGGGGGAGGCAGAGGTCAGAAGACAAAAGATCTTTTTTTCTCACAAAATCAAGTCACTCTTGGGGCCTGGAAGATGGTGCGTGGAATAAGCACTTCCCTGGCAAGCACAAGGGTTCAATCCCCAGTTCCGCACCAAAAAAAATCAAGTCACTCATCTGGCAGTTTACTCGAAGATTCAGAGCCCAGTGGGGTCAGCTAGGGCAGCCTGGCCAAAGAGAAAAGCGGATTGGTATCTGATACCTGCGAAGAGGACTACGCTCCTTATCCAACAGTGGAGATGGTTACAAAGAAGAGGAAGATGAGAACAGCAGTCAGAAGACGACGGCTTGGACGAGCTGTTTAACACTGCTTCTACAGGAAGCACCTGCCACGGTGACAGTGACGCATAGGGGTTCCACCTGCACTGTGTCCCAGCCACCCCCTCTGGGCCAGGAGTGGTTGGCAAAGAGGTTGAACTCCCTGCCCAGGAGCGGGTGAGGGACTGGTGACAGAGCTTCCTGTGTGGCTACAGCAAACAAAAAAAGTGCGGGGCTGTCACAAGCAGAGGGCAATTTACAAGATGTTGCAAAACAGTATTTGGAGAAACAGGGTAGTGGGAGAACTCACAAAGGAGCCTACTGTCGTGGCATCCAGGTATTTTTCATCAGTCACTTCCCAAGAACCCTAAAATCGGCACTGGGTGAATGTGGAGTTGCCTTGCACATGCGCACTGCCACACACAACTGGATTTCTCCAGGCTTTCCACGGTGGGTAAGCTGCCAACTGCTGCAGCACTGGGTTCCCCACTGCTGGGCATGCTGCGGTTCACCCTCCTCACAGAACCGGATGCAACACATGATATGGGATCTGATCTCTCCTCTGCTCAGAGCCTCCAGTGGCTCTGACCTCACCTGAGAAAAAGTCCTTACAGTGGCTGCCTGGGCCTTGGACATCTGGGCCCACAAGCTCCTCTCCTCCCTCTTTCACCTTGGCTGACTCCACCCTGGTCACAGACCTCCCTGTTGTTCCACCAATGTGTGGAGCACAGCCTGCTCTGGAGCGGCTCACCAATATTGACAGAGTTCATCTTGCTTAAATGTCACCCTCTCAGGTTGCCTCTGCTTGACTTCCCTTATTATTATTATTATTATTTTTTAAACCAGGGGGTAGGGGCTGGTGAGATGGCTCAGTGGTCTAAAGCACCTACTTGGAACAAGCTTGGCAAAGCATAGGGAACACGGTTCAATCCCCCAGCACCACATGCCAGCCAGCCCCGCCCCCTGGTGGGTGAGCTGGCCACACACACACACACACTAAATAAATAAATAAATAAATGTTTAAAAAAAAACCAAAAAACAAACCAGGGGGTAAACTTACATGCGTTTGCCTTTTTTTTTTTTTTTAACCAGGATCAAACTCAGCCTTGCATTTGCCAGGTGCTTAAACCACTGTGCTATCTCCCTGGCCCCCTTGACTTCCCTATTTAAGTGAAACTCAGCTGGGATGTGATGGCACACCCCTTTAATACACTTGGGAGGCTGAGGCAGGAGTATCATTGCAAGTTTGAGACCAGCCTACAAAGTTCAAGGGAGCCTGAACTGCATACAGAAGACCCAATCTTCAAAAGTCAAAAAGGCCAGGGAGATAGCTCAGTGGCCTAGGTGCCTATCTGGCAAGCACAGGGACCCGGTTTGGTCCCCACCCCCCATGCTGCACCAGCAGCGCTGGCCACCAAAACTGGGTGCATGCCTGTAATCCCAGTGCTAAGGAGCTGACACAGGAGTATCACCTGGGTCGTGGACCCTGTACCAAATACATACATTTTTTACAAGACCAGTGCTCTAACCCCTGAGCTATGGAGCCGCCACCTTAAATTTTTTTTTAAAAAAAGTGAAAGAAGGGCTGGGGAGATGGCTCAGTAGGGTAAGCACGTCCCTGGCACACGCAAGGGCCTGAGTTTAATCCCTGGTTCCACAAAAAAAAAAAAAAAAAAAAAAAAGTAAAACAAAACGACAACTCTGGCCACTGCCCCTCCTTGTTCCACTTCCTCCACAGCACTCATGATGTGACAGGTTTCACGCGCGGTATGCCTGTGAAAGCTCCACAGGACTAAGGGGTGTATGTGTGTGTTTTGAATCTTTTAGGGAAGTGTCTGCAGGGTGTTCAGGGTCTCACTACTAGATCGGACTCGTAGTAATCCGTCTGTTTACAGCCTCCTAAGAGGTGGGATTATGGGTAAACCAACAGCACAGTCTCAATTGCCATCTCAGCATGCCTAGGGGCTGGGGTCAGGGCCGCGTGGCAAGCCCGGACCCCTGTGCCTGCTTGCGGGTGCTTTAATCCGCTGAGCCATTTGGCCGGCCTTGGACTGAGTATTTTATGTCTTGTACTGCCCATGGCTGTAAAGGCTCAGAACCTAACACAGAGCATGGAACACGAAGACACTTAATCAATACTTATTGAATGAACTAATAAAAGTGAATCCACCTACCCCCGGTGTCAAGTCCTGCCTCCACCTGGCAGCTTCTCTGTCTCCAGGTCCACCTCTGACTTCTATCTTCTGGATGCTCCCTCAAAGTCATCACGGTCACAGTGCACTGCCCGGCCACGCTGCTCCCACTCAAGATGTCCTATTCTGGCTGTGGTTCCAGTCCCCCCCCCCCCAGAGCAGAGGATCCCACTCCTTCCCCCCCCACCCCCAGCGCCCCCCTCTCTGTGTTCCGCCTCTTCCTCCTCCAGTCTCTCTGGTCTACCTTTAGATTGGCTAAAACTGAATGTCATTTCTCTGGGGTCACCTGAATGAGAACTCAACATCACCCTATAATAAAATCATAACCCTTCCCTTTATACAAACACCTACATGTTGACAGCATTTCTGCAGACATTACGTCACCATATTTTCACAATCACCCTGGGCTTAGATTTGTACTTCAATGCACAGATGAGAGACTGGATTTAGAGAAATAAGAAATCTGCCTGAGGTCACAGGGTATGAGAGAGAGCTGGATTTGAATCCAGTTACTAAAACTAAATCCTCAGCAGTCTGGATCTCCCACAACTTAAAAGACTAGCTTTCAGGGAAATTGCATAATTTCTGTGGGCCTCTGTTTCCTCATCTGTAAAATGGGGTTAATAACACATCGTAGGTCGTATGAGTTTTTATGAGGATTCAATTAATTAAACCATGTGAGGTATGCAGAATGGTGACTGTCAGACTGTAATGTCAAATAATGTTAGCTTTTGTTATTATTCTTTTATTAAAGATTTAGGAGATACTTAACTACAATCAGAAAATTTTGTGAGCCTGTATATTTCTCCTGAGAGGAAAATCCTCAGCTAATTCTCAAAAGGCTCTGCGAGAACTTCTGAGATCAACAGTATGCTCAGTACCACACACAATCATCTAAGTCTTCTTCGTTTTAGTACCGGAAATCGAACTCAGGACCTTGCCAGGCAGGCTCTGAGCTATCTCCCCAGCGACCACGTAAGTCTTGCCCTCACAAACCCACCACTTTCTGTCCTCAACATTCCATTCAGAGCTAAAGAATGTGGTCAACACCCAGAAAGCCTGTGTGTGGGCTTGAAGTGTGGCTCGTAGTAGCATGCATAACGTCCTAGGTTCAAAGCTCAGCCCTAGCATCAAGAAAAACAAACAAACAACTCAAATGTGATATAAACAATACACCAACTCCCCACAACAAATATAAACATTATGGACTGCAAACACATGGTAATAAAAAGAAAACTTAAACAATAACCACAAAACAGCGGGGCATGGTGGTGTACACCTGCAGTCGCAGCTACTAGGGAGATTGGGGCGGGAGAGTCAGTATTTGCGGCCTTCCTCGGCAACGCAGCAAGTTCTGCCTCAAAAGTTTGAAAATGGCTGGCAAGGAAGCTCAGTGACAGGGGTCTGTCTAGCGTGTGTAAGGCCCTGGGTTCAGGGATTATGCAGTCTGCTTTCCAGGTAAGGAAGCTGAGAGTCAGAAGGGAATGTGCCCCCAGACTGCCATTTGGCTCAGCAGAATCTGCACCCTAAGACTCCACAGCCCTAGTAAGAAGCGAGAAGGGGGACGATGGGATCACCTGTAGGACCACGGAGATGGACTTCTCGCCCGCCTTGGCTGCCCGCCATTTCCGGTAAGTGTCTGCCTTGAGAAGGTTTTCTGCACAGTGGGTCTGAGGACAAGAGTTGAAACGGAGAGTTAGGGCAGGGATGAGCGCTAGGGCCGCAGCTCTCAGATTACTCCCTGGGGTCCTCCATGCCCTCGCGAGACCCCAGATTTAAGCTCTCCTGTGAGTCCCCCCCCACTCCCTGCCTCAAATTTCTCCCACAATACTTCCCGTGGAAGTTTCCTGTGAGCTCCCCCATTCCTCCTCGTCTCTCCGGGAATTCCACGGAAACCCAAAAGTTCCCTAATTCCCTATCTCCTCCAGGATTCACTTTTAACTTCTCGAAATCGCCCCAAGACCCTCCTTGGGCCTCCAGGAAGTTCTCTTTCACACCCCTGAGAGTTCTTACAGAGCCCCCTGTATTCTCGCACGCCTGCCAACCTCCCCCGACGCCAGTCCCTCACCGAATCCTGGCTGCTGCAGGACACGACGTGGCGGAGGCGGATCTCCGGCATGTCAAAGTCGTGCTCTTCGCCTAGACTGGAGAGTGAGGAAGGGGAGGCTTTGGGGGGCGGGGAAGGGGAGCTCCCGGCGCGGGCTTCGGTGCGCAAGCGCGCGAAGCCAGGGCCTTTCAAACCGCGGCGCGCCGCGCTCGCGTCGACTCTGCGCAGGCCCAGTAGCGCCGCTCGGGAGAGAGGCGCTGCGTTCCCTAGCAACGGAGATTTTTCTTTGGCTCCACCCCTCTCAGATTCCACCCCTCTCGGATTCCACCGCTCTCCAGCGCGCCTTCTGGAGGACTTTACATCCTGTTTTCTGGTTGCCTAGCAACAAGAGAGGCCTTAGCGATTGGTGCCCAAAAGAAAATCGACGTTCTCATTGGACGGTGTAGTTACTGCCCAAACAACTCGGGAATCCGAGCGGGGGACAGTTGAGTGCATTTCCGCAGACAGCCTGCATAGCTGGCCCTGCGCACACAGATGAGACAACTCTGGTATCTTAGACCTCTGAGGCTGGGGATGGGGGAAGGTCCATTAATAATGTATATTAAAAAGTAATAAATTAAAAAAGAAAAAAATGTATACTTCCAAACCACATACACACTCATACACCCAGCCTAAAATGTTTCCACAAATGCCTCAGTTCACCAGTATACAACCTTTGGACCCTTGTTTCTCCCTTTGGCCGCCTCTGGCCTCTGACGGGCACCTCTCTCTGTTCCGTCTCCTCACAACCCAGAAGTACAGTTCTAGGCGCGGTTGAAGTTCTAACAGCCCAAACACAGAAGAGGAAGTATGAGTCAAGCACTCAAAGAAGGGAAGGGAGACAGGCCCCCGTCCCGCAGGACGAGCCTGGACAAGCTGGGCGCTCCTGTCCCACGCTATGCGCCTGCTTGGGAAGACAGAGAAGAGGGGATCCTAGTCTTCCTAGAGCAACTGCTCTACACCTGCAGGGGCTCTAGTGATCCAACTTTGATGGGGGAGGGGGGAACCATGTGAATGTCAGAAAACAAGAAAATAACTTTTGGGGCCATCAAGGAAGAGGGGGTTGCGAGTCAGATTTCTAGGATCCTCGCAGTGAAAGAGGCTGAGCACAAGATGTTGGGCTTCCTTTTGGATGCTGGTACCCGGAGGCTGCTGCGGAGGACTGCCCTGGCTTCTGACCTCAGCTATTTTTCTCCTCATGGTGAAGGTGGGTCCGGTCCCGCCTCTCCTCAGCTTTTTATAAGGGCACAGGCCCCAGGTCTGCAGGTTCACATACCATGGGGCTCTCCGCAAGACAGGACACCTTCCTGCTGGCCTTCATGCTGCTCTGCACCCTCGTGGGGCTCGGTAAGTGAGGAGGGACCTGGACAACTTCCTGGAATGTGGGAAAGAAGTCTGTGAGAGAGCATTCAGCAAGCAGCTGAAGGGGGGAAGAGGGACTTATTCACGGAGAAGGCAGAAGATAAGGAAGAGAAAGCCTGGGGAGTAAGGCAAGGAGCATGTGATTGGATCCATCTGAGGGGGGCTGGGTGGACTCTGAACCTCTGTTCTATAGGCAGGGTCTCTAGGAAATCTAGAGCTCGATGAGAGCTTGATTAGAAAAGGAAATCTTGTCAAGTCAGTTAATCTTTTTCAAAGGAACGAGAGATTTCCTTTCTCTCTGAGTTCAGGAGTTCAGGCACCCAGCCCCTTCTCCTCCTACCTGTAGATGCAGTAGTCCAGGCAGTTTCATTTTGTCTAGGCCTCAGGTGTCCTCTAGCTGGCTACTCTCTCAGCACCAAGAACTCCATCTGTTTAGTGTCCCCAGCCCCACCCCACCTCACTTCCTTCACCTGGGATCCAGGTACCTCTGCTTGAGCTCCTACTCTCACTATAATATCTGGGCATGGGGCACATCCTGGTAATCCCAGGATTTGGGAGGCTGAGGCAGGAGGACTGCCATATGTTCCGGGTCAGCCCTGGGCAACATAGTGACTTCAAGATCAGCCTCAAATATGTAGTGAGACCCTGTCTCAGAAAACCTGTGCAGTACCTGTGAGGAGGAAAGCTCCACACCCAACACCCAGGAACCAGCTGGACCTGAAATTTCACAGAACTCCATGGAAACCCTTGCCACGACCCCTCCCTGCCCCTGAGCTGGCTCAGAGGACCCTGGCGTCCGAAGTCCCCAGCCTTGTAATTAGGCGAGCAGGCTCCGAGTAGAGTCACTTCCCACCCCTGGAAGCTGCTTCACTGGCATCATCCCGGCCTCCTCATCAGATTCTGGACAGTAATCAATGCCCCACCCATGAAAAGTCAGGGTGACACCAGTTCCTCCCTCTCTCAGAGGCAAAAGTCTGTCTTTCCTACCCTGTTTTTTGTTGTTGTTGTTGTTTTTCCTGTTTGTTTTGAGACAGGGTCTTGCTATGTACTATATTTTCAGGCTGGCCTTGAACTCACTATGCAGCTCTGGCTGGTGTTCTCTCTCTCTCTCTCTCTCTCTGTATTAGGAATTGAACTGAGGACCTCTCACTTGCCAGGCAGGCATTGTGTCACTGAGCTATATCCCTGGCCCTCAGGCTGGTCTTGAACTAGCAAAGATCTTCCTGCCTCAGCCTCAGGAGGGGTGGGATTACAGGCCCATGCCCCCACACCTGGCTTCCCCCAACCTTTTTATTTACCGGAGGCCCTTGCGTTTGTGCTTGCCAGGCAAGTGCTTATTCTACCGAGCCATCTCCCCGGCCCCTCTCCCAACCTCTTTAAACTGCAGTGTTGAAGTCGTGGTCTGGAGACCACACCAATAACTCTAGCCCCCGCCCTCCCACCTGCTTGCAGGGTGCGGTCTGACCTGCGAGGTGTGTAACAGCCCCGAGAACACGTGCAGCGGGAAAATGAAGCAGTGTGAGCAGGGCAAGGACACGTGTGTGATTATCGTGAGCGAGTCCCATGAAAGTAGGAGAGCGCAGAGGGAGGCGGGGTGGGGGCTGTGGGGAGGGTTGGGAGGGCGGGGGTGGGGTGTGGAGGTGGGGATGAGCGGTGCGAGGGAGGTGGGAAAATGGGGGTGGAGGTAAAGGGCAGAAGACGCAGAGCACGTCGTTGCAGTTCTCAGGATAGGTGAAAGGGAAGGAAAATCAACAGGAGAAAGATGGGGCAGAGGAAGGAGTAGATGTGGAGGAACAGGGAATCACCGTGAGGGAAGCATCTAACTGGAAGCAGGTGGGCTTGCCTGGCGCGGTGGCACACACCTGTAATCACAGTCCTGGGGAGGTTGAGGCAGGAGGATTGCCACGAGTTCAAGGCCAGTTTATGACAAACTTTTGTAAAAAAAAAAAAAAAAAAAAAAAAAAAAAAAAAGGAGGGGCTGGGGAGATAGCTCAGTAGAATAAGTGCTTGCCTGGCAAGTACAAGGGCCTGAGTTCCACCAAAAAAAGGAAAAAAAGAAAACAAAAGAAAAGAAAGGAAGGAAGGGCATATTGGGTGCAGGCAATAGAGAAAGAAGAGGCCGCGCTGGGCCGCGCTGGGCTGCGCTAGGCTTGGGGAATGTGCTCAGGGAAGAGAGACATTCTCTGAAGGAAGACAGGTGATGGTGGGATAGGAGGAGACAGAAAAGCCAGCACCCCAGACAGAAAAGTGAAGGTAACCCTGAAGTATGCAGCAAAACTTCATAAAGAAAAGTAGAACCGTGTATAATGACCCACACTTGTAACCCAGCACTATGGGAGGCTGAGGCAAAAGGACCCAAGTTTGAGCCCAGCCTGGGCAATTTAATGACTTAGTGAGACCCTATCTCAAAATAAAAAGGGCTGTGGATGCCGTTTAGTGTGGAGGTCCTGAGTACCGTCCTGAGTATTGCCGATGATGTTGATGATGATGATGGCGTAGAGGTGAGGAGGCCAGTGAGGGAAAGGGAAGGGAAGGGGCATAACTTAAATGAAAGAGCCCACTTAAATTCCCTGAGCAGGTTCAGATCAATTCTGACAGCTAGAAGGAACCATGGGAGAATGAGGGAGTGTGAAAGGAAGATGAGTCGGAAGACTGTGACACATGGTCAGCAGGTGAAGGAGAGACTGGAAAGGCTTGCAGGCTGGAGGAGTCCTTTGGGGAGAGGAGCCCAGTGCAAAGGAGCCCTAGGTGGTGTCAAGAGGGGAGACCTTAGAACAGGCTTGGGAAAGATCATTGCATGGTGGAGGGGGGACATGGAGACCAGAAAACACTTCAGAGGAGACTATTGGAGGGCCAACAGGAAACCATCAATGGGAGGGCTGGGAACTGACCATGGAAGAACCCAGGAGAAGGAAATGAGTGAGGGAGCACAGTGTGGCATTTGTTAGAGGAGCCTGAGGGGGCAAAATCTAGAAGGCTGGAAGAGATCACTTTTACATAGGCATGGGGGTGCCCATAGGCACCTTGGAAAAGACTCTAACAGAAGTATGATAGAGTGGGGTGGGTAGAAGGGACCACATCCAGTAGACTCTCAGGTATTGGCTGTGACAGCCACAGGGAAACCACCAAAGGCCGGCTAGGCTTCGTGGCACAGAGGAAGGAGGGCTACCTAATAAACCACTCAAGAACAGGCAGATCAGAGAGGTTTTAGCATGCTGGAAGTGAAAGGGAGGGACAGACTTAGGAAATCTTGTGAGTTTGCTAGCAGTGGGCCAGTGCCACCTGCCCCTGGTTCCTGCCCCCACTTCACAGAGGGCCCTTATGTGAGCACCGTCAAGGCCTGCATGAAGTCCAGCGACTGCCACTCGGGCTACGTGTCCACCACCATGGGACCCAATAACTACATGGTGACCAACACGCATTGCTGCCAGAGCGACGGCTGCAACCGTGGCTCCATCCCCTGTAAGTGCTAGCTCAGCCCAGCTGAGGCGGCCCCACCCCAAAGGCCTGGCTGGTTCTGAGTCTGTAAAATGCAGTAGCCCTTAGTAAGCCTGGCATGCCCCAGGGCCTGGGGGAGATTGGGATCGAGGAGGCTTAAACCTCCTCTCCTCACACTTCCGCTCATGCAGCTCCCCAGTACAACCGCACTGTCAATGGCCTGTTGTGCCCCTCCTGCGTGGTGCCCTTCCGGGATACATGTGCGACAACCCAGCTTGCCCAGTGTGTCGGCCGGGAGACCCACTGCATCTACTTGGCAGGCAGAGCAAAGGCTGGTGAGTAGCTCCTGGCTCTGAAAGAGAGGATGAGGACCCAGGACCAGAGGCCCAAACTGTTCTGCTCTGGCAGGGTGGGGTGACCCCAGAGGCCTGGAGCAGGAGGGGCCGAGCTCCTGAATCTGCAGGGGGCGCTCATTCCAGTCTGAAATCTTCCAGGAATCATCAGCGCCAAGTTTGCCACCCGGGGCTGTGCCACGGAGAGTGCCTGCCACACCAAGGCTGGGGCCGAGGTGCCCTCGGCCTCCTACTACTACTTCCTGCACCGGGCTGACTGCCATGAAGCCACCTTGCCCTCTGGAAGGGTTGAGTGAAGGACTCAAGAATATGTGTCCCCTTTTGTCCACCATGTGCTTATAAATTAAAGTTGTCAGAGCAAGCCTGAGTCCTTGTGACACACACAGTGCATCTTGAGGAGGTGGGATGAAGAGGGTTCAGGACTCTGTCTTTTCTGTCTCCCTCTTTCCAAGGAAGAGGAAAAATCCTGTCTTTTACAGAGGGCCACTCATTGACAGGACCTGTGCTGTTTTCTTTGCTATACCTGACTATACAATCACAACAACCCTATAAAATTGATATTATTATCCCACTTTACAGACTGACAAACTGAGGTAAATCCTGAATGTCATTTGCCTGGGTCGGCTAGGAAGTCAGAACCCTGACTGAAACCTCAGTCCATCACACTTCAGAGTCCTTGATCAGCTTTCCTGATTTACCTTCCCTGCTGTCTCCATTTTCATTTGTGCAGAATGTGGATGTCAATAGTTATAACCTCTTCGGCGTTAGTGTAAGAGATAAATGAAACATGAAAACCACTTAGTGCAGTGCTAGCCACCTTGAAGAGAAGGATGGTTCTGCAGACAATGTCTGAATAAATAGTAATCATCATAATAGCTGCCACTTACTGAGTGGCCATTAGTGGGCAGGTGCCAAACACTGCAGCAGTCAGGACAGACAAGCTCATGCTGTAGTAACAAACAAGTCCCTAATCTCTGGTTTAAAACAACAAAGTTGTATGAGTCACCAAATGTTGCAACAGTGCCTCGTAACAAACCATCTCCAAGCTGAGATTTAGGACCAGCACTTCTGTTTCTAAGGAGGGTTTCTTTTCTACTTGTATTGGATGGTTTGGTGGGCAGGTGGGGATTGACTCCTCCATGTGCTTCTGAAATCTTCTGGAGCAGTCCCCCGCTGGCAGGTGCTTTTACACAGACTACAGGGGCATAAAACGCAATTGTGCCTAAGATGCTGGTGGAGGGCAGGACTGCTAAAATTCCACCATGGCAAGTCACAGGGCCAAATCCAGAAGCAGCGGAACAGGGGAGTGTTCTCACCCTCCAGTGGGAGGAAAAGGAGTAGATACTGGCTGGGTGCTCATGCATGAAAGGCGGATGTTCCCTTCACTCTAGTATTTTATTTTAAAAAGGAAAAAAAGATAACCATAAAACTGTTTCAAAACAGGTTAGTAGGAGACTTGCAATAATTAATGCATTGCGTACTGTTGTCTTTATAGTATACAAACCATATGAACACAAATTTCTTTGCAAATGAATTAAAACAAACTGGCTGTACAACTATCTTAACTATCCTGTGTTAAAGTGTATTTTTTTCTTTTTCCTTTTCTCTTACCAGCTTTTCTTTTGAACAGTTTCTTCCCAGTTCAGCATGTCTGCTACACATTTTTTTTGGGGGGGGGCACCAGGGATTGAACTCAGATCTTTGCGTTTGCCAGTCAAGTGCTTATCCTACTGAGCCATCTCCCCAGCCCCTCTGCTACACATTTTTGGATCTTATTTACTTGTTCAGTTTCTCACACTAGTGAGACAATATAATGTTTACAAATGTAGGTCTGATTTATTTTATTTCTGAGTATGGGTTCCAGTTGTGTCCATTTAACCATAAAAGTCTCCAGTATATCCTTTTTATGGCGGAGTAGTACTGTATCATATAAAAAAAATCACATTTTAAAAACTCATTCCTCGACTGATGGGCATTTGGGGTGTTTCCAAGATTTAGCTGTTACAAATTGTGCTGCTGAGTGCCAGGGAGATAGCTCAGAAGCATAAGCACCTGCCTGGCAGGTGCAAGGTCCTGAGTTTGACCCATAGGGAGAAAAAAAAAAAAAGCGTTGCTGTAAACATGGGTGCACATGTATCACTGTGGTATGCTGCTTTTCATTCTTCTAGGAAAATACCTTGGGGCTGGTGAGATGGCTCAGTGGTCTAAAGCACCTACTTAGAACAAGCTCAGCAAAGCACAGGGACCACGGTTCAATTCCCCAGCACCACATGCCAGCCAGCCCCGCCCCCTGGTGGGCTGAACTGGCCACACACACATACACACACAAATAAATAAATAAAATTTAAAAAAAAAAAGAAAATACCTAGGTCGAATGAGACCTCCAACCCTAGGGTTTTTTTATGTATTTGGAACAGGTTCTCACTATGCAGCTTGGACTCCTTTTGATCCTCCTGTTTTCATCTCCCCAGTGCTGGGATTACAAGTGTGTACCACCACGCCCAATCTCAGTGGCCAGCTCGGGGCACCCAGGGGTGGGGCTGGCATGGCATGCGTTACTGGGATTGAACCCTGGACCCTGTGCTTGCCTAAGCAGGCACTTAGTCTGCTGAGCTGTCTTACTGGCCCTAATGCTAGTTTTTAAAGAAACATCCACACTGATTTCCACAGCAGTTGTACAAGTCTGCCCTCTCACCCACAGGGGAGAAGGGTTCTTTTTCCTCACAGCCCCACCATTTATCAGTTGATTTTCTGATGATAGCCATTCTTTCTGGGGTGAGATGGAATCTGTGTGGTCTAAATTTGCAACTCTCAAATGACCAATGATGTTGAACATTTTTATGTATTTATTTGCCATTGGTATTTCTTCATCTGAGAAGAGTGCAGATGCCCATGTTTGGATTGGGTCCTGATTTTTTCAATACTTGGTATTTCTAAATGTAAGTCCTTTGTCTGAGGGACAGCGGGCTATAATTTTTTCACAATCTGTGGGTTCTTTTCATTCTGTTGCTGACTTTGTTGTGCAACCAGTGAGATCCCATTTCCTGATTCTTTACATTTCCCGTGTAGTGTGTTTTGTTCATGAAGTCTGCCTACACCTGTCTTTGAGATTTCTATTTTCTCTTCCAGTAAAATTATTTTCTATTTTAATATTTAGAGCTTTCATCTATTCTGACCTTGGCTCAGTACATGGTGGTAGACGTGAGCCTAGTTTTAGTCTAAAGTCTGTTTTTCCACCACCATTTATTTTTATTTATTTTTGTGCGGGGTCTCACTACACAGCTCAGACTCGTAGTGATCCTCCTGTTTTCAGCCTCCCTAGTGCTGGGATTACAGGCGTGCACCACCACGCTCCGACTCTTATTACCAGCTCAGCGCGCCCAGGGGGCGGGGCCAGCATGGCTTGTGGTGCTGGGGACTGAACCCAGGCCTCTCCCCCCCAGCCCGCTTCTCACCAGTCCTAACCCACCACCTTTTATTAAAGAGATTTTCTTCCAGTGAATGTGTTTGGCTCCTTTGTCAAAGATATCATGGCTGAGTGTGCTTGGGATTGCATCTGCATCTTCTATTCTGCTCCATACCATCTTGTCCTTATAGTCACAGAGCAGCCACTAACTTAAATGTGACAAGTTTCTATGCCAAAGGAATGGGCCCAGGAAAGTCTCACCCGTGGTTATTAAAGCTGTGACCTAGCACTGAGGCACATTCTCAATACCCTGCCCCCTTTATTTTAACATAGTCTGAATAAATTGCCTAGGCTGGGCTTGAACTTGCAATCCTCCTGCCTCAGCCTCCCAGAGTGCTGGGATTACAATGTGCCAGCATGCTCAGTTATGGGATTTTTTTTGGCAGAACCGGGGATTGAACTCAGATCCTTGTGTTTGCCAGTCAAGCACTTATCTTACTGAGCCATCTCCCTGGCCCCAGATATTCCTTTTTTTAATATTTTTTTTTAACATTTAGTGTGTGTGTGTGTGTGTGTGTCCAGCTCAGCCCACCAGGGGGCGGGGCGGGCTGGCATGTGGTGCTCGGGGATTGAACCGCGGTCCCTGTGCTTTGCCAAGCTTGTTCCAAGTAGGTGCTTTAGACCACTGAGCCATCTCTCCAGCCCCCCCCCAGATATTTCTTATTTTAGCTCCAGGACAGTTCTGTGTGATTGGCACTATCATCCTCATCCTTGTTTTCAGGAGATGAACCTGAGACTTGGGAAAGGAATTTAATATTTTAATCTCTGCATCATGCTGCAGGTAGAAAGGGACCGCCACATTGCAGACAGGAAAGAAATCTGTATCAGTTCTTTTCACTTTGTTAAAAGATCACTCCCAAACTTAGCTGTTCAGAGGAGTTACCTTGTTTATGATTCTGCATGTTTGGCAGTTTAGGTTGGGACCAGCTGGGCGCTGCTTCTGTCGTTTCAGCTGTCAGCTTGCGCTCTGTCTCTGGGGTACCAATGATAACTGGGCTGAGTCCCTTGATAACCCAGCAAGTTAGCCTGGGCATCCTGATGTGGCTGAGGTCCCAAGGACAGCAAGGAAGGCAGCCCCAGTGCATAAACGCTTCTCCAATCTCTGCTTATGTCATGCGCTGCTGTGCCAAAGCCTAGAGGATGAGAGGATGAGCCACAGGCATGGACACACAGACACTAAGCAAACTGGGGCATCCACAGGTCACACTGGTTCCAGAGGGATGGTGCTTGACCATCACAAAGCCTTCAAATCACAAAACAACACGCAACAAGAGTCCTCATTTTTATTCATTCTTCCAAAAGTACCACAGGCCATCACACTCCCGGTTTATCCTTCCTTGTTCTCCATAACCGAGACATAAGTTCCTCCATCATTATCCAGAAATGTACAAAATCCTGCTGTGGTGATGAAGGTGCTGCATTCGCCATTTTGGGGGCCTGTTCTGCTTCCGGCAACAGCAACACCAGGACTTATGTATTTTCTGTGGTTCCCGCCCTCTGGGGTGTCCCAGTCCTGGGCTGTCACACGTACACATCCTGATGGCAGCCAGTCCCATAGCCATATGGGAATTCTAGACTTTTGTTTCAATGCTTTCAGAGACAGATGCCTTCCTCAGAACTTTGTCTCCACAAAACCTAAAGTTGAATTCCATCAAATATTATCACATAAAATGCAACCACCCTACACAGTATCAGCAAAACACAATGGTGCCCAATATAGAACTACATAAATACAACCTGTGTGCGTGTACATACACACACACACACACTCACATACAGAAACAAGAGTGGTCTGGCATCCCCTGATGTGCTCACTGGCCTGACTGCTGACAGGACAGAGCGGGGAAACAGCAGCAAGGTATACAGCAGAGATGTCAGAGAGGGCCACATCAGAGTGGCACAAGGGCACTGTGTGAGTAAAGGCATGGTGTTGCCAGAAGATGCCTAGGTCAGAGTCAGCCTGGTGCCGCCCGAGGCCAAGGGTGTGGGCAGGGGAAACAGGCCTAACGTCTGAGCTCCCTGTGGGCCTGAC
Source organism: Octodon degus (assembly GCF_000260255.1). Lineage (NCBI taxonomy): Eukaryota > Metazoa > Chordata > Mammalia > Rodentia > Octodontidae > Octodon > Octodon degus. The sequence goes on along the minus strand of NW_004524773.1, from coordinate 3,046,435 downwards.
TTCTGCTCTGCTTGTGCACACGAGCGTAAGCACATACACAGAGTAAATTCTCAGTGTTGCATGTGAGGTAGACGCCATTCACTGTAACTTGCCCAAGGTCACCTCCAAAGTCAGGAGGACTCTGAACCTAGAGCTGTGCTCATAAGATTTTGTGCCATCACGGAAATGCTCAGCGCCTCTACTCTCCATACTGTGGCTAACAAGTAGCCCTCGAGATGTGGCCAGAGTAACTGAGAAACTGAATTTTGTTTGATTTGCTTTTTCTTTTTTGCGGAACCAGGGATTGAACTCAGGCCCTTGCGCTTACCAGGGAAGCGCTTATTCCACTGAGCCATCTCCCTGGCCCCTGATTTGCTTTTAATTCATGTAAACAAAATATTCATCTCCACTACTCACGAACTAGTCTGCATAACTGGGAGAACCTAAGGAGGTGAATTTACCCTTATACATCTCATAAAATGTAAGTAGCACTTCCAGTGACAACTTATTCTCTGAATTGAGGTATGCTATAAGTGTAAAGAACATACCAAATTTTAAAAACAGCATAAAATAATGTAAAATCTTATCAATATCTTTAAAACATTGAAATAACATTTGGTGGGAGTGGGTTAAATACATTACAGTGAGTTTCACTTGTTCAATTTTTTTCACTACAACATGAAAGGCGGCAAGGTTTCTGTTGGACAGCTGTTGGCTGTCAGAGGCCGCATGCTTGACTGAGGGGCTCTGGGACCACACTGGGAGGAGTGCTGGATGCTATTGGTACAAGTGAACCCCATTTCTCTAGGCCTGCCTGGGTTAGTGGCCCTTCAGAACATCGTCAAATGCTTTCCCCATCACGGCCACCTGACTTTGAGGGGACAAGATAAACTGTGCTTGAGGTGAGAGTTCAAATTGCAGTGAGGGGTGCCATCCCCAAGTACCTGCCCCTCGACCAGGAACCCTTGCCTTCAGCTGTCAAGGAAAATAAGATCTCTGAAGCGTTTGTGGCTCTGGTCGAGCCCTTTCATTCCAGAGACAGGAAAATAAGGCACCGGCCCTTGTGACATAAGGACAGTGACAAACCCCCATTTGCTTCCTCGGTCCCTGACCTCACACTCGAGTGTTCTCTTCTGTTATATGCTTCCTTCTCCTGCTTGCATTCCCTGTCCCTTTTTGCATCAAGAGGGCAACAACCTAAATCGTCCAGCCCGAGCTCTGCCACTGATCCATGAATAAAAGTAACACACATTTCCTAAGCACCTACGGGACGCCAGGCACTGCTCTGTGCTGGAGGCACACCTGAAAACACGACAGGCAAAGGGAAAAGAGACAGTAAGTGGGCAAATAAATAAATAAATAAATAAGGTAATTTTTGCTGGGTGTGGTGCTGCACACCCATGATCCCAGCACTTGGGAGGCTGAGGCAGGATTGCCGTTTGAGTTCAGGGCCAGCCTGCGCTACATAATGAGTTCAAAGCCAACCTGAACTACCCAGCAAGACTCCTTTAAAAACAAACAAAAATGTGTAAGCTAAGCAGATGCAGAGGCACAGCATTCCAAGGAGAAACAGCGCATGTCCTGAGGCAGGACATCGTACAGGCTTAGTGGAACATCAGCCTGATCTCCCAGCCTGCTTAGGGCTGAGACCGAGAAGAGGCGGGGCCCAGAGCACCAGCTCCGCGCTCTCATGCGCTTGGCCAGCCCTCTCTAGACCTGTCCTTATGTATGAGCTCCCTTTTCCAAGTTTTGACAATGAAAAATCATTTAACTTGAGGCCTAGAACACTGCAGGCACTGTGATTACCGCCTTTGCCTGTCCTGCCTTTCTGGGGGAGCCCTGCTCGCAGATGCACACCCTTTGTGGCCTCTTGGGGATCTGGGAGGAGAAAACTGCATCAAAATGTCTAGACAACTGCAGGACAGCTGCTTCTCCAAAAAGCCAGGTATACAGAACAAGGCCAAAGCAGTTAAGCTTATTATGACAGAAGAAACATGACCCAAACCCAGAGGTAAAGGAGAGGGACACACACCCGAGATCCTCTGCACCACCCAGCACCTACAAGGTGGGGGCATTCGCACCTTCCCGGCCATGCTCACAGACAGGCAGCTGCCTGGACAAAGTACACCGCGGACTCATTGGCAGGACCTCTGAAGCAGAGGTTCGGTCTCTTCCACATCTGCGTCTCAGGGTCTCAGAGGCCTACCATGTTGTCTCTATTCTCTTCTCTCCTTGTTATCATTCTTCCCACCCGAGACAGCAAGTATCCAACAGCCCTTCACTCCAAGAGACCCAGGAGTCCACTCTCCTATCCGAAGCAATCAAGGTGCAAAGTCCTCTAGGGAACAGGAAGCTGGGACCCCAAGTCAACCCTCCATCTTATGAGGATTTAAAGTTCACTGTCCCTTGCGGTGCTGGGAGGCTGCGTGTGCACATTTTCTTCCCAGGAAACCTAACTTCCCAGAATGCCCAGACTCCCCCGACCCTCATACAGGACTCCAGGTCCCCCTGCCATGGAACTCCTCAGGAATCAAGGCTTTTAACCTATCTCCCCTAGGTAGACGCCCAATAACTACAGCTGGAGACAAGGATGTGCTCCCTTCTAGGAGTCCAGGCCACCAATACATCATAGTCCACAGAAAAATCAGGAGTCCTGTCTCCCAAATTTGATTCCCCTTCAGGATTCCACATACCCCAAAAAGAAGTCAGAGCCTGCACCCCCCCAATACAAAGACTCTGAATAGCATCTCCCCCCACCCTTGCATCTGGCTCAGACTTTCAAGCCCTTACCCCTTTAACTGGGACTTGGGGCTCTCAGGGGTGCTCCCAGGCCTGCATCCTACCCCACCTTTCACTGGGCTGGCTCCCCGGGTGCCAGCACAGCCTCAGCATCTGCCCGCATCTCATCCAGAGCCTGCAGCAGGACGCCGTGGGCAGCCCGGTAACCTAGGCCACCTGTCGCCGCTGCGCCACCCGCAGGCCACAGGAAAGAGAGGGCGCCCAGTGCAGCCCCTCCTGCTGTGCCTTCGCCTGCCCAGGCACCCAGTCTCGCTTCCACCTCGGCGCGTGTCACTGGGCCCGGGAAGTGCGCACGCGCAGCCAGCTCCCCGGGCGCCAAGCCCAAGGCGCGCTCCCGCCGCGCCAGCACTGCAGGTTCAAGGCCCAGCGCCCGCCGCCACTCAGAGAGCTGACCGCGAAGAAGCGCCACGTCGCAGGCCCAGCCTAGCCCGGGTACAGGGGCCGCGGCTGCCGCCAAGCTGGCCAGCAGAGCCGGCCTCCACGCCCCAGCCCGCAGCGCTGCTACCTTCTTTCTAGCAGCGCTGGGTGAGGCGGGCGGCAAGGCCAACAGGAGCGCCCCAGCCTGGGCCGGGGGCAGCGCATGCTGCAGCCACTCGCAAAGCCCTGGGAGCCCGCGGGGCCGCAGGGGGAACACGGGCGGCAGCGCCTCCTCCAGCACCTCCCACGACTCGTCCTCTGGGCTCAGAGCTGCCCTGTGCCCAGGGTCTCCACTGCCCCGGATGTTGGCGCCAACCACCTGCTGCGAACTCTGGCCACCAGCTGGCTCTGAACCTTCCCCACCACCAGCTTTGTGTGATCCTGTGCCACATTTCTCCTCGCTGAACACTTTTTCCAGTGTTCCTTCTTTGCCCGTGTTTTCCAAGCTCTGTCCTATGGGCTTCACTGTTTCCGCTTCCTTCTGAGAGTCAGGATCCTCGCCCTTACCGTCTGTTCGCACACAGACAAGAGGCGCATCTGGTGACACCAAGGCACGGACCTGGGCCCAATCCTTCTCTGTGGGGGCTCCAGGGGTCACGAGAATGAGGGCATCATATTGGGTTGGGTGAGGGACAGCGCCAGGGGCTGAGCCCACAGAGCCCAGAGGCACGGCCCAGAGTACCACATTGGGACGCTCCGGGGCAGGCCATGGGGTGGGCTCCGTGGGTTCCAAAGCAGGCATGGCCCCTGGATCACCAGGATCCAACCCGAGCAGTGTGTCCAGCACAAGGCTCACATCAGTTGTACCCGCCACGGCTAGGTCCAGCCGCGCACTGCCCAGGCGTTCCAGGCCTGCACGCACCCATGACAGTGCAGCCTCTAGGCCACCGGTCTCGAAGGCCTCTCGCACAGCCTCCAGCTCTGCAGCACCCAGCACCTCGAAACCATCCTGGGCAGGAGGCAAGTGCCTGTGGAAGCAAAGAGGGATAGGATCAGGGTGGAAGATCAAAAGACCGCAAGAAAGCTGGAAGGCAGCTATGCTCACCACTCTACCACCAATGCCACACCGCAGGAAAGCTGGGCTACTGGAACTAGGGTTAAGCTAGCTGGACAGGGCAGAGCGTTCTAGTGTTTTTCAGACAGAGTCTCCTAAGCATTTCAGGCCAGTCTTGTGCTCACTTTGTAACCCCCAGGCTGCTCTCCGACTACCAAGAGTTGAGATTACAGGCTGGGATTATGGGCATGTGCCACTACACCTGATTCCCAGGTGAGTCGTTGTGCTGCCAATAGGTGTTTACGCCTCTGAGCTATCTCCCCAGCCCTCTGTTGGTATTTAGGGTCCTGCCCTGTTCCAGACTGGCCTTGAACTTGATATGTAGTCCAGGTGACTGCTTGTAATCCTCCTGCCTCAGCTCTGAGTGCTGGGATTGTATACATCCAACTTTAGAGCTTTCTGAATAATCTCGGGGTGAGGCAGGAGGAGGGAAGGGGCCAGAGAGAAGGCTAAGCATACAGGAACCTGGGGGCCTGTGTGTGGAGTGCTAATGAAACCAAGGGAGGAGCTTTAAAGACTCCAGGAGTCTTAGAGTAGTAGTCAGGCCTTAATCACCAAGTGAGTTGACCTGAGGTCAAATTTACACAAGGAATGAGGCTTAGAGCAAGACTAGAAAGCCAAATGCATTGTGAGCTAAAAAATGTTGAGCACTGCTTGACGTGGACCTTGAGGAGGCCCCCAAAGGCGTTCTTTCCTAAGGCCAGCCATCAGGAAGGCCTAGAAGGGGGAGAGGTCCCATCTACTAGTTCTTTTTTTTGGCAGAACCGGGGATTGAACTCAGGCCCTTGCACTAGCCAGGGAAGCACTCATTCTACTGAACCATCTCCCCAGCCCCTCATCTACCAGTTCTTATCAAGGAAGTGTGGCTAAGATGATAAATAAGGGGCGAATGAAGCTAAAAAAGAAAGATGAGTGAACCTGTCAGGGAGGCTGACCCTCTCTGAGCCTCACTCTGATGTCCATAAAATGAAGCAGCTAAAAAACAAAAGCAAAAACGGGTGCCAGGCATGGTACCACATACCCGTAATCCCAGCACTGGAGGCTGAGGCAGGTGGGTTGCCATGAGCTCTGGGCCAGCTTCAGTGACACAGGAAATTTAAGGACAGCATGAACTAAATAACGAGAGCCTGTCTCAAACAAAACTTCAAAGAATGGCAACTGGCAGTTGTGGGGTGAAGGATTTGGGAGGTAGCCAGCAAGTGGGCAAAGAAGTGAAAAGGGATTGGAGAAGTGTGGAAGGGTGTGGATTTGGGGCAACTGGGGGTCCCTTGAAAACTAAGTTTTAGGTAAGGAAAAGGGTAGACTCCAGGGATCTGCATGTGACATCTTTTCTGAGGTGACAGACTTTCCTAAAGAGATGAAGTCTTCCTTCAAACTTTCCTGAGGGCAATATCTGCAGGATAGTTCCGGGCCTCTCCTAGATTCTTGCTAGAGAGCCAGACTTGTGACCTCAGAGGGCTCACAGGAAGTGAGTCCTGGGCAGCTCTGGACTTGCAATTGACCCTTACCTGGGGCGGAGCCTAAAGCGCTGGAAACTGTCAAAACACAAAGCCCTGGTTTGGGGTGGAGCCTTCCTGACCCCAAAATCTGCTCCAACAGGCTACCTGGGCAAAGGAGCTAAACAACCAAAACTAGTAAAGCTGTCGCCCAACCTCAATGAGGTCAGGGTCTTGTTTACTTCAAAGAAGCTTTTAGCAGGTGGGACCTAGGCTAAAGAGACCAGGCCGCCCCACCCAGCCTGAAACCGCATCGCTCACCTCTGCAGCGTCTCCGCCTGGCTCCGCAGCGCCACCCTGAGGCGCTCTAGCTCCTCGCAGCCGTCACTACGGCCGCAGTCAGCCGGCAGCACGAAGAGAGCCGCTGCCCCCAGCCCTGCGCTGTCCAACAGCGCCGCTGTCTGATCGCGAGCCTGGGCCGCACGCTGTGAATCCTCGGGACTGAGGCTCCGCACAGCCAGCAGCGGGGTCCCTCGGGCCAAGGCGGCCCGCGCTGCCTCTCCCAGCTCCGGAGCCAAGGGCTCATTTCCCTCGGGCCCGGGTAGCACCAACACCAGCACGTTGGCCTCTGCCGCCCAGGGCCCAGGCGCTGCTGGGGGGCAGCTCAACTCCCCAAGGAAGAGGCCGGGACCTGCCGCTCTCAAGCTGGGAATCCCAGAGTCCGGCCGTCCCTCGGGGATCTCTACCGTCTCCACATCACTGTCACACAGCGCTGCGATGAGCGCGGACTTTCCTGAGCCCGGAGGCCCCAGGAACAAGGCTGTCACGTCACCTCGTGGCGGAGGCATTGCTGGAAATAAGAATGGGGAAGACATGATCAGACAGTATCTAGCTTTTTTCTTTCCTCATCGCCCCACTCTGGACCAAGGTGTCAGTTCTCCATCCTGTCCCTTACTTCTATTCTTAGGCATCACCCCGCAGGATCCAGAAAGCCAGAACCCAGGGCCTATTCCGAGGAACCGGGCGCCTTTCCACCCTTTTTCTGGATGCAAACATTCCTCTTTCTGCTTCAAAAACTCAGAAATCTGTCTTTCAGTCCTTCATCCCCCCGGGACACAGGGATGACTCTCCCCTGCCCCCCTCCAAATCACCAACCGAGCAGAGAGGAAACCCTGGGAGCGCAGCTGGTGACCCGTCAGCCGAGGAGCCCCGCCCTTGGGGCCCGGCGGGCGGAGGTCGAAGGCGCCAGAGCGACGGAATTTGGACTCTTCGGGACCAGTTCGGGTGGCTCTACCCTGAAGTCACTCCCTCAGCGAGCAGGCGTATCTTGGAGCGCGACTGGAGAGCCGTGCGTGAACCTCAAGGCACTCACGGTCTTTAACTTGGACGACCTCAAGCTTAGAACAATGAGGGGGCCAAGGCGCCTGCGCACCCGGAGCCCCCTCCCCAGTCCTGCGCAGTAGGACCATGTTTGTACGGCAAGGCGGCCTTGAAACGTCATCATAACGCGCCCCGCAGCGGAGAAGGACCCGCACTCGCTAGTCCGAGGACCGGGCCGACGTGACTTTAGTACTGCCGGACAGGATCTGTTACCTCTACTTGGAAAGATTTGTCAGGTCAGAGAGTGCGGAGACCATGGGAAGCCTCGAGATTTCTTGGCCTGATCCTACTGTGTGGTGACGCTGTCGCCAGCGACAGCAGGCACAGCTAAGGGCAGCCTTCTGGGGTATCAAGAAGAGCAGAGGCCTTGGCCACAAGCCTCGCGAGCCGGGAGCTGTAGGCGGTGCTGAGGGTAGCGGAACTCAAGGGCTCTCCATGGACCACATGTCACAGGATGTCCCCCAGGAGGAGGCAGGCTAAAGGGTGGGAACCACTACATGTAAAGAGTGGGATAAAGGCGATGTCGAGTTCACGGGTCCTAAGCTTGCAGGGTTAGCTGGGGGGAAGAGGTTATAGGTCGCATAGGTGAGAAGACCCTAGGTCTAGGGGAATTATAAACCCGGGGAGGCTGAACTTCATAAAAAGACTGGATGCCATTGGCGTCAAAAGGATTAGCGGGCCCAGTGCGGCTGGTGACAGATAAGCGCCTCACTCATGCGTGCTCCTCTCTTGACCAGAGGCGTCCCTGTCTCCATGGAGGACCTGCGTCCTCAAGAGCCCATGGAACGGCAAGATTCACCCACGGAGACGAGTCCTAGTGGCTCAGGAGACAACCTCTGTGAGTACTGCAGGCTAGAGGAGGGTGGGTACAGGAGCGACCCCGAGCAGACTTCTGTAGCATTCGTGTCCAGGGCAGAGCGGCCCTGTCCACTAGTAAGGTCCTGCCCTACTAGGAACAAGTGAGTATAACCTCACCCTTATACTCAGATGCATTCCCCCTCTTCTGGCCACAGACGCATGTGTGATGCAGTTCAGGAGGGGGAGGTTGGCTTCCTGGACAGGCTTGGCTTAGAGATATGTTTAGAAAGGTTTTTGGTCCCAGCAGTGCCCTAGACTTTCACTGTGGCTAGACTTCAGTTTACCTGTCAAAAGAGGCTTCCTCTATCCATCTTGCCGGGCTTTCCTGTAGTTGCCTGTAAAAAAGGGGACAGCTTGCTGGGAATGAAAGTAGCCTGTTTGATGTAAGTAGCAGCAGCTCCTACAGAATGCTTATTATGTGCTAGCTACATTCATTCTCATATTATGAATGACTTTAAATACATTCTCTCAGTCCCCCTAAACAATGCTCCCTGTGTAATTGCTACTTCATTTACAGTGAGGGAGGGAAGGAGGTAAAAAGAGTTTGGAATTTTTTAACAAGAACCATCGTGTCAGCCAGGTGTGGTGGCGCACACCTGTAAGCCTAGCACTTGGGAGGCTGAGGCAGGAAGATCCTTGTGAATTCAAGACCAGCCTGGGCTACAAAGTGAGTTCAAGGCCAGCCTGAACTGCATAGTGAGACCCTGTCTCAAAATAAATGAATAAATAAAAGAAGCATAGGGTCAGTGCCTCCATCCAGACCACGAGGAACACAACTGTCTTGAACAAGTTGGATTTATTGCTCCTAGTGACACAGGGAGCCTGAGGTGTCTCAGGAAGAGAGGTTTTTGTTCTTGTTGGTTTTTTGAGACAGGGTCTCCATACTGCAGTTTAAGCTAGAGTACTTTGTAGACCAGGCTGGTCTCAAACTCACAACCATCCTCCTGCATTAGCCTCTCAAGATCTGGGATTATAGGTGTGCACCACCACACCCAGCTTAGGAAGAGTATTAAGAAGGCTTTACAGGATCTGGAATTGTTTGCAGTAATTTTTTTTTTCTTTTTATGTATTTAGTACAGGATCTCACTACGCAGATTTGTAGTGAGCCTCCTGTTTTTCAGCCTCCCTAGTGCTGGGATTACAGGCATGTGCCACCACGCCCCGTTTTAGTTGGTCTCAGTGGAACCGGGGGCTGGGCCAGCACACAGGCCAGAGATTGAACCCCGGACCCTTGCATCTGCCTAAGCAGGCGGTTTAATCCGCTGAGCTATCTAGCTGGCCCTTGTCTGCAGTAATTTGAATGAAGGTTCAAACAAATGAAGGTTTTGTTAGGATGGAAGCTGTCAAGAGTCAGGGATGGTGCTGACTGGCTATTTTAAATGTTTTTTTTTTTTTAATTTTATTTATTTATTTATTTATTTATTTGAGAGAGAGAGAGAGAGAGAGAGAGAGAGAGAGAGAGAGAGAGAGAGTGAGAGAGAGGCCAGCTCAGCCCACCAGGGGGCAGGGCTGGCTGGCATGTGGTGCTGGGGGATTGAACCGCGGTCCCTGATGCTTTTGCTAAGCTTGTTCTAAGTAGGTGCTTTAGACCACTGAGCCATCTCTCCAGCCCCTGACTGGCTATTTTAATAACAGAGGGAGGAGAAGAGACTCTAGCTGTGATTGATGGAGCAGCAGTCACTGCTGTTAGCCCGTGTAGGGGGTGTTTGGTGATTTTTAAGACTTGGACATGTTCATGTTTTCTCTAGCATTGATGTTCTGTTAAAGTGTTTGCGTCCAGTGGAACACCAAGGCCTAGCTGCATCGAGTCAGCTTCCAGAGGTCCAGCTGCTTTCCTGTCTCAATAGTCATAATTGCCGATATTGGGCAACAGTGCTGTAAGCACTTATATAAATTAACTCATCCCAACAACCCTTGGAGTAGGAAGTTATCACCCTGTTTTCCAGATAAGGAACCTGTCATACCTGCCTAGACAGTAGTGGGGCTAGAGTTCATGCAGTCCCCCACCCTATTTGAATTTGATTGCTCTGTCAGATGGCAACTATCTGGGTTCCAGGCCTGGTTTTACCTTTTCAAGTCAGGCCTCACGACTGTGAGCCATTTGCCTGGCTTCTCTAAAGTTTTAACCACTACCCAGCACTAGCAGCCTTGTGAGCCTAGAGCACAAACCATTGTTAACATGATTCTGGGGCTTGGGAGGTCCTGGAGACTAGTGCTGGCTTCCCCGACCTCTCCCCACATCCCACAGGCCACCTAGGGCCCCCGGAGTGCACCCACTGCCTCATCACCTTCGCCGATTCCAAGTTCCAGGAGCGTCACATGAAGCGAGAGCACCCAGCGGACTTTGTGGCCCAGAAGCTGCAGGGGGCCCTCTTCATCTGCTTCACCTGTGGCCGCTCCTACCCCTCATCCAAGGCCCTGATCACCCACCAGCGCAGCCACGGTCCAGGCACCAGGCCCTCCCTGCCAGATGCGCCCACCACTGCCCAGGCCCCCTTCCCTTGTCCTGACTGTGGCAAGGCCTTTGGGCATGTGGCCTCTCTGAAGCGGCACCGCCAGGTGCACAAGGCCTGCACCCGCCCTGGCCCCTTTGCCTGCACCGAGTGTGGTCAGGACTTCGCCCAGGAAGCAGGGCTCCATCAGCATTACATCCGGCATGCTCGGGGAGAGCTCTGAGCGTAACTGGATCCCTCGCCACAGTGATGGGGGTGCTGGGCGCTGTGGGACCTGGGCATGACAGGAGGCACAGGCCTTCTAGGGGCCCTGACAGGACTGACTTCCCTCCCTGGGAAGGGAAAGGGCTCTCGAGAGACACGACCCAGAAGGTCCTCATTTAGAGCTTCAGTCTTTGGAGGACACAGGCCCTTGAGAGATACAGTAGTCAAATCAAATCACTGTAAGCTTTTTTTTTTTTTTTTTTTTTTTTTTAGAAGAGGAGCCAGAAAGAGAACAAGAGGGAAAATTTTTTGTTTCCTTCATTCCCAGTTAAACAACCAGCTGCACATTGTGTAATCACCTGCAGTTTTTCCCAGATGGATGCCACGGGCTACAGAAACAAACTGCCCTAGATCTGTGCCTGAGTAGGAGGCAAGGAGGGCAGGTGCTGCTGGCTAAGTTCCAGACCTGAGCCGGTGGGGATGGGGCAGTGAGGCCGGGCGCCAGACCCTGAGTCACACGGGTTACAATTTGGGTCCTCTTCGCCCAGCACCCCCCCCCCACCTCCCTACCCAAGGATGTTTTCTGTCCATGTAGAGGACATAAACAAGCTCATGGAAATAGTATCTAAAAACAGAACATCCATATTCAAATGCCGGAGCAGGGAGCTCTGGCTTTCACTGAGAGCGAGCTGGGGAACAGAAGGATATGGGTAGAGGGAGGGCAGGGCAGAGCTGGCCTAGCCCCACAGGGAATCTAGTTTGGTATCAAACAGAGATGCCTTCTGTTCCACGTTTTGTTTGGCCAACACTGGGACATCTCCCATTACCATTCTATGTTTAGCTCTCTCAAGGGGCCCAACTCATGGCTTGCGTGGTCAGCACAGCAGAAGCTACAAGCTGGAGCACAGCAGCAGGTTGTCACCCCCCAACAGCACAGGAGACCCACCAGGCCTGCTTTACTCCGGACCCTCCCTGCTGTGCCCCTAGAGACAAGGGCTGATGCCCTGCATAAAATATTCACAGGCTCTATTTGAATCTAAAACTGGTTTTTGTTTAAGCCCACAGTTGTGAATGGAATGGAAACTGACAGCTGTCTCGGTTTTGTTGGGCACACATAGCAGGTAAAAGGACTACTTCCCAGACTCCCCACAGCTGGGTATGGCTGCTTTAGGACTGAGTTCTGGCTGAATCTCCGGGTAGAAGCCTCCTTTGCATTTCTACCTGGAGTGTGTGGCACCCAGTCACGCCTTGGGCCGCAGGGACCAGGCCACCTCGCCGATGGCAGAGAACAAGATAGCAAGAGCCTGGGTCTCTGGTCAGCCTCTCACAGCACTTCCATAGCAGCCCACTTCTACACATTCCCTAAGAGAAATAAACCTCTTATTTAAGCCACCGTTACTTTGAGTCTCTGTCACATGGCACAGAGTTTATACTGTAAGGCAGGAGTCTATATGCTAGTTTTAATTGGAACACATGGGTTCATTCATTTATTTTTTTTCTCTGCAGCTGCTTTCATATCAAACAGCAGATCTGAGACATCACACTCTACAGTCTCCCTCTCCTCAGGCCTATTCTGAATCTGGAAGCAAGGATTCCCATCCTGAGAAACACTGCCTCTTGCGTGTGTGTGTGTGTGCCCCCATGCCTGTTTGCATGTGTGTACACACGTGTGACTTGCAATGCCTTTTGGGGGTGACTTATGGGGAAACAAGTTTGGAGTTAATTGGGCATCACCAAGATCAACTTCACCAAAGTCAAATACTTCCTCTTGTGTTCGGTAAAAGCCCAGAAGTCTCTGACCCAGCTGTCTCCCATTGTCTCCCCTAATTCCAAACCAAAGAATCTAATCCCACCTGCCCACAGTGGTGTGTTTATAAGGCTGCCTGTTCTCTACACTGCTCAAATTCCTAAGACTTGGCATCACTGGGGGCTTCCAAGTTTTTATTTTCTTTAGTACTAGGGATTGAACCCAGACCTTTCATCCTGAGCTATACCCTCAGCTCTTTTTTTTTTTTTTTTTTTTTTGCAGAACCGGGGATTGAACTCAGGCCCTTGCGCTTGCCAGGCAAGCGCTTATTTTACTGAGCTATTTCCCCGGCCCTCAGCTCTTTTTTTGAGACAGGATCTTACTATGTTGCTCAGGCTAGGCTTGCATTTGGGATACTCCCACCTCAGCGTCCTACAGCACTGGCATTACGAGTGCGTGTCATTACACCTGGCTGCTCTCCAAATCTCTATCTCCAGCCCAAACCCCAGATGGGGTACACCCACCTGATGACAAATGGAAACCTCAAATTTAAATTGGATCAGTGTGATGACCCACCCCCACAGCTGCTGGCCTGCTCAGGTGCCATCCTGTTAGTGAATACACCAAGTTCTTGAGCCTGACTTGGGTTCACCTAGCCTTAGTCCTAGTCTCTCACCTGCTGCCCGGTTAGCACTCCTGCCACCTCCAGTCAGCTACAGACCACTCTGGGAGTCAGGCCATGTCAGTCCCCCCGCTGGACCCTCCAATGGTTCTCCATAAATAACACTGAAAGGCCATACCCCAGCCCACGAAGCCCAGTGATGACTGCGCCCCAGCCAAGGCAATCAGCCCCTCCCTTCCTGCCGTCTTCTTTGCTGGCGTCTGCCTCAGGGCCCTGGCATTTGCTGATTCCTTTGGAGAAAGCTACTGTAGCGTTCAGTTCTCCACATGTGTCATTTATCTGTCCTTTTGGCCCAAGGGACTCGTCAGTACTTAGCTCCACTTCTTCAGCTGATGTCATTAGCTCCTTATGTGCAGATTCCAGCTCAGACCCTCACCGCTGCGTCCCTGTGCCTAGGGTAATGTGAGCTCATGGGCTCTGCCTGCTGTTTCGCAGCGTCTCGGCCACAGGCCCAGTCTTCCATGACGCTGAGACTGCAAACCCCCTTTTTTTTTTGTGGAACCCGGGATTGAACTCAGGCCCTTGTGCTTGCCAGGGAAGTGCTTATTCTACTGAGATATCTCCCCGGCCCATCAAGCTTGCACTTTCAAGCCTTTTCTACCTCCTATATAGAGGCCCTGTACTGAGCCTCCTGGAGTAGTCAGCTAGGTGTCCACACTTGACCAGGTGCTGACAGCCAGCTGGCAGACTGGGTGTCCGAGTCCTAGTGTCTTGCGATCCTTGGGATGATGTGCTGATGGGTAAGCTGTTCTCCCCCATCTGTGCTTAGGAATCCCTATCTTCTGGCAGAAGAGAGGATAGCACTACTGCCCCCAGAAACAAAGAACCCACAACGACGCTTACCTATGAGCTCTGGTTTGTGTATGTTCCCCCAGTGCTCATATACCGGAAACCCAAGACTTGATGTGATAGCAGGTAAGAGCTGGGTCCTTCAGGAGGTGACTGAGTCATGAGGGCTCTGCCCTCCTTCACGGGATTAAATATCCTTGTAACAGGGCTTGCAGGGAGTAGGCCTTTTGCCTTTCCATCTCTCTTACCATAAGAGGACACAGCAGGAAGTCACTGTGGAAGCAGAGAAGAGCCCTCACCAGATGCTGAAGTGGATAGCATCTTGATCTTGAAATTCCCAATCTCCTGAACTGTGAGAAACACATCTCTCTTGGCCATGCCGCACCCAATGTCAGGGGTTCTGATATAGCAGCACAGACCACTACACGGTCTTGTTTTCATGAGATGCACCATCTGCTTCAACAACTATGATTCTAGAATGTTCAGCTAGAGTGGTTAGGGAAGTTCTATTTCAAAGAGTAGATAAAGGTCAGGTTCTGCAACTCTGGGATGGAAAGTGGGCTCTGAAAGACATTTTGGCCTAAGACCTTGTAACTGGTATCATGGGGTTCTTTAGCATCAGGCAAGCAAGGTAGGGGGACCCAAGTGAATACCCCATCCCTAGGAAGTAGCCCTTAGTTGACCGGTTTCTGCTTTTTCTCTGTGTGGTGCTGGGGATTAAACTTGGGACTTTGTGCTTGCCAGGTGGGTGCTTATGCCATTGAGCTATATTCCCAGCCCTCCAATTTCTGCTCTCATGGAATCATGGGTGCACCAATCTGGACATGACAATTTTTAAAGAGAAGCCAGAACACCTCCATTTTTATGTGAAAGTACCCATGTTTCAGTGTTGGTAATCCACATGATCTTAAAAACCTCAGTAGCTCTGTGGAGACCAGAGACACCTGGTAAAAAATCACACTGTAGCTAGCTACTTCTTCTTTTTTTTTTTGATGGAATCAGGGATTGAACTCAGACCCCCTGCGTTTCTACTGAGCTAACTCCCTGACCTGTAGCTAGCTACTTCTGCGCTATGCAGCTTGGTGTAAGAATGTATGCTGTTATCCAGTTGTTTGGCCTCAAACCTGTATGGATCTGTTAGTCTCTCAGTGGTCCCTGGGAGAAATCCAGGAGAGGATTTAGAAAATAAAGACAAGACATAATAGCTGAGGTCAGGTGGTAGACCATCCATGATTGGCAAAGGACCTCCAAACAACAGTGGGGGCGTTTATTTATACCTCTGCAAAGTTGCAAGACACAAAGTTGCCTAGCGACTAACAGCCCACAAGGTCCAGGCAGAATGTTTTTTTCAAGAGTGAAGCAGCTTGGGGCCGGGAAGATGGCTCAGTGGAATAAGCGCTTCTCTGGCAAGCCCAAGGGCCGGAGTTCAATTCCCTGGTTCTGCCAAAAAAAATTGACCACTTCAGGCAGTGAGGCCACATCCTACCCTCCTACCCTCCCCCATACGATCGCTTCAGTAGCTCCCAACACAAACCTGGACTTGGACTTTGTTTACTGTGCCCTTGTAGAATGTTCCTGGAAACAGCACCCCAGGGTGGGTGGTCTGCTCACCTCCCGCAGCCTGCCGGGTGCCTGCATCCCTACCTCGCTCGCACCCCATGCCACTGTCCACATAAAGCACTCAGCCTTGTCCTTGTCCGCTGCATGTGCTGGCTTCACTATGCCATTACAGTAATTCAGGTCCTATGCTTGAAGGCTCGGAGTTGCCAAGCTTCAATGGTTAACACAGAGTGCCTCAGAACGGCGCCTGGCACGGTAAGCAGTAGCTATCATTACCCTCAGGCTTCTAGTTTCAAAGCAGCTTCAGTGCCAACCCTCTGTGAATTAGTACTTCCACACTGCAGCATGGCTGTGACAAGGTGGCCTCGGAAGCCCTCTCCCCCCTCAACATTCCTACAGCTTGGTCCTCCTCAGTCACTTCCAGCTCCATGGCTCCACCCCTCCCCTTCCACACGCACCCCAGGTTCCTGCTCTGCTCTTTTCTGTGCCTGCCTTTCTTTCCTCTAGTAGGTCTGTCACCTTCCCAGAGAACTATATGCTTTAAAGTTGCAACCTCTTTCAGAACTCTTCTCCGTCTACTTCCCTTCCATCCTTTCTATTTTGTGAATCAGGGGATTGAACCCGGGGCCTTCACATTGAGCTACAGCCTCACCCCTTTTTGAAAGCACTTTTTCTGTCAGGCATGGTGGCACATGCCTGTAACCTCAGCACTCAGAAGGCTGAAGCAGGAGGATCATTGCAAGTTTGAGACCAGGGCTGGTGAGATGGCTCAGTGGTCTAAGGCACCTACTTAGAACAAGCTTAGCAAAGCACAGGGACCACGGTTCAATCCCCCAGCACCACATGCCAGCCAGCCCCACCCCCTGGTGGGCTGAGCTGGCCACACACACCCACACCCCCCCCCACACACACAAACAAATATATAAATTTAAAAAAAAAAAAAAAAAGTTTGAGACCAGCCTGAGCTGCATAGCGATACCCTGTCTCAAAAAGAAAAAAATAAATAAAAGCACTTTTTTATATTTAGCCAGGGTCTAGCTAAATTACTAATCTGCCTGGGATGGGCTGGATCTTGTGGTCCTGTCTCAGCTTCCCATGTGCCACCCTGCTTCACGTCTACTTTATTTTCTTGACAGCATTTACTACCATTCTACATATGCTGCTTGTTTGTTCACAGTCTGTCTCCACCACAGGTCCCACCCAGCCCCGTGTCAGCTTCGCAAGGATGAGGCTATTATTTTATACAGTCCTAGTAATACAGTCCTAGTATTCAGCGCACAGCAGATACTCAAAGATATTTGGTAAATGCATTAAGGGACCCCAGTTCCTACCTCACAGAGTCTAAGAACCAATGATGATGTGCAAATAATGCACAGCACTGCATAAGTGCCAGGAAAATGGCAGCTGGAATTACTGTTGGATTTGGTACTAGGACTTGACTTCAGGACCTCAAGCTTGCCAGGAAGGTGCTGGGCCACTGAGATATGTCCCCGGCCCTGTAATTACTTTTTTTTTTTTTTAAGTTTATTTATTTGTGTGTGTGTGTGTGTGTGTGTGTGTGGCCGGCTCAGCCCACCAGGGGGCGGGGCTGGCTGGCATGTGGTGCTGGGGGATCGAACCAGGTCCCTGTGCTTTTGCTAAGCTTGTTCTAAGTAGTTGCTTTAAACCACTGAGCCATCTCACCAGCCCTGTAATTACTATTAAGGTTCTATTTTTCTAAGTTCCTAGATGCACCCTTTATTTCTAAGAGTCTATGTATACGAAGCCCTTGGCCTAGCCTGAGACACCGAGGGAGCTTACAGGGAGCCCAGTATGATTGCAACCAAAATCTTCCATGCAAGGGCTCAGACAATATGGCAGGGAGCATGAGCTGCCCCCATAAACCTCTCTGCTTTCGTCAGATTGGCTAGACTGCATTTCCCAGACTCCCCTTCAGCTGGCAGGACCACGTGACTTACGGTGCCTCAGCAGGGGTGCAGAGTGGAAGCAGCAGGTGCTCCTGGCAGACAGGCTGCTCATGCTGCTGTGCACTTCTCTAGGCTCTCTGTCCTCTTCCTGCAGCAGCACCCAGGTGCAGTCACCCAGCCTCACCTGCCAACAGGCTTGATGGGAAGGCTGGTCCCCCAGTCACCCACCTGGGACCATCGTGTGAGTAAGAACAGAATCCTGTCGTGTCACAGATTCTGCATCCCACAGCCGCTGGGATATACGTGGAACCATGTGGCACATGAGCACCTAGTAAAAGCTTTAGGCCGGTGAGATAGCTCAACATTCTAAGTACCTGCTGAGGCAAACACAGGGTTTCCCAGCACCACATGCTGAGCCAGCGTTTCACCCTGGGCACACTGAGCTGCATGCCTGTAATCCCTGATCCAGGGAGGCTGAAAACAGGAGGATCACTACAAATCCGAGCTGCTCTGGGTATCAAAAAACTGATACCCAGAGCAGTTTTTTTTTTTTTTTTTTTTTTTGGGTAGTACTGTGGACTGAGTCCAGGGTCTTTACACTGAGCTACAGTCCCAGCCCTTTTAAAAATCTGTTTTGAGAAAAGGTCTTACTAAGTCACAAAGATGCCCACGGTGGGGTCAAATTTGCGATCCTCCTGCCTCAGTTTCCTAAAGTGCTGCGATTATAGGCATGGGCCACCATGGAGCGCACACACACACACCCCAAACACACACTGGACCACTGCTCGTACAACGTGGCTTTTATTCTGGCCTTCACACAGCTACTCCTAAAACAACACAGAACTGTGGTACCCCACCCCCACGACCATCGTGACCACTCCAGCTTCCTCAGTGCCCTCCTCCCGCCCCCCTATTCACCTTGCTCCCTGGCTGGGGGCTTTGCCTACACCTCACCCCGGGCATGCAGCATGAAGTGGCCATGCAGCTCTCCAAGGTTGTCGAAGGAATCCTCGCACTCGGTACAGTGATAGGTGCCCTCTTCCTCCTCCTCCTCCTCCTCTTCCCCTTGCCCAGCTGCTCGGCCCTCCCCAGCCCGAGGGGGCTCTTCCTCTTCCTCCCCCAGGGCTCTGCCTTCAGGGGCTGGTGCTTCCTGGGGGGCTGCAGCAGGACAGCAAAGCCGGCAAGGTGGGGTGCCTGGTGGGGCCTCCCCAAGCGGGGACCGGCCACAGAGTGGACAGGGCTGAGCCGCGGGGCCCGGGGGCTGGGCTGCACGGGGGGCCCGGCGGGACGGGCCTCCCCGACCCCCACCAAGGCGCTGCTTCACCTTGTAGCCCGGGTCATATTCGGGATCATCAGTGGTTTCCTCTTCTTCCTCCTCCTCATCTTCCTCCTCTTCAGAATCTGGCTCTGAGAGCGTGTATTCGGAGTCAGAGGAATGCTCAGGGCCTGTTGGGACAGATGAGGGAAGAGTGGTATCAGGGGGTAGAAGGCTCTGGGCTAGCGGGCCCTCCCTGGGCCCCACCGAGGCTTGCTCCTGTGCAGAGCACAGCCCACACCTTCCTTCCCACAGATGAGTTCTCAGGCCCAGACCTGGGCTGGCAGGCAGCAGATGTGCTGAATTCATGTGTCCAGCAAACGAACACCCAGCAAAAACTGCACTCGGGTAGGGGTGGGCCAGCACCAATGACAGCATCCACTGAGGCTTGAAAAGCCCTGTCCTTAGATTTAACATGCTTAATCTTTACAACCCTTAGAAGGAGCTACTATTATCATTTTTCCTGACCAATGTGAAAACTGATACCCAGAGCAGTTATGACGACTCACTGAGCTGGGTGTGGTGGTAATGGCGCATGCCGGTCATTCTAGAACTCAAGAGGCTGAGGCTCACTGTGAGTTTGAGGCCAACCTGTGCTACATAGTGAATTCAAGGCCAGTCTCAACTATACAGTGGGACCCTGTCTTAAAAAGACCAAAAAGTATTTTGACATGTGGTCACATATGTAAAGTGAATTAAAATCTTTAGCTTGCTTGCTTTCTTGTATTTAGTACAGGGTCTACAGGGTCTCACTACACAGCTAGGACTCATACTAATCTTCCTGTTTTCAGTCTCCCAAGCACTGGGATTATAGGTGTGTGGCACCATGTCCAATCTCATGTCCAAGTTGGCCCTCTCAGCATGCCCAGGGGGTGAGGCAGGCACACCCCGCTGGGGATTGCTGCACCTACCTAAGCAGGCACTGTAGTCCACTGAGCTATCTGGCTGGCCCCAAGCATTCTTCATAAAGCAAAAGGATCAAAAGTTTGAGTCCAGGGCCAGGAAGCCAGGAAGATAGCTCAGTGGTATAAATGCCTGCCTGGCAAGCACAAGGTCCCGAGTTTAATCCCTGACAACACACACACACACACACACACACACACACACACACTCTCTCTCTCTCTCTCTCTCTCTCTCTCAAGAAAGAAAGAGAGAAAGTGCCTGCTTGCAGGTGCAGGGGCTGAGGTTCAATCCCCCAGCCTGCCCTGCCGGCCCCGCCCCTCAGGGCACCCTGAGATAGCAATTGAGACTGGGTGTGGTGGTGCATGCTTGTAATCCCAGCATAGGCGGATTACTATGAGTGATCCCTGAACACCCTGTAGACTCTTACCTAAAATACAAAAAAGAAAGAAAGAAAAGAGATAATTGAGGATTAGGGTTACAGCTCAGTGGCATAAGCACCAGCCTGGCAAATGCAAGGTCCTGAATTCAATCCCAGGTACTATGGGGGAAGAATGAAAAAAAAAAAAAAGTGAAGAAAATGAACAAGTTTAGGGCTAGCCAAATACCTCATGGATTAAAGCACCTGTAAGGAGGCTCAGGGGCCCAGGGTTCAATCCCTGGGCCTGCCATGCTGGCCCCACCCCTGGGGTGAGCTGAGATGCCAATTGAGACTGCGCATGGTGGTACACGCCTGTAATCTCAGCTCTAGGGAGACTGTAAACAGGCGGATCACTATGAGTCCAATCTAGTAGTGAGACCCTGAACACCCTGTAGACCATTCCCTAAAAATAAAAAGAAAAAAGAAAAGAAAAAAGTTCAGTCCAGCCAAGGCAATTTAGCAACTTAGCAATTTCCTGTCTCAAATTAAAAAGCATAAAGTTCTGCATATGTGGCTTTGGTGCAGAGGCCCTGGGTTTTATCCCAAGTACTGTGAACAAGGGGAAACTTCAGTCAGTGTGCAAGAAGTGGTGACACCCACAGCCAGGCTGGGGTTGTGCACACAGAGCCATGGTCACAGAGGGGACACAGGCCTCTTCAGCTGCCATGGCAGGGGCGGCTAAAAACATCTTGGGGTTGCAGTACCTCATGCTGTGCCCACTGGAGCCCCATCCTCTATGTCCTGCAGCAGTGCTCAGGGGTCCTGAGTCCATTGACCCTGCCCAGGCAGCCATGCCCTGCCCTCACTCCTGTCACATGGCCACAGGCCCTCTGCTCTCACCAGCCACAATGAGCTCCTCACCATCACTCAAAACCCCAAGCATGCATCACCTTCTGCAGACAACAAGCTTGCTTCCTCCTCTCCTCTACATCTCTGCTTAAGTGTCATCTTTTCAGTGACACTTGGGCCACTGTCTGACCAGAGAGACAGATTTGTCTGATTTTTCTCTTAGAACCTGATTCACGGGTGTGCTTAGGGCCTGTCCCCGGAGCAAGGCCTCCACTCGCTGTGGTCATCCTGGCCGCCAGCACACTTGGTGCCTGTGTCTTTGTGGATTGGGTCTCTGCCTTCGCTTTGCAGATCTCTTTGGAGGCTTCTCCATGTGCTGGTCCCCTCTGCCCTGCCTGTCCCATCCTCCTTTACCTTTAGTGGCCAGGTGGAGGCCCCCTCCTTGGAGACACTGTCCCAGACTTTGTGCACTGCATTTGTGTTCAGCTTCCTTGCCCACCTATGGGGACCAGGCCCACTCCAACTTCACCACAGCATCCCCTGCCCTCCAGCCAAGCACAGCTTCTGAATGTTTGCTGAGCATCTGGCCCTGCAACTCCTGCCACCCTTGGTCTCTGCCTCTCCTGTTCTCTATGACACTGGTGTGCACTAGTCCCCCTGTCTGGAATGCTGTCCTCCACTCTGTCCACCTGTCCCCTCTGGCCCATCTTTCTGGATCCAGCACAAGCCCCCTCCTCCAGCTGGTTCCCTCTGCTGCCCCCCTGGTGACCTTGCCCTGTTGTACCAGCAACTCTCCTTCAAGGACCAGATCACACCTCCCCCCCGCTGCAAAGTCCTCCCCGACCTCCCCATGAGATGGATGCTGTCTCTCTCCTCAGGGCTGCCCCTAGCCCCGAGCCCTATTCCATCCTGACCATCCTGAAAGGTAATGATGTATGGGCTGGGGATATGGCTCAGTGGAATAAGTGCTTCCCTGGAAAGCTCAAGGGCCTGAGTTCAATCCCTGGTTCCGAGAAAAAAAAAAAACAGGTGACGATGTAGGCCTGAAGACCCCCCACCCCCACCCCCAAGCAGGGCCTTCATCTGCCCCATCTCCACACCCCTTGAAATATTGAGAAAAGTCTGCCTTGGAACACATTGCAGAATGACTGCAAAAAAGGGGCAACATCTTGGGCGGGGCCCTTCCCCTCTCCTCCCATCTCTGACCTCACACTACCCACCCTCCTGGGCCTTCACTGCCCACTATGACTTCACGCAGCTGGTCTAGAACAGGCAGTCAGGTCACTGTCCAGGACTACCAGGTCTGGCACAGCCACCATGACTTCCAGGGCCACAAGCCCTTTGGTGTCCACCATGCCTTCTCCACCTAAGAGACCCTCAAAGCCCGGCCAGGCTCCGGTTTCCACTATTCCTTCCGTGCCCGCCAAGGCTCCCATGCCTCCTGCCTCCTTGAAGACCACCAAACCAGCAATCCCCAACAGCTCCTCAGTGCCCCCCAAGTCATCGATGCCCCCCAACTCAGTCATTAGCCCGAGCAGCTCCAAGTCCTCCAAATCTACAGGTACAAAGACAGCCCCTTCTAACCGGCCCAGCAGCAGGTCCCAAGCGCGGAGCAAAACAAGAACACCCAGCAAGGTGAGCACGGACACCAAGGCCAGCACGGACACCAGGGCCAGTGAAGCCAGCAAGGCCCGTGGCGCAAAATGTCACCAGCAAAGAGGTGCACACAGTCGGGGCCGAACTCCAGGCAGAAGACCACACCACAGTTCCCGGGGACCACCCAGCAGGGCCAGCACTCCCCGAAGTGTAAGAACGCAAGAGGCTAGACCAGGCATGGCCAAAAGGGGGAGAACTCCTAGTTCCCAGCCCAAACAGAGTGAAGGCAAAGGTTACAGCCAGTCTAGAACCAACAACCAGGAAAGGAAAGAAAGCAGCCAGCCCAGAAACGTGGGCAGAGAAGAGAGCTACAGCCCGCCAGGAGGATCAGGTACTGCAAGTAGCTCCAAGCTGACAGTGACCCCCATTAGGGCAAAGAGCGATAGCCCAGCTAGAAGAACCTTCGAGGAGAAGGGTCACACTCAGTCTCCCCCATTACTGAGGAAAGTGAACAGCTACAATCAGATGATGGCCTCCATGTGGGAGCGGAGTTACAGTCTGACTGAGGTGTCCAACAGGGCCAAGGGTTATAACTCCGCTAGCACTCCCAACAGAACCCCAAGTCATAGTCGGTCTATCACTCCCAACACGACCCCAAATTACAGTCATTCTAGCACCCCCAGCAGAACCCAAAGTCACAGTGGTTCTATAAGCCCCAGAAAGGCAAGAAGTCATAGTTGGAAAAGGACCCACAGCAGGGCAAGAAGCCACAGTTGGAAAAGAAATCACCCTAGAGCAAGAAGTCGTACCCGGAAGGGAACTCCTAGCCAGATGAGAACACAAAGCCAATCTAGAAGCCCTAGAAGGGAAAGAAGTCACAACTGGTCTAGACACCCCAGTGAAGAAAGAAGCTATGGCCACCGTAGAAGCGCCAGCAAAGAAAGAGATCACAAGCGATCTAGCACTGCTAGCAAGGAGAAAGATCGTAGCCGATCTAGAACACCCAGTAAGGAGAGCGATCATACAAGATCTAGACTCCTCAGCAAGGAGAGAAATCATACAAGACAATCTAGAAGCCCCAGCAAGGAGCGCCATCATAGCCAATCTAGAATGTCTAGCAAGGAGGGAGGTTACAGCCAATCTAGAATTCTCCAAAAAGAGAGAGGTCACAGCCAATCTAGGATTCCCAACAAAGAGAGAGATCGCAACAGATCTAGACCAGCCAGCAAGGAAGGAGGTCACACAAGACCATCTAGAACCCCCAGCAAGGAGAGAGATAATAGCCAATCCAGAATCCCCAATAAGGAGAGAGGTGGCAGCCAATTTGGACAGTCCAGAACACCCAAGAAGCACAGAGGCTATACTCGATCTGGAACCTTTGGCAAGAAAGGTCACAGCCATTCTAGAACCTCCAGCACAGAGAGTGACCAGAGCCCATCTAGAAGCCCCAGCAGAGAGAGAGGCCTTGGCCAATCTAGAGCTTCCAGCAAGGCAAGACATTCCGATCTATCCACAACCCCCAGGAGTTTCAGTTGGAAGAAATCCAGCAGCTCAAGGAGTTCCAGTCAGAGCAGAACCCACAGCAAGACAAGGAGATACTCCCCAGCAAGACTTCCTGCTGCAGCCCACACCCGAAGCCATGATGACCGTCAAGCCAAAAACAAGATCTCCAAGGCCGTCTCACCTGGGGAAAGGTCTTCATCGTCTTCTTCCAAGCTGGCGTAGCCCCCAGTCTCAGCTGGCTCACGAGTCTCTGTCATGGCCAGGGAAGGGGACAGGAGCCAGGAGTAGAGCAACAGCTGAGCAGCACCTCTCCCTGGCCAGCTCTCCAGTCACAGCCGCAGCAGTAAGTTCTTCTAACACAGGATGTTGGCAGGTAGAGAAGGATGCTGGACTGGGGAGAGAGGAAAGGCCTGTGGTGACTCAATAAATTTTTAGAAAGCATTCATCTGCAGGCCTACCACAGTTGTGTGTCTGTGCTAAGGGTGAGAAAAAAATGACCCCAGTGTCTTAGACAACCACAGTAGGCCTTGCCCCCTTGGTGTGTCTTAGCTTCCCCATCTGGGCAATAAGACTACTTTGTGGTTCTTATTCAATGGAGTAGGAAGAGGTAATATTTTTTTTTTTAGAATTATTTATTTATTTATTCATTCATTCATTCATTTTGCGTGTGTGGCCAGCTCAGCCCACCAGGGGGTGGGGCTGGCTGGCATGTGGTGCTGGGGGATTGAACCGCAGTCCCTGTGTTTTGCTTAGCTTAGCTTGCTCTAAGTAGGTGCTTTAGACCACTGAGCCATCTCACCAGCCCCAGGAAGAGGTAATATTTCATTCATTCATGTTTTCTTTTTTAGGCAGAACTGGGGATTGAACTTAGGCCCTTGCATTTTACTGAGCTATCTCCCCAGCCGCCCCGGTTTTTTTTTTTTTTTTTTTTTTTTTTTGAAGTCTCGCTCTGTAGCTCAGCCTAGCTTCATACTCCCAGCAATCCTCCTGCTTCAGCCTCTCAAGAGCTGGGATTGCAAGCATGTGCCACCACGCCCAGCTATTTATTTAGATTTTTTGAGGCAAGATCTCACTTTGTAGTTCAGGTTGGCTTCCAACTCTCAAACTCACAGCAGTCCTCCTGGCTCAGCCTCCCATGAGAGTGCTGAGATTACAGGCATGTGGCACCTCGCCCAGCCAGATATTCCAAATATTTTACAGGTAGGGACCATGAGTAGAGATAGCCAAGCGTGGTGGTATACACCTATAATCCTCCACACTCAGGAGGCTGAGACAGGAGGATTGTCCTGAGTTCAAAGCCAGCCTGGGCTACCCAGCAAAAGAGACCCTGTCTCAAAAAAAAAAAAAAAAAAAAAAGTGAAACAGGAGATCAGGCATCACCCATTAGGTGCTGGGTTGTGGGGACATCTGGGATTAAGAGACAGTTCAGTGTGAGTTCAGGATATGGAACACTTGGTGTGGCAATGATATACCAACCAGTCTAGAAACCTTTGACTATTTGAACAACTGATGTGGCAGCAACAGTTTGTGAATGTCAGCCTTAGTTGTTTCAACTGGTAACATAGCATTTAGGCTTGAATCTTAAACCTGTCACCCTTGGGCTGTGCAGTGTGAAGCAGAGGACATATCCTCTCCAGCTTGTTTTCTGCTCTGCTGGAAAGGGGCATCCAGGCCTAGACTCTCTCTCTCTACACTCCTCAGAGCCCTATTACAGAGACAGCCCTCCCTTATACAGATGAGCAAGCACGGGCACAGAGACACCTAAGCAGCCCATCTGGTGAGTGGCTGGGGCCGTGTCATCCTGCCCCTCCTACAACTATCTCTCAGCTCAAAAGATGTTTTGTAGATAGATCAACTACAAGTTGCTGCTATGTGGCAGGGACTCCACAGACAGCAGCTGTTTCTACTCACTCTTCCCCATCCTATAAACTTAGGCCACGCCAGACTTCCTGCCTCTCCTCAGGCACACCTGGCCTTTTCACATCCTGAAGGCTTTAGTACACCGTGCTGTTCCTGCCTGGAATGTCCTCTCTTCCTTGCCTTCTTGAGAACTCCTTTTCACTCTTTAAAGCAGTAAGGGTGTCTACACTACTTCCCAGTCCAAATATTCCCTGACTCTCCCAGGAAGGCTTCTGATTCCTCACCCTTCCCTATTTCCCAGTGGACCCTTAGACCCACGCTCGTGCCACCACCCCACTGAGCTCCCTGATGGAAGACAGCATTGAAGAGGGTACCAGCATCAGCCATACCCCTTACATGCCAAGGCCTGAGATGGGCAATGGGAATGCAACAGCACAAAACACAAGATCTCTTCAAGGCCCACAGTTCAAGTGCAGTACAGGGGACTTAAGAGGGTAGGGGGGGCTGGGGAGACGGCTCAGTAGAATAAGGGCTTCCCTGGCAAGTGGAAGGATCCGAGTTCAGTCCCCAGTTCCACCAAAAAACAAAACAAACAAACAAACAAACCACCCCAAAACAAGAGGTTAGAGCATGACAGAGTTGGCACCACTGTTAGGGGGACTTCTTAAAGACACCAGGATGTGGGCTTTTAAGGACAGAATCAATTGAGACCCTCTCTCAACCCCCCCCCCACAAATTCAGTTAAGAAAACTGATATAGGTATGTTCTATGCAACATTTGGAATTATATATATATTTTTTAATTTCGACTTTTCTAAAAAATTATTTATCTGAAATTCACACTTAACTAGGCTTTTTGTATCCTATCTGGTAATTATTTGGGACAATCAGAGCTTCCCATTAGGTGACCTGGAGACAATGCCCATTCGTCCAGCCCAGGCGATCCCCACACAAGGGGTCTTCCAGAGTACCCCAAGCACCAGGTAGGTGAAGGCATCCCTTAGTACATTAAGTCCCACTCCTAGAATGTGTGGTAGCCAGAGTGGCTCCCACAATCTATGAGGGTCACAAATGCAGTTCTCCCAGTGTAATAAAACAGCCACTAACTCTCAAGATGGCCCGTGTTACCACAATAAGCACTGTTTCTCACAATGCTAGGGCAAACAAGCCAGTGTAAAATCGTATACAACACAATAAGGACCCTGCGGAAGTCCTTCCCAGGATGCCTCGGGCCTATAACGACCACCTCCCTGCACGGGAGCGCTCCAAGCTTCCAGGTGTGACAAAAGGGGCCAGGTTCCCAAGGGGACTGGGCTGATGCTTCCCAGAATGTGTATGTAACGACTCCCACAATGCTGTAAGGCACAGTGCCCAGGTTTCCCACTACGCCCCAGAAGAGTATGGAGCCGCGGGGGAACCTGAGTCGCCCCAGGTCGCGACGGCCGAGCCCGCCGCCCTCTTCACAGTGACGGCGGCCGCCGCTCCCATCATGCAGTGGGGCCGTAGCGCCCGCTTCCCAGAATGCCCCGCGCACCCCGAACTCGGACACTCACCGGCGCTGGCGGCCCCAGCTCTGGTTCCAGCTCTGGCTCGGCGGTGGCGGCTGCACGCCCGGGCTCTGCGCCTGCGTTGCGAGTAGGCTAGGAGGGAGAGCAAGGGGCGTGAGGAGCCGAGGGCGCTTGCGCGGCCAGACGGACAGTTCCTGTCGTTCTGCGGGAAAGGGGGCTACCCGAGGCGGGTGGTTAACGGAACTCACGGAGGGGCTCCTGCGCTCTGCCCGTCGCTGCCTGGCTTTACTTGGTACAGTCTGCAGCCTGAAGGATCGAGAAGCAGTGGAGCTCGCGCGTGCGTGCGCACAGCAGCAACGAGCCTCTTAAAAATGGGATGCTCTGGGGGTGGAGGGCGAGGAGTCGGCCAGGATCTTGGGCTGGTGGCCGATTTATTTGCATAATCCTAGCACGGGACAATGGAAGGCCTCCCGCACTGATGGAGTGATTTGCATATTCCCGGCAGAGGCTGAACTCCGGAGCGCAGTGATTAGCATATGAGGGGCTGGGGGGAGGGTCGCCTGAACATGGCGCATGCGTGCCGGCACTGCAGACTAGTGCAAAAGTAGGTAGCCTAGGCTTAATCGGGGAATCACTTTGCATCCCTAGACAGTGCCCAAGGACCAGGACCCGTCGCAACCCTCACACTCCTCCCAACCAGGATAAGTTTATTGATCTCATGTGTCAGGCTTTGTGGTGGCAAGCACTACAGTTTCTGCAGTAATGTGGCACCCCAGGCAAAAGAAGACAATCCACAGCTAATTAGACTACTACCTCGAAGGGTCAGACCTGAAATGCATAGAGCACAGAAAGCTGTGGGTTGCAGAAGCAGCCCCTGCCCTACCCTGACAAGTGGTGATTTTCAAACCAAGTATGATCAGGAGGCGATTAGAATGGAGTCTTTCTGGCAAAGGGAACAGCAAGGACAAATGCCCAGGGGCAAAAAAAAAAAAAAAAAAAGGGGCCTGGTCTGGTTGCAGAAGTGAAAGCAACTTAGTGCGCCTGATACTTAACTGAATGAGCAAAGGAAAAGCTTCTAAAGGTAGTTTTAAAAAGATCAGGGCTTTATGCTAAATAGGAGACTTTTTAAAATTTTTTGGTATGGGGAATCAAACTCAGGACCTCATGATTGTCAGGCAGACCTGTGCTATTTTCCCAGATAAATGGAGTTTTGTTTCGTTGTTTTAGAGGAAGCCATTGAAATTTTCCAGTCTTCCAGGAAGAACTGACTGTGTTAAAGTGACAACTTAAAACTCTTCAGTGTAGTCCTACTATACCTTTTTAAAAATCCAACCCCCTTACAGCCTCCGGGGTCTGGCCCTGCTTCCCTTTCTGACCTCTCCCACCCTTTGCAGCCCAGCTCTACTAAACCTCAAACGCTTCCTTCTCTTTACCATTCAGGCCTTTGATCTTGCTCTTCCTTGGCCTGAAAAGGTTTTCCCTCTGATCTTTGAATAACTGCTCTTGTGCTCATGATTCTTTGCTTGGAATAGATGTCAACCTGAGGCCTTCCCTGATTCAGAGAGCACCCCTGGATCTGAGTGGGGTACAGGAGCAGCCATAAGTTGGTTGCTGAAAGCAGGGTAAAGGGTACATGGATCTTTGCGGTCCTTTGTGTGTGCTTGCAGTTCTCCATAATATCCTGTCTTTTTTTTTCTTAGCTTTCTGAGACTGTCTCACCGTGTAGCCCAGGCTGGCCTTGAACTTGGTGCTGCTTCTGCCTCAGCCTCCTGAGTGCGGGGATTATAGGTGGGCACCACCATTCCTGGCCCGCATCTTCTCTTAATAGTCTTTATCACAATCTGAAATTAACTTTGTTTATTGTCAGTTTTCCTCAGGAAAACTTTAAGTGGGCTAAACAGAGCTGCTTTTTTACTTTGGGTTTCCAGTGCCTTCAACAGGATCAAACTTCATATTAGTGCCAAATGATAACACCCAACATCGGCCAGTTGCATTCACTGTGGACTCGCCAGAATATTAACAGCAAATGGTCCATTTTGAGTCTCCTGACTCTGGCCTTCTCACTGAGCTACATCCTTTAAAAACCTTGAAAGCCGGGATGTAGTGGGGCACACACCTGTGATCCCAGCACTGGGAGGCCAAGGCAGGAGGATCACCAGGAGGTCAAGGCCAGCCTGAACTCTGTGAGACCCTGTCTCAAAAATAAAACAAAACAAAAATATATATATATATATATTTTTTTTTTGTGGAACCGGGGATTGAACTCAGGCCCTTGGGCTTGCCAGGCAATCACTTATTCTACTGAGCTATCTCCCCATTCCCCTAGGATAATTTTTTTTTAATTAATTAATTAATTTATTTATTTAGTGTGTGTGTGTGGCCAGCTCAGCCCACCAGGGGGGCGGGGCTGGCTGGCATGTGGTACTGGGGGACTGAACCGCGGTCCCTGTGCTTTGCCAAGCTTGTTCTAAGTAGGTGCTTTAGACCACTGAGCCATCTCACCAGCCCTAGGATAAAATTTTGAAACAAGTTCTCACTAATCATTACATTATGCAAGACTGAAACTTGCTATCCTCCTGCCTCATCCCTCCAAAGTGCTGCCATTTCAGTCCTGCACCACACCCAGCTGGGTTTTTGTCTTTAAATGAGGGGCTCTCATGATGGTCAGGCTGACCCAGAACTCTTGAGGTCGAGGAGTCCTGCCTCAGCCTCAGAGTAGTAGAGACTACAGATGTGCACCCAGGTTTAGGAGAGGTTACCATTAGACCCAACGGACTGATACTGTAGATCTAAAGCTTAGATAAACAAGGTGTCTGAGATGAAAAATTAAAGGGCTTTGACCTGATGTAGAGGTGATGGGAGAGTAGGGAAAGGGTTTTTTGGTACCAGAAATAGCACTCTGGGCCCTGTACTTTGGAGGCAGGAGCTGAACCACTGAGCCATGTCCCCTGCACTGGGAAAGGTCTTGAGCAGGGAAAGGACAGGGTGAGCTATAACTGAAGTTTCTGGCAGGTAGAAAGGGTAAGGACAGGGAGGAAATATCAAAGCACTCACAGTGAAATCCATTCATCTGTACAATCAGTATCATTAATTATAATTTTAAAATATGTGCTAAGTTAAGAAAAGTAAAAGACAAAGCGGCCCTAGAGACTTTGAGGGAGGGGGAAGGCCAGGCCATGGGGTAGCTCGGTACCTACCAAAACTACAAGACTCAGTGACTACCTGGCTGAAGAGCCGGCCAGGTTTTCTAGAAGGGCAGAGGTGTTCTTGGTGCGGTCAGGGACTTCCCCAGTCACCCCACTCTCGGTTCCCCTCCACTGTGCTTACTAGGTAGTGGGACAGACACACAGCCACCCCAAACACTTGTTCTCTCCTCAGTTTAATGGTGGTTAGTGGGATTGCCAAACCCCCTCCCCATCCCCTTCCCACCCCATACAAAAATGTGTGTGTGGTTTGTTTTTTTTTAAAACAAGAAAAAAGGGGCAAAAGCCAGGAGTTGGGGGAGGGGTGCAATCTGATATTTTCATACAGATTTTTGATTTTTTTTTAATATATTATATATAAAACCATAGAGACCACGTATCCCCCATACTCCTTTCCCCTCCCCGGGGGGGCCTGGAGGAGAGATGGGGAAGGCCCCCCCAGGAATGGGCAGACAAACAAATATGGGTTGGACAGACGTGGGGGAGGAGGAGGGAAGGGAAGCCCAGAAACCTGGGGAAGGGGGACTAGAGATAAGGGTTGGGGCTGTCTCCCTCACTGTCCCCAGCAGTTATGACACAAAGACACAGAATCCCTATTTCCATACCCTCCCCCCACCCCTTCCCCCACCGTGCAAACATGGCTTTGCAAAGAGGTGCCCAGAGCTCTGTGGAACTCTTACAATGGCTGGCATGGGGTCTGGGACCCCCAAAGAAATCTCTGTTCCCTTCCCTGCCCACCCACCCTTCCCAGAATCTGACCCCCTCCCCACAAGACCTGGTCTGTAGTCTAGGGGCCCTGGTCTTCCC
The DNA here is from genome assembly GCF_000260255.1 of Octodon degus. NCBI lineage: Eukaryota > Metazoa > Chordata > Mammalia > Rodentia > Octodontidae > Octodon > Octodon degus. The sequence goes on along the minus strand of NW_004524773.1, from coordinate 3,015,269 downwards.
CCAGTTATCCTCCCCAAACCCAATCCCTACTGTCCTACCTGGACTTGGGGGGCTGGGGTTCTGGACCTTGAGCCCCTGCCCCCGGGGGGACCCAGACCTCTGGGCCCTCAGCTGTGGCACTGGCAGAGATCCGGGCATCCAACACCCCCTTCCCTGCCCAAGTGTCTGAGGTGTTAGTGGTGGGGGGAGACGCCCACCATCCCAGACTCTGGTAAATGTCTTTGCTGGTTCCTTGCAGCTGGCAGTGGGGGGGTCCCCAGCCCCGGCGCAGGCCTGGGGTGGGGGTAGGGTCAGATGAAGAATTCTTCTTTCCTCTTGTGTCCATCACTGCCATTAAGGAAGGCTTCTCTTGCTTCTCCCTGTTCATCCAAGCCACTGGCCTCGTGGGTCAGATAGGAGCCTGAGGGATGGCAGATGCCGGAGGCAGAGGGGACATGTATGTGGATGGAGTTGGACAGAAATACATAGAGGGAGACAGACATCAGAATAAGGAAGAAGGAGAAACAGACGACACGGAGCCAGAAAAACAGATCCAGGGAACAACAAAACAGTGGCAGAGAAAGAGGTAAAAGCAGAATTAGGAAGACTCCTGAGGTTTATGGTCAGATCAGCCTTAGCCCTTTTGGTTTGTACACTGCCCCGTACCCACTCTCCCTATCGGTCCTGCCTCCTCCCTCCTCCATCCCGCAGGGGAAGAAACAGTGCATCCTTTTTCAGTAGTAGTTTCTGGCTCCACTCTCAGTGACTTCATCAATTAAGAAGAAATGCCGTTTGATTCAAATGCTTGACCTTAATTCTTAGGTTTAAAAGGTTTACCACTTTCAAAACCTTGAGCCAAAAACTCTGCCCACTTGGGGATCCCGGCCTTAGGTCAGGATTTCTAATTCTGGGTCTAGACCCCGCCCATTTATTTTCCTGACCCTGTCCATCCTCCAAACCTTACTCTAGGCCCCGCCCCATAGAATCCCACAGCCAATCAGATCCACCGCTGAGTTCAGGTCCCGCCCCTACTCACCCTTCTGCCTTACTGAGCACCAGACCATGCCCACTAGCACACAAATAATCAGAAACACCAGTAGTGCCAGGATGCCGCCCACAATGGCGTAGGGAACTGACGTCTGAGCCTCTACCACCGCACCAGGGTCTGCCAGAGGGAAAAGGCACAGAACAAGGTCATCAGAGGCTGGTACCATCCGTGCCCACCCTTGCCACTTTTTTAGGCCATTCTGCACAGTGCATCTAACCTCCCCCTTTTATGTGCCATGCCCCTCAGAATTACTGCCCCCGTGGAGTCCTTTCTCATGGCTCCCTCTTTCCAGATCCTCTACTTCCTCAAGGAATACTTGGTTTGTATACTGCCTGGCCCCATCCCCAATGCCTGGCATGCTTCCTTCCCCCCCCCCCCACCTCCCAGAGGACAGAAACACGATATCCTTTTTTATTTTGACTCAGTTTTTCCCCTCTGCACTGGACGGAGAAATAAAATGATCAAGAAACTGGTCCAAGGCCCTTTCCATCTTGTCTAAAACGTTCCAGGTATTTCATGGTTTAACCCAACCACTCCGAAAGTCCTGACCCACTGTAAGAAGAGTTAACAACGTAACACTTAACTATGGTCCACTCCAATCCCTTTACTTATTTAGCTGCTTTTATTTTATTTATTTTATTTTTTGTTTTTGGTGCCGAGGACCGAACCCAGGGCTTCTAGCTTGCCAGGCAAGCATTCTACCGCTGAGCCAAATCCCCAGTCCCTGCTTTTATTTTTGCAACAGTAGGAAGTGAACCCAGTGCCTCGCACCTGCTAGGCAAGCGCTCTACTCAGCTATATTCCCAGCCTTTTTTCCTTTTTTTATTTTGAGATAGGGTCTTGCTAAGATGCCCAGGCAGGCTGGTTTCAAACTTTCAATCATCTTGCCTCAGCCTTTCAAATCGCTGAAATTACTGACGTACACCACTGCACTAGGCTATATTTAGCTCTTACAATTTTCACAACCCTGTGAGGTGGGGACTGTTGTTTATTTCCACTTTACTGACCAGGAAACAAAGGTGCAGAATGTTACCTGCAAAAGGTCGAGGGAGAGCCAAATTTGAACCCAGACGGCCAGACAGCCCCCAGATTTGCAATAACTCTGCTGGCTGTTTACCCACCCAGTGTTTTTGCACAAGCCGCGCACCTACGTGCCCGCGCCCCTACCCTACGCCCCGCCCCCAGGCCTCCCGTAGCTTCTCCTTACCATAGACCACGAGCACATAGAGCGCCCTCGCGTGGCCGTGCTTGTTCGATGCCTCGCAGGTGTAGGTGCCATTATCTGCAGATACCAGGCCGGGCAGCGTGAGCGTCTCCCCCACTGCCTCGGCCCTCTCTGGCAAAGACTCATTCCCGCGGTTCCAGCGGATCTGGTTTGGCCTGGGCGGGGTTAAACAAGCGGGAGTTAGGAATCGCAGTGCCAGCTCCCAAGTCTGACTTCTCAGGAATCTGGGCATGCAACACTCATCCCGTACGAACCTCCAAAGGGGCTCTCTACTGGCCCTTTCCTTCCTGGAAAACCAACATTCCGGGCCCAGCTTCCATCTGTCACCAGAGTCTCGGGAATCCATGCCCTCCCAGGCCCTCCTGCTCTAAGAATCCAGGAATCGAGGCTCCAGAGCTCCTTCCTCAAGTCCAGGAGTGCAAGGCCCCAGAGCTCACCTGGGGTTCCCTGTGACAGCGCATGTCAGCACCAGTGTGTCGCCCTCCCGCACTACAGCTTGGGAGGCATGGATCCGGGCCGTGGGGGAGTCTGCAGAGAGAAGGATGGTCACGAGGAGCTAGGGGCCTCTCTGAGCGTACTGCTGGCGGGGGACCCCTGGACCCTGCCCGCTGGGCACTTACACTGCACGTCCAGCACATACTGCGTCTGCTTGCTGTGTCCGGTGGGCAGTGCCTGGTTTTGGGCCTCGCAGATGACGATGCCGCCATCGTCCTTGCGGTCAACGCGGAACCGCACAGTGCTCGCCACGCTCCAGACCTTGCCATTTTCCTGGCCGCTACTCACTCCTGCCACGCCCAGCCGGGACACGGTCAGACTGGGATCCAATCTGAGTATTTGCCAAGTCCCGCCCACCAATAGGCCCCACCCCCTTTACCCAAATCTCGACCCCCAACCAAACTCCAGTGCCTCTTCCCAAAGCCCCTCTCTCCTTCAGTCCATCAATTCATTCACTATGCACATCGATGGTCCCAGTCGGGCCCCGCCCACACAGATGCGTGAGCCTTAGCCCTAAGCCCCGCCTTCTTTCTACCCCGCCCCTCTCCTGAGTACCTTTCAGCTCCTTGCGGTCCCGGTACCAGCGCAGGACAGCTGCAGGGCGCGACCGCGGAACTAGGCAGCTGAGCTCCACCTCGCCGCCCTCCACCGCCTGCTCTCGGACCTCCACCACAGGATTCTCCGGGGCCACTGCGGAGGGGCAAGAGGGCAGGGGGTTAAGAGAGGCCCTAAGGTGAACTCAAAGCAACTAGACTTCGGGATGTAGGCACCAAAGGGAAGGTAGCAGGGGTTAAACGCAGAGACCAGAGTTCAGGAAGCCTGGCTTAATTTACTGGAGCCGAACAGGAAGTTAAAAAACAGCCAGTCAGGAGGTCTCAGGATAATCGAGAAGCCAGGGGAAAAAAAGCAAGGTTCTAAGGAGCGGAGGCTCTTACCTAGTACCGTGAGCGTGGCAATCTGGTGGTGGGTGTCCTCCGTGTACAGCTGGCAAAAGTAGCCCCCCTCATCCTCCAGGCGGGCATCTGAGAGCCGGATCCGCACCCGGCGAGGGGAAAACTCCTCAAGCTGGAATCGCTCATCCTTCAGGGCTAGAGAAAGGGAAGATATAAAGTTGGGGACCTCTGACCTCAAGATGCCCACCCTCCCTCCAGGGGTACAGTCTTACTCTCTGTCTCTTTTCTCCAATATCTCTGAGTCTGAGGTGCCCAACTGTTTACCTTATGGGGACCCAGAATTATTCCGGCCCTTCTATCTGCAGGATGAGCAGCTTCAGGCCCTCACTCTTTCCTTCCTCCAGAGAGCTGCCCATTTCAGGAAATGGGAGCCCAGGCTCCAGCACTCACCGCGGGTGCCATTGAAGAAGAGGGTCTGCCGCGCTGGGTTCTGGATGACAACTATGGATCCATCATACTGGTGTAACCGGCAGGTGATCTCGGCCACCCCACCCTCAGCCACTGTCACATTCTCTGTCTGTACTTCCTGTCCCACCCCTGGACCAACAGACAGAAAGACAAGACAGGAGACTCACTGAAGGGCTGCAACTCCATCTTTTCTTTCTCCCTGTGTTCCGACCCCAGCCCACTCTCCCATCCTGCTTTGCCTCTCCTTCAGTTTGTTACACCATTGTCTCCTGTGGGTAGCGTCCACAGCCTGGAGGAAATCTGCTCCCTAGTGCAGCTAATGTCCACACGCCATTGCAGGGCAGCACAGGGTTCCCTGGGAGCCAGAGGAAGGGGACACAAGAACTAACCAGGGAGATGGTTATTCATGAAAGGCTCTGGAAGAAAGCTCCGCTGGATCTAGATCTTAAAGAGAGCGGGAGTGTGGGAGACTGCTTCATGTTCACCAAATCCCATCTTTCATACCTGGGCACCAAAGATGGCCATATTCCCCCCAGTCCTAGACATACATGCCCTTTTTTGGCTCCTCCCATTAAGGAGGCACTCTGGGAAGACCTTGGGATTTTCACTGACCAAAAGAACTTTCTGGACACGATCCTATGGGCGTCATAGCGCTCAGGCCTAAAGAGATCAGGAGTGTCTGCTTATGTCCTCTGCTGCCATGAGACCATTGGGTGATGATCTCTCATCTACCCTCAGTGAGGCTAAGAGCCCAGATGGAGAGAGAAACTCGGGTAACAGCCAGCACCAACTGCCAACCATGCAAGTGAGGACATCCTGGGTCATTTAACACCATGTGACTGTGGCCACACGAGTGACCCCACTTGAGACCAAGAGGAATCTTCCCCCGACCCAGCCCACACTGCTGACTCAAAGTCAAATAGAGGGCTTGTTGTTTTATGACACTAAATGCTGGGTGGCCTGTCCCACTGTAAAGCTAACAGGTACATTCTAGACCTATGCCTCTTTCCCAGCATCCTTTGTAGTCAGCTGACACCATGTGACTGCTCTCTGGCCAATAGGATGTAGGTGACAAACATAAACACCTCTCTCCACACAGCCTGTTTTGTTCACAGTACTTCAGGTTGGCTGGCTGGAGAGGACTCCAAGAAGCTTAGAGAGGGCAAGAACATAAGCCAGAGGAGCCAGATCACTCACTCTGACTTTCCTCCATGACCTGCCTGTTCAGAACCATGACATGGGCCAGAAATCCGTGGTTTTGTTTGTTTGTTCCTTCAACACCCCACCCCAGGGCTCAGGACCTGAATCACATCCCAGCCTCTTTATTGTTATGAGACAGGGTCTCACTAAGTCACTGGATTTGAATTTACAATTCTCCTGCCTCAACCTCCAAGTGCTGGGATTACAGACATGCACCAACATGCCAGGCTCAGAAATACACATTTTGTTAAGCCATTAGAATTTCAAGACTGATGGAGCCAGGGAGATGGCTCAGTAGAATAAACGCTTGCCTGTCAAGGGTGAGGGCTTGAATTCAATCCCTGGTTCCACAAAAAAAAAAAAAAAGACTGTTTACAGCTGCTAACCCACCCCAGTCATCCATCAGAGGAACATGGCAGCGGTTAAGAAGGGAGCGCTGGCCAGTGTGGCTCAGTGGTGGTTCACTCTAGCAGGAGAAAGACCCCAGGTTCGACCCTAGCACTGAAAAGAAGGAAGAGAAAGGAAAGATGAGAAAAGAGAGGGAGCATTTCTGACACTATCAGAGGAAACAGCCTACAAAAAAGTTGAAAGCCAAGACTAAGCAGCAGCACCAAAACCATCTTCATCCATCATCTCCAAAATAACAACCACCAGGCCACCGTTCATCAGGCAACTACTGTGTTAAGCCCCTGTGCTTTGGGGACTCACCTCTGTAACATCCCTGTAACCTCCACAACGCCTGTATGAAGTAGGTGCCATCCTCAATCCCATGTTTTTCAACACCTGCCCCCCTTCCAGTACTAGGTGTTGAACCCAGGGCCTCAGGCACCCCAGGCACTGAGTGCTACATGTCCAGCTCTTTTAAATGTTTTGAGTCAAGGTCTCACAAAATTCCCTGGCTGACCTTGAACTTTCAATCCTCTTGCCTTTGTTGTTGTTTGTTGAGACAGGGTCTTGCTGTATAGTTCAGGCTGGCCTTGAACTCACTGTGTAATTCAGGCTGTCTTTGACCTGTAGCAACTCTCTTTCCATAACAGTCATGTGCCACCATGCCCCACTTTTTTATTTTAATTTTTTTACTGGTGCTGGGGATTGAACCCACAGTCTTATATCCCAATTCCTTTCTTGTTGTTCTTTGAGACAGGGTCTCACTATGCTGTTCAGGCTGGCCTGGAACTCACTGTGTAGCCCAGGCTGGCCTCGAACTTGCAACAGTCCTCCTGCCTCCGCTTCCTGAGTGCTGGGATTACAGACATGCATCACCTTGCCCTATTCCATATTCGCACTTTATAGGCAAGGAAAGAGACTTTCCCCAAGGCACAGCAGAGCGCTGTGAGCCAGGCCCTGCACCGAGGTCTCCCTGATTCTGTACCTCTCCTGGAGTCTTCCCTGGGTGGAAGTCCAACCCTGGCAAGGAAGGGGTTGTGGGATTTGCTTACGTTAGACCTTCAATGATAAACTAGGCTTTCTGTCCTAGATGGGAATGGAGGTGTTGTTGAAGCAGGAAAAGATCTGATCTGATTGTCTTTAAATGCTGGATAACTAAACTATCCCTATCTTTTACATTTTGTCTTAGGGTTTCACTGACAAATCTGAGTATAGTGGTACCTCCATCCACAAACTGAATTCTTTCTACAATTCTGGTTGCAATCAGAATCGCGGAACACATTCAGTGACTAGAACTGTGGAAAGAATTCGGTTTGTGAGCCAAGGCACCACTGTAGTTTTTGGGCAGTAGTAGGCTTCAGGGGCTGAGTACCCAGAGTTGAGTCAGATGCAGTACTTCCCTGGAAAGCCTTTATGGTTATGGGGAAGCTTACACAAATCAACATAATATCCCATCAAAACTGTTATATTCCCTTTTAAGAGGCTAGGTAACCCAATTTGGAGGTCAAGGGGTACGAAGATTAATTCTGCAGGATAGTAGCAGAGGCTCTTGGCTTTTTATCATAATATCCATTCTTTCTATTCCACTCAGTAAAAGAATGCAACTTGTATTTTACAGCTGCCCTAAGTACAGTAGAAAGAGCTATTTCTTCTTTTGCGTGTGTGTCAGAACCAGGGATTGAACTCAGGCCCTTTTGCTTGCCAGGCAAGCGCTTATTCTACTGAGCCATCTCCCCAGTCCCCAAAGAGCTATTTCTTGCTGGGGTGGTAGTGCATGCCTATAATCTCAGCACTCAGGAGACTGACGCAGAAGGATTGCTGTGAGTTCTAGTCCAGCCTGCACTACATTGTGAGTTCAAGGCCAGCCTGAACTGCATAGAAAGACCCTGTATGAAAGAAAGAAAGAAAGAAAGAAAGAAAGAAAGAAAGAAAGAAAGAAAGAAAATGGAAAGAGCTATTTATCAGCATCCCTTGCAGTTAGATGATGACAGGATAAAGTTTTGTCAGACCATATATAAGCAAAAGTGTCATGTATCTTGGGAGAACGAATAATTTTTTCTGCTTTTTTTTTTTTTTTTTTTTGGTGCGGAACCAAGAATTGTACCCAGGCCCCTGTAATGCATGGAATTCTGGTAGCCACCTTGGGACTATGAAGACAGGGCCAGAAGAAATGTGTCTGAGTTCTAATGAAGATGTGGAGCTGCTGTAAGAACTCTGGACTCCTGCCTCTGGGCTTTTATGTTTGAGGATAACACTCTGACGCTACTCCTTGAGGTTTGACACCTCAAGAAATGTCAAGCTTAACATGTTCAGTCCCTGCCCCAAACATTTTTCTTCTCAGGTTTTTAGCATCTCAATAAATGTGACAACCGGCTACCCAGTTAGCCTCAGACTAGAAAGCCTCCAGGTTCTCTCTGCCTCACCCCCAAATCCACACCATCAGCTGTGTCTGTTTCACCTCTAATACACATCTCAGCGCCATTCACTTCTGTCTGCTCCCCTACCAGCGCCCTCCCTCCCTGTGGGTGGGGGCTTCTTGTGGTACTGCTTCTATGCCGGCCTCTTCCATACAGCAGCTAAACAGACTATTCAAAAGCTACCTGAGGGCTGGTGAGATGGCTCAGTGGTCTAAAGC
>NW_004524773.1:3003331-3006839 GCF_000260255.1 Octodon degus | reverse complement strand
TTTTTTTTTTTTTTTTTTTTTTTACTATCTTTGTGTTCCCTGAAAGGAGGCTGTAATGCATGGAATTCTGGTAGCCACCTTGGGACTATGAAGACAGGGCCAGAAGAAATGTGTCTGAGTTCTAATGAAGATGTGGAGCTGCTGTAAGAACTCTGGACTCCTGCCTCTGGGCTTTTATGTTTGAGGATAACACTCTGACGCTACTCCTTGAGGTTTGACACCTCAAGAAATGTCAAGCTTAACATGTTCAGTCCCTGCCCCAAACATTTTTCTTCTCAGGTTTTTAGCATCTCAATAAATGTGACAACCGGCTACCCAGTTAGCCTCAGACTAGAAAGCCTCCAGGTTCTCTCTGCCTCACCCCCAAATCCACACCATCAGCTGTGTCTGTTTCACCTCTAATACACATCTCAGCGCCATTCACTTCTGTCTGCTCCCCTACCAGCGCCCTCCCTCCCTGTGGGTGGGGGCTTCTTGTGGTACTGCTTCTATGCCGGCCTCTTCCATACAGCAGCTAAACAGACTATTCAAAAGCTACCTGAGGGCTGGTGAGATGGCTCAGTGGTCTAAAGCACCTACTTAGAACAAGCTTAGCAAAGCACAGAGACCGCGGTTCAATCCCCAGCACCACATGCCAGCCAGCCCCGCCCCCTGGTGGGCTGAGCTGGCCACACACACACACAAATTTAAAAAAATTAAAAAAAAAAAAACCAAAAGCTACCTGAACTCAAGTCATCCCTCTGCTTAAAAAATCCCACTGAGGGGGACTGGGGAGATAGCTTGACGGTCTAAGCACCTGCTTGGCAAGTGCAAAGATCTGAGTTCGATCCCCGGTATCGCATGCTGTGCCAGCCCTAGAACCTTGTGCATGTCGTGCTGGCCACTGAAACTGGGCATGGTGGCACACACCTATAATCCCAGTGCTGGGGAGGATGGGAAAGGAAGATCACTATCAGTCCAAGCTGCATAGTGAGACTTTGCACCTAATAAATAAATAAAAGATTAAAAGAAAAAAAAATCCTCTAAAGGAGCTGAGGACTTGCTCAGTAGTCCAACACTTGCCTAGCATTCACTTAGTCCTAGTGTTTATCCCCAACACTGAAAAGAAAGAAAGACAGACAGACAGAAAGAAAGAAAGAAAGAAAGAAAAATCACCCTTAGCCACTTGGGAGGCCGAGGCGGGAGGATCTCAAGTTTGAAGTCAGCTTGGGCTACATAGTAAGTTCAAGGCCAGCCTGGACTATATAGTGAGACCCTGTCTCCAAAACATAAGCAACCACAACAAAGCACCACCAAAGGACTTCCTATTACTCTCAGAAAAAACTGAAACTCTCCTGTCCCCTCCCTGAACTCAGTTCTGACCATTCTACACACTGCACTCCTCGCTCATGGGGCTTCTCGCCCCTCAAGCTCGCGGGCTTGCTCTTGCCTCAGGGCCTCTGCACTTGCTCCTCTGCTGCCCGGGCTGTTCCTCCCCGCCCCTCCACCACCTCAGGGCTGCCTTCTGTTCTCAGCTAGGTCTCTGAGCTCAGCTACACCCCCTCCAGGAGGACCTTCTCACTCCTTACCCCATCACCCCTGAACACTATTTCGCTCCTCATGATTTCTGTCCTGTACAGAAGGGTCACTGAAAATGATCCGAGTAACCTGCCTCCTTTGGACATGAGAACGTGTGCTCCCTGAGATCGGGTTCTATCCCGTGGGGTCGCTGCCGCCGCCCTGGTGCCTAGAGCGGGCAGCTGGTACACGTCTAGGGCACTTGCTGGGTGAACTGCGTGTCAGCAGGCTCGCTTTTTAGCCTTAGAGCAACTTGGGGACATCATTATTCTCATCTTTGCTGTCATCATTATCTCATTCTTGGGCTGATCCCAGAACCACCACTTGCCATCTGTGTGGCTGGAGCAAGTGTGCTAGCCATCCTCAACCCAGGTCGCCCGCCTGTGAAGTGACAACACGCTGGTGCTGGCCTCTCTGCAGGTTGTCACTATTACACCCTCCGGGAACACGCCCGTGCGCCAGAACTGGCCGGTGCGTGCTGGCATTTGGAAAAACACCTCGAGTCTATCCGCCGATCCTGGACCTCTGGGCTAATCTACTGCTAGACCCCCATTTTACAGATGTGGAGAATGAGGCTCAGGGAGGTCCCTGTGACACACCTCACCATCTCCTGGGAGCCATCAGGACCTCTGGATCTGCCCCCCAAGTTGATCCACTGTTCCTGGGTTGAGGGTGCACATGGGGTGAGGGTGGGGGGTTGTCCTATTCCTTCCCCCTCCTGAGGAGTCAGTAACCGACAGTGTCTGTGCCTGGAATATTAACGTCCCAAGAGCTTTTGTTTCAGGGGTGGGGGTGGGGGGGGAGTGGAACTTTCTGGTCAGAGAGGGGCTGAGCTTTGGGGACTGGGGCACTGGCCCTTTAAACTGTGTTGACAGCCAGGAGTCGTCATGGGGATGGTGCCCGGAAAAAGGGACAGGGGAGGGTTTGGGAGAGAGTGGCTGGGCAGGTGATATGGAGAGAAGGAGGAGGAATCCAGCATCCTCCGCCTTTAAAGGCAGAAATCCAGCAACAACTTCCCCTCCCAAGACACAGGGGGCCAGGTGTCCAGCCCCTCTGATATCAGGGTCCAGGAGTCGGGCCCTAACCACCTCTGCTCTCAGACCCAGGAGTGTGGGTGCTCAGCGTCCTCCTCCCACAGACTGAACCGGCAGCCTCCCCCCAACCCAGACCCAGGAGCCAGGGGTCCACAGCACACAGCTGGTGGATGTTTCCACGGAGACTAGGCAGGGTGGGGGAGCACTTCCTGGGTCCTGAGTCAGCGAATACCCAAGGGAGTCTCAAGGTCACAGTTCCGGGAAGGTCAAAGCCACCCCCTCTGTATCCGCTCCCCCAAGGGACTCCTGGCATCATGCCTCCCTCCTCTTTCCTCCCTAGGGAGGTGGTACATCCCTGCATCCTGACTGAACCCCCCCCTTAGCCCCCCATCAATGGCGGAGTCCGAACATCCTTGCACAAAGCATCAATTCTTCCTCAGCTCAGCCTTGTGAAGGCGCCTGTATTCGTGGGACCTAGGCATCAGGGTCCCAGCCCCTCCTCCCTTGGAAACCTAGAGTGGGACCCCCCCAAAACCCCTTCCTCCCTCAGGACCCCGGAGACTGTATCCCCAACCCTTTCTGCCTCAAGACCTAGGAATGGGGACAATTAACTCCCTCCTCCCTTAGACCCAGAGGTCCAGGCCCAGCTCTCCTTCCTCAAGACTCAGGAGCCCACGACTCAGCTCTCTTTCCTCAGACCCACAGTGCAGGCCTCAGACCTTCCTTGCTCAGACCCGGGAGTCCAGACCTCCAGTTCTCAACCCTCAGACCAGGAGTCTAGGATCCCAGCTCTCTTCCTTTAGACTCAAATGTCCAGCCTCTTCCCTCAGACCAAGGGTCCAGGCCCAGCCTCCTCCCTCAGACCAAGGGTCCAGGCCCAGCCTCCTCCCTCAGACCAAGGGTCCAGGCCCAGCCTC
>NW_004524773.1:2999526-3003231 GCF_000260255.1 Octodon degus | reverse complement strand
TCAGACCAAGGGTCCAGGCCCAGCCTCCTCCCTCAGACCAAGGGTCCAGGCCCAGCCTCCTCCCTCAGACCAAGGGTCCAGGCCCAGCCTCCTCCTTCAGACTCTGGGGTCCAGGTCTAGCTTTCTCCCTCAGATCTGGGGTCCAGGCCCAGTCTCTCCACTTTTGGAAACTTCTGATTGTACTCCATAGCCCTCAACACCCAAAGCCATAGCTCTGCCTTCCTCAGTTCTTTGTCTCCCTCCTATGGGGGACCCAAGAATCAGGTGTGGGCATAGAGGTGAGTCAGCAGCCTCACACACAAAGTCTTCCCTGTGGCCCCCACATTCCTGGGATGTTTAGGACTCCCTAGATTCCAAGCCTCAGGCCCTGCCAAAGGGTAGGAAATCCTCTGGAGGTTTACTCTGGGTGTGGGCCTGGGGGACAAATTCTTGCTCCCAGAAGGGTACAAGGCTGCACTGAGCTCCCCTGTCTGATTCTCCACGCCCCCTTGCCCTCTATTCACCCCTTCCCAGAAGGGCCAGCCTCTGTCCCTGCCCTGTGCCCACTGAGCACATTGCAGAGGAGCCAGGGTGCCTGTTTCCTGCACAGGCTGACCCATGGGTGCTCCAGTCCTGGTGCCACAGGCCATTGGATGTTGGCGAGTATTACAGTCTCCAGCCCACCCCCACCCCACCCCAGAAAGAGAAAGCTGCCTTTGTGTTCCCCAAGACGGGGACAGACCAGGCTCGCACGACATCATCCCACCCCGGGGCCCCAGCCCTGCTGGATGTAAGGTCTCAGAATCCATGGTGGCCTGACCCCACCCCCAGGCTCTGAGGTCTCAGGCCTGCGTCCAAGCTCATGGGAGGGTGGGGGATCAATGACAGAAACCACACAAGACCTGTTCCTTGAGATGACTCACAATGAGGGGAGGGTCTCCCTGTTCTCAGAGTGGCTGGTAAGAACTGTGACAGGGAAAAGTGAGTCACGCTGGAAGGAAACATGATTTGGGATGAACACGCTCCCCCTCCACAAGTTCCCCAACTCTTAACAGCCTCTCTATTCTTTCTTGGTTTCTGTGTATCTGTTTTCCCTGCTCTTTTTGTTTCTCTAGTTTCTGGCCCACGGGTCTCTGCGCATCTCTGGGCAAGCTACTTAGCTCCCTCACTTCCTCTCCCTGCCCACTTCATCCCCTTCTGACATCCTCACTAGATGAAGGAGTAAGGCGAGTGCACAGGCGTACATACAGACTCAGTCTCCATCCTCACTCTTGCTGGGTGGATAAGGTGAGAGAAAAAAGGAGGGACCAAGAACAAAATGTGGGAACCATGATGCCTCCTACAATTTGGTGGTCAAGTCTAATTAGAAGTATCCAGTGAAAGGAAAGCAGGCAGGGTCCTGGGAAACCAGGTACTACAGCTTTTTGTCCCTGTCTACAGAAGGGGAAAGCAAGGCTCCGAGGTGGAAAGATGGTGATATAAAATGATACCAGGGTACAGCAATTAACCACTAAGAAGAATATATGCAGTGTATTATTTGTTGAAACTGTACTTCCGATTTGATTTGAAACTGTCTCATTGCTATCTGTTTATCAATAAAACTTTGAAAAAAAATAAATAAATAAAAATGATACCAGGGAGGATGGTGTGAGGCTGGGACCTAATTCCTCAGCGCCAAGCCCAGAGTTCCTCCCATGACGCCAAGCTTGCTGCCCACTTGTAAAGCTCTACACTATGTAATTCAGAGGACATTTACAGAGAGAATTAGGGTGCCAGGAAACAGGGACAAACATCAAACCAGGGATAGGTTTAGAACTATTTTCCAGCAGGAGAGAGGCAAGGAACCACGAACCAAGTAGGCAGTCAGTGGAAAACATATTCTGCTTCAAGGAATCCAACACTCTGTGATCTAAGCTCCCAAGGCTCTATGTATCAGAAAGGTCAAGATCCTTAAGGAGCTCAACAGCTCAAGATTTCAGAATTTTAAAGACCCCCAAGATGCTAGAATGCTAACACCAGCCATGATTCTAGAACTTGAGGGGTGTCAAGGTTCTAAAGATTTCTGGATTCTAGAAGCCTTAAGATGCCAACATTCTAAATACTTTCAGATTCTTTTGCTTACTGTCGTCACTGGTTCCAGGATCCTACGAACCTGGCTCTAAGCCTGAAAAATAAAGACAAATAAAAATGGATGGAAATGTAGCTAAGGTCCCAAAGTGCTCATCAGGGAAATAGAGGCTTTACCATAGCAAAGAAAGGAGGAACTGATGAAAGTTAGGAAGAAGTCAGGGAAGACTTGGAAGAAAAAAGGGCAGAGCATGGAGGTCAGCATCACCTTTGCTGGCCCTCTCATCACTGGCCCTCTCATTGTGTGTCCTGGGGCAAGCGGCACTCTGTCTCAGACCTTGGGGTGGGGAAGGTAGAACTTGCTGGAAGCCCCTTCAAACCTGAGTGGAGTTCCCTTTCAGGTCACTGAGTTCAGCATGCTCACTTTACAGAAAGGGAACCTGAAGATGGAAGCTATAGGGGTGTCTGTCATTGGCCACTGTGGCAAATGGCAAGAGCCAGGACTGAAACCCAGGTTCCTAGCCCTGCGCCACCTGGTCACAGTTCCTCTCCCAAATCCCTAAGGAACAGCCAGCCTCATCTGTTCCTAGCCAAAGAGGCAGGACCCACAGGGAGGGGGCAACCCGTAGTAGGTTTGAGACATACACTGTGTGAGAATGTGAGTGTTGGGTGACATTTCCTGACCTTGTCCCTAGCCTCAGGGTCACCCAAACTTGGGGGGTCACCTGCTTCCCACAGTGTGTGAGATGGGTTTGTGGACAGCTCCCTAAATGTCCTGAAGGGCACTTCCTGATAAGTCTCACCTGGGTGTGCAGAGGGTGGGAAGGGCAGAGGGAGGCTTCTGCTGAATCCACGTGTGTGTGTGCACACGCCAAGGGCCCCGTTCCCACTCCCCCCACACAAGCACTCCTCTGAGGCTTCTCCTCAGGGCTCTTCTGGCTGCCCTGCTTGCCTCTGTTCCTCTCCAAAGCCAAAGAGGGATATGGGATGAAGGGGAAAAGAATGGAAATGGTTAGCTCAGGATGGATGGAGGTCGTGTGGTAGAGAAGGCAGAGGGACAGCGGGACAGCGAGAAGGAAGGAGATAGGTGACAAAATGAGAGAGGATAGAGACAAGGGATTTTAGTAGATGAGGGATAGAGAAGAAGGGAAGAAAATCACGGTGACAGCAAGACAGAGACCGAGATAGGGAATGGGAGCAGAGAGAAGCCAGAAACACAGGGGGACAGAGAGCATGAATAGAGATGATGGCACAGGAGGGGGGCAGAGTGACCCAGGAAAAAGGGACACAGATCAGGGGACAGAGGTGGGGACAAAGGCAGGGTGGTGAGGTGGGGAACAGAGAGGCAAGGAGAAAAGGGGGACAGACAGGAGGAACAGGACTTGGAGACAGAGCACAAGGGTGGGGGGATGACGAGAGAAAGAGATCTAGACATCAGCGGACAGAGGGACGCTCTGGCCGGACAGAAGGACAGCGGGACCGGCCCGCAGAAGGGGTCTGGTGTTTATGTGGGGTCTCTGGCCCTTTGTTCCCGCTGGGATCGGGGCCTGTGTAGGGTGGGGGGGCTGCGGCACGGCGGCCGGGGCCCGCACCCCCTCCCCCGCTCCCGGCTCCCGGCTCCCAGCTCCCGGTTCCCCGTGCCCGGCCCGCGCTGCGCTT
>NW_004524773.1:2993790-2999157 GCF_000260255.1 Octodon degus | reverse complement strand
AGTGGGGGGAGCGAGCGTGACGGTGCGGGGGCCACAGGTGACGGTTGGTGCGGGCGAGAGGTCGTGGGTGGTGTCTCGTGGAGGTGCAGAGGTGGCGTGTGCGAGGGTAGGCGCATCGTGAGCGTGTGTGCGAGTGAGACCGAGCGTGTACTGCGGGGTGGGTGGGTGGGTGTGAGGGTGCGAGTGTGTGTGAGGACTGGGTGAGTGTGTGAGCGAAGAGTGCTGGCGAGGGTGTGAGGATGTGGGGAAGAAGGCGAAGTGACAGGTGGTCTGTTGACAGGTGAGGCGGAGGTGGAGGTGTCTGATCTGGCAAGGGGCCAGGTCTGGGCAGTCAGCTGGGGCTCAGGCCTGGGATGGGGTTGGCCCCCTCCTTCCATCCTGTGGTGACCCAGACACTTGTTTCTGCCTCATTTCCCTGGAGGGGCTCCTGAAAGTACTCCAACCACAGGAAGAAGATTGGATCCTGGGTCCCAGGGCCAGGAGATCCCTGCCAACACCTCCCAGGCCTGGCCTCTTGCTCCCCACCCTTCTCCCTTCCTTCCTGCCCAGACTGTTTGTGTCCCGGTTTTTCTGTGTGTCTTCCCCAGTCCATTTCCTGTCCCATCTTTGAGGCTGTCTCACCCTTCCCTACTTTACCTTTCTCCTTCCTGGGAGTGGATTTTTTTCCCCCAAACTCACTTCTTGGGAGCCGACAGACCTGTTTTAGGATTATCGCCCTTAGGACCCAGGAAGAGTGATGCACCTCGGAGACCTCAGTCTCTCAGGTGCCCAACTGACAATCAGGGAAACTGAGGTCCTTATGCCAGTTCCAAAAATCTTTGCTATTTAGCTCCATCACTGTTGAACATTGCTACATCCAGTCCCACCAAGGGACTTAAGCGCCCAATACCTTTTCTCTCCAGTGCCCAGCTCCCAGAATCCCATCTGTCTTCTAAACCAAAGCTCCTACTAACCTGTGTCCCTTGGACTGTGACTCCCAGGACCCCCTCTTTCCTCTAGACTGAAGCTCCCATCCAAATACCTGTATCCCCAGGACTATGACTCTGAGGAACTTGTTTTGTGTTTTGCTTTTTGATATAGTCTTTTTTTTTTTTTTTTTTTTGGTAGGACAGTTTCTTTTTTTTTTAATATGGAACGCTTCACGAATTTGCGTGTCATACTTGCGCAGGGTCCATGCTAATCTTCTCTGTATCGTTCCAATTTTAGTATATGTGCTGCCGAAGCGAGCACTTGATATAGTCTTGCTATGTAGTTCAGGCTGGCCTTAGCCTTTAACATACCGCCCTCAACCTTGTGGTGATCCTTCTGCCTTAGTCTCTTGAGTGCTGGGCTTACAAGTGCTCACCACAGCTTGAAGAAACTTCTTTCTTTTTCCATTCTTAGCATATTAGCTGCAAGGAAAGAGGTGGTCAGGTTGAATAATTTCTGATACTTCTGAGGTTAGGTGAGAATTACTTGACCTGCATTTAGGCTATTGGATCAGGGCTGTATTAGTCCATTTTCTGTTGCCAATGTCACAGAAAAAGTTTGATTTTGGCAAGGTCAGTGGGCCCCATCTGGTGATGGCCTTCTTGCTGGCAGAGCCCCCAGGTGGCACAGAGCATCATGTGGCAAGAGACAGGGAACACACGTGTCTCTTCCAGTCGCTCTCTCTTCTTACAGAGTCACCAGGATTCCTTGGGGACTCCACCCCATGATTGTATCTAAATCCTAATCAACTCCAAAAGCCTCACCTCTAAACACAATAGTTGAGTTAAATTTTTACCCTCTTAGTACCTCATGATGAGGATTAAATTTCAGCACACGAAGCCTTGAGAGATGCCCTGAACTCACATTCACATCATGAGCAAGGGGGAAGCTAGCATTTGTCCGATAGGCCACCTCACTTGATGTTCTGGCGCATGTCTCCTGCCAGAGATGTGCTCACCACAGCTCGGAGAAACTTCTTTCCTTTTCCATTCTTAGCATATTAGCTGCAAGGAAAGAGGTGGTCAGGTTGAATAATTTCTGATACTTCCGAGGTTAGGTGAGAATTACTTGACCTGCATTTGGGCTATTGGATCAGGGCTGTATTAGTCCATTTTCCACGAGACACCTGGGAGATGTGAGTGTGGTTCACGTCTGATGTCTTGGGATCTTCTCATTTCTTCATCTTCCAACACAGTGCTGGTCCTGTCCTCACTGTACCCAGAGCAGTCTGTTCATTAAGGTTGTAGTGCACATGACAGCAAATCCTGCTCTGCTGGCTTCAGGGAAAAAGAACCATTTACATGTTGAAGTCCAGGGGAGGGGGGCCTGGCTTCCATGAAATCTGTCCATCTCTCAGTCCCAAGAGTGGCTGATCCCCTTGTGTTACAAGATGCCTGGCAGACATCCCGGGGCTAGAGTTACATATGACTTTTCAGAGCAGAGAAAAAGAGAGAGAGGAAAAAAAAAAAAAAAAAAAGCCAGACAGGGCTGCACATGGCGGCACACTCCTGTAATCTCTGCACCTGGGAGGCTGAAGCAGGAAGATTGCCACAGGTTGGAGGCCAACCTGGACTACATAATGAATTCAAGGCCAGCCTGAACTACACAGCAAGGCCCTGTCATGCGCATGTGTGCGTGAATGAGAGAGAGAGAGAGCAGGAAAGAAAGGAAGAGTAGAGAAGAAAGCAGTGGTATAGCATAGCTGGGGGGAGGATATCTGACCTCGGGTGACACAGTTTTTGTGTGGCATTATTAGCCAAAGGGAAAATTATATGATAATACTTTATAGTTCTTTTGAACTATATCTGATGTTAAGCTAAGGTTTCCTATGTGCGTCTGAACACAGCCGTGTCTCTAGCTGCAGAACAGCTTTCGCTCAGATTGTACTGAGTGGTTTCCGTATGAGCCCTGAGCAGCAGGAACTCTACACCACTGCACTAGAAGGAAGAGACTTTTAAGAAATTCCATCCATAAAAGACAAGCATTCTGGTGCACACTTGTAATCCCAGCACTTGGGACTTTGAGGTAGGCAGATCGCTGCCAGTCTGAGACCAGCATGAACTACATAGTGAATTGAAGGCTGGCCTGAATGATATAGCAAGACTGTCTCAGAAAAGCAGAAGAAAGGGTCAATCGGACAGCAGACTAAAGTGCCTGCTCAGGCAAGTTTAGGCAAGTGCAGGACAGGACCGCGGTTGGATCCCTAGCACCACACGCCCCACTGCCAAGGTGGGCTGAGCTGGCCACAGAGTCTGGTCGGTTGTGGTGGCGTATGCACATAATCCTAGCACTGCAGAGGCTGAAAACAGGAGAATCACTATGAGTTCGAGTTGCATAGTGAAACCCTGTAACAACCAAAAAATATAAAAACCAGATGAAAAAAAAATCGAAGATTAAAACAAACAAAACAAAGCAAAAAGAATTTCCTTCTACAAAGTTGGGAGCTCAGAAGCAAACAACCTAAAAGCCCCTGGCCAATATTTCATTGTATCCCCTCATATCTGTGGCCAGAGGTAGGATTATGCTGACTACAGTAGGCGTGAAGCTGGGTGTAGTGGCACATGCCTGCAATCCCAGGACTCTGGGAGGCTGAGCAGAAGGATTACAAATTTGAGCCCAGCCTGGGCCGCTTGGAAACTTAGTGAGACGCTCCCTCAAAATAAAATAGCTGGAGGTGTAGCTCAGACTGAAGACCCTGGATTTGACCCCTGTATTGGAAAAATAAAAAAAAGCATCTAAATGACAGAAGCTTTCTCTGGCAGTTGCTTCCTGACCGTTGGGGCAAGCTGTTTTCCCAGCTCTGGAGAGTGGGCCGTGTACCGCGAGAACTGCAGGAGTGGTGGATGCTTGTGTCTGACTTGAACCACTATATGTGGCTGTCCGGATGTGAACTTTGCTGGCCCTGGCAGAGGGGACCCTGGACAGACTTGACTCACACTGGACCCCGTCAGAGTCTGCCGGCTGAGATTTTGGGCATGGGATTCAAGTAGTTTTTTGTCCTTAGCATCTCCCCATGGGTGTATCTGTCTACTGTGTGTGAAGTACAAGAAAGCAGTCTGTGAAGGGATGGGGAACTAAAATGGAAGCTGCCTTGCTTGCTTTCCTTGTGCTGAGATAAAATAGGTGACACCTAAAACTTAAAGGAAGACAGGTTTATTTGGACTCACAGTTTTTGAAAGCCTTACTACATAGTCAGCTGGCTGCAAGGCAGGAAGGGCATGCCGGAAGGGTCTGGCTGAGGAGAGCTACCCAGACGCCTGCCTGAAGCAGAGAGGGAAGGGAGGAGCTAGGCAGGGAGTGGCGCCTTCCAGGTCACGGCCCCAGGACCTGCCTCTTCGGAGCGACCCGTCCCTAACCCCTAATGGCACCTGTATCTGTGGATTCTTCAGTGGATTAATCCACTGATGAATATTTTGCCGCCCATGATGCAGTCACCTTCCACGATCCAACCTCTGAGCACATAAACCTTTTGAGGGACAGTCAGGAGCCGGACTATTAGAGAAATCCAGCGGGAAAATGAAAGAGAGAGATGGATAGGGATAGAGATAGAGGTAGAGGGCTGGGGAGATGGCTCAGTAGAATAAGCGCTTCCCTGACAAGCACAAGGGTCTGAGTTCAATCCCCAGTTCTGGGAAAAAAAAAAAAAAGATGGAGATGGGAATGGAGCTGGGGATAGGGATAGAAAAGGATTAGAAGTGGGGAAAGAGAAGATAGATGAGATTGGCTCTGCAAGAAGGAGACCATTTTGATTTTACACAGCCTTTCAGCTCTGCTTCCTGTCCTTAGACCCGGCGACCCAGGTCTTGCTTGGAGGCTGAACTTCCAATAACATCCCTTTTGCTTAGGTCAGCATACACAAATTTTATTCTTGCAGCCAAAGATCCTGACATAAAAATTCAGGCACTAACAGTAAGGGCTTGATCACAGGCTGTGGTGCAGGACTTTATGAGAAATTTGTCCCCCAGCCTCTATACCTGGCTGGAGGAACATATGGCATAGGTACTTTTATTCTTTGATCCCCCTGTAAGGCGTCGTGGGGGGGATGTGCATCCCTAGCCTCAATATCTGTTATAAGATATCAGAGAAAAGGTGAAATCATCCCAAATTTAAATATAGAGCATCTTTAGAAATGTCATCTTAGCCTCTTTCTGCTGTAGGAGGTTGTTTGGGAAAATATAGTTCTGGCTCACTTTTTGCTGGAAGGCACCATCAAAGATGCAGCCTTCCTTTCCTCCCTTCCCTCCCTTCTTTCTTCATCGCCTGCCTTGTGGCAGGTATATTCCAGATGCTAAGAATATAATAATGAGTAAAGAAAAGATTTCAGGGGCCGGGGAGATGGCTCAGTGGAATAAGCACTTCCCTGGCAAGTGCAAGGGCCTGAGTTCAATCCCTGGTTCC
>NW_004524773.1:2989223-2993312 GCF_000260255.1 Octodon degus | reverse complement strand
GAGAGAGCTCAGCAGATTAGGTGCCTGCTTGGAAAGTGCCAGGACCAGGGTTTGTCCCACCTGCAACTCCGGCCCTGATAGAGACAGGTAGAGATAGGGATAGAGATAGAGGTAGAGGGCCCAGGAGATGGCTTAGTAGAATAAGCGCTACCTACCTAGTGAGACCCTAACTCAAAATAAAACAAAAAGCCTTGGCTTCAGACTCCTAGCGTCCAGGACTGTGAGAGAATAAGATTCTGATGTTTTAAGCCATCTAATTGCTAACTGTAGTAATTTATTACAGAAGCCCTCAGGCACTAGCACGGCTGGATTTTCTGGTTCTTCTCCTCTCTGTGTGTGTATGCACGCGCAGGTGTGTGCATATGCCCTGGGGGACTGAACCCAGGGTCTTTGCTCTGAACTACACCTTCAACTCTTTTTTTTTTTTTTTTTTTTTTTGTATTTTTTAGGGAAGGGTCTACAGGGTGTTCAGTCTCACTACTAGATTGGACTCATAGTGGTCCGCCTGCTTACAGCCTCCCAAGAGCTGGGATTACATGGACCGCACCACCACGCCCAGTCTCAATTGCCATCTCGGGGCACCCTGGAGGCGGGGCCAACACAGCAGGCCCAGAGATTGAACCTGTTTGCAGGTGCTTTAATCTGCTGAGCTATTTGGCCAGCATCCTAGACTTTATTTTTTAAAAAAATTGTTTTTTATGTATTTAGTACAGGGTCTCACTATACAAATCTGACTTGTAGTGATCCTCCTGTTTTAGCGTCCCAAGCACTGGGATTATAGGAGTGCGCCACCACACCGTCTCTTTTTGCCAGCTCAGTGTGCCTTGGGGGCAGGGCCAACATGGCACACTGGGGATCAAACCCTGATCCTTGTGCCTGCTTCAGCAGGTCCTTTAGTCCGCTGAACTATCTGGCTGGCCACAACTCTTTTTTTACTTCTTGAGACACAGTCTTACTAAATGCCTACTCTGGGTTTGAACTTGTGATCCTCCTGTTTCAGCCTCCTAGTGTGCTGGAATTATAGGTGCGTGCTTTTATGCCTTGGCTTCTTTTCCAGTTTTGTCTGCCGGGCAGCATGGCTGGGCACCACTGGGCTCTCATTCCATGGGGCGTCTGTGCCTGAGAAGCTTGGGCTTCCTCGAAGCATGGCAGAAGTGGAAGAGTTTCTTAAAGTCTAGATCTAGCAACATGGCACAGTTTACCTTCCACCATAACCTATTGGTCAAAGCAGTTACAAAGACATTCACATTCAAGAACTGAAGATGCAGACTTCACTTCTCTAAGCTACCACAATTGCAAGTGATGATACATGACTGGGAGAAGCTAAAAAGCCCTGTTCCTCACCTGCCCGGAGCATAAATTCATTACTGTGCTCTAGGAATTCCACTGAGTTGGGAGTCCTGACTTCTCCATAGGTCCTAAAGCATTCTGGGAAGTATACCTCAGAGCATCAGGGGAAATGTAGTCCTGTCTTTATTCCTCACTGTGGCTTATCAAGGGAATTCTGGCTACTTGATTATCTTTTCTCCAACTCCTTTCTCAGAGCACCGTTGGAAATGGAGATGTCCTATCTCCCTAGAACAATGCAATAGTCTTAATCTTTGAAACTAGGGAGAAGAGACCACTGGATGACTTGTGCTTGGGTGGGTGAATTAAAAATTTGTATTTGGATGCCAGAAACAGATGGGGAGGCAACTTAGAGTGAAGTTCATTAGTACAAAAAGTTTTTATTTACATATAAAATAAATAATATGAATATTCATAATAATATTAACAAGCATGGCAACCATATTAATAAAACCAAGATCTTTCCTGCTTGCCGGCAGCCTTTCTCCAACATTTCTCTTCAGCCTCTCAGGAAAGATTTCACAGCTGGGGAGACGGTGGTCCAGAGAGGACAGCACACTGGCACACGTCTGCAAGAACCGGAGTTGAAGGCAGAGCAGAGGGATTCCCTGGGTCCAGCCAGGGTGGAGGGCTTGAGGTTCAGGTCCAGAGGAGAACGCCTCCCCATAGTCTTATGATCACCAACAGAGTGCTGGCAAGGCTAAGGGGGACAGGGCCAGGCCGGGGGGCGCCCCCACTGCGGTACTGGATGTCGCTGGCTGGGTGGTTACAGCCAGTGCCCTTACAGCACGAGATACTGAGGCGGGTCAGGCTGAAGATGTCGGACATGTGGGAGTCATGGCACCAGGAGGCAGTCACACAGCCCCTCACTGTGAAGGTCTCGTTCCCCAGTCCTGAGGAAGAAAAAGACGACTGACTGAGACCCAGGTTCTGGGGCCTGGGATTCTCCAGTGGGTGACACAGCCCTTGTGCCGAGTCCCACCTCCACTGCTACCTGGAGAAAGCAGCAGTTCTCAGAGGGTGATCTAGGCACCCGGTGTGTGTTGGAGGGGAGAATTCCCAGACACCTTCCAAGCCCTGTGACGTCAGAACGATTCTCAGAAGGACGCTACCACAGAATCGGGCACGTTCATGCTTGCAAGTCTACAGGGAACTTC
The DNA here is from genome assembly GCF_000260255.1 of Octodon degus. Lineage (NCBI taxonomy): Eukaryota > Metazoa > Chordata > Mammalia > Rodentia > Octodontidae > Octodon > Octodon degus. Next base: position 2,990,808 of record NW_004524773.1, on the reverse strand, counting down.
CCAGGAACTCTAGCGCATGTGACACTGAAATGGGCTGAACACAGAAACAGAGGTGAGGATCCAGCTGCCTTCTGCTCAGCCAGACAGTAAAGAGACTTGCATCCCAGTCAAACAATGCCAGTCTTCTCATTACTTTTTTTTTTAAATATTGCCACATTTTATTTAAGAATGTCATTTGTGGCTGGGAGTGGTGACGTATGCCTCTAATCCCATCAGTCAGGAGGTTGAGGCAAGAGAATCACGGTGAGTTTGAGGCCAGGCTGGGTTACATAAGCAAATTCAAGGCCAGCCTGCATTAGATTATTAGAAAAAAATGTCATTGGTGGGCTGGGAGCATAGCTAAGTGGCAGAGTGCTTGCCTAGCAGGCGTGAGACTCTGGGCCCAGGACCACACACACAAACACACACATGAAACTTATTCATGTTATTGTGCAGTGAGTTTTTATTGTTATTTTAATAAATATCAATTATAAAAAGTTAAATTAATTTATAAATAAATCTTAAAATTCTTTATCAGTTTTCATTTCTATTGTAGTACATATCCATAGCCATAACTGACACGAACAATAATTTTTGAGAGTGCAAAGGAGTCTTTTTTTTTTTTTTTTTTTGGCAGTACTGGGGATTGATCTCAGGGCCTTTGCACCGAGCTACCTACTCCCTACCCTTTTAAATTCTGAGACAGGTTCTGCTAAGTTGCTAAGCTGCCTATGCTGGGCTCCAACTTGTGATCTTCCTGCCTCAGCCTCTCCGAGTGCTCAGATCACAGGTTTGTGCCAGCACGCCTGGCATAAAGAAGTCTTGAGACCAAAATGTCTGAGAACCCTGGAATCGAGGCACTCCAAAATGAAAGCCCTGGCTGTCCACAGGAAACCTCCCCTGCAAAGGGGTCCACACTTCTGTGGCATAAACGTCCATTTCTGAGTGAATAGGTCCCAATTCCCTGCTACAGTTTGCATCCCCTGAGGGAAACTCCCACCTTTCCTCTAAGAAAAATCATGTCGGTTTAAGTTCAGCTTATCTGGAAGTCAACCGGCTGTCCAGAAGGGGCTCACCTATAGGACCCGTGGCTTGGAGACACTGATCCATGGGGCCGCGGCAGTCGACCAGCGAGCTCTCGTTGGAGGAACACCCGTGGGTACTGTTCCCCTCGCAGCTGTAACACTGGACGCCGTTTGGTGGCAGGTTTTGGAGCTGTATGACTTTGAAGACAAGAGAGACAGAGAAATGGGCACAAGGGTCATCCGGGTGCATTTCCTCCTCAGGACGCCTGGATCTCAGCCAGAGACAGCCCAGAGCCACCTTGTGGCCAGGCGTTTGAACAGCACTTTCTGGCAGTTTTCTAGGATCCCTGAGGGACACCTCCACCTTCCCACCGGGGCTCAGACCCCAGGAGAGCCCAACTGCCCAGTACTTTGCAGTGGTTTGAAACAGTCTCACCCTCTCAGAACTTAAGAATTTAGCGCGACACTGTCCACTATGGCAGTCATGGGCCATATATACTTGTTTAAATTTAATTACCATTAAATGCAATTTTAAAATTCAGTTCACTTTTTTTTTTTTTTTTTTTTTTTTTTTTGGGTCC
>NW_004524773.1:2970829-2989123 GCF_000260255.1 Octodon degus | reverse complement strand
TTTTTTTTTTTTTGGGTCCTGGGGATTGACTGCAGGGCCTTTGCACTGAGCTACATCCCCAGCTATGTTTAGCTTTTTTTTTTTTTTTTTTTTTTCATTTTGAGCCAGGGTCCTGCTAAGTCACTAAGTTGCCCAGCCGGGCTGGAACTTGAGATCCTAATGTTTACAAGAGTTCAGAGCTTACAGGCTTGTGCCTCCACACTCGGATTCAGGTTGAATTTCAAGTGTTCTGTAGCCATTCACGTTAGTGGCTACATACCAGACAGCACTGATATAGAACCTTTCCCCAAGGGTCCAGAGGACAGAATAACAGGAGAGGGTTGCATCACATCAGGGGAGATGATACGGAAGACCGTGAATGACACTTAAGGCTGAGATACAGTGGGTGACAAGTGGCCGGGTGAGTGGGCTCTAGGGAGACGGGCTCAGGTGGAGGGCAGTGTGCATACCATCAGGCAGGATGGAGTCTGGCAGATGCCGGATTACATGGGTCATAATAAGATCTCTGGATTTGATTCAAAGGAAATGGGGGAGTCATTTTTTTTTTTTTTTTAATTTTTGGGAAGGGTCTATAGGCTGTTCAGGGTCTCATTACTAGATTGGACTCAGTGATCTGCGTATTTACAGCTTCCCAAGAGCTGGGATTATAGATGTGAGCCACCACGCCCAGTTTCAATCGCTGTCTCAGCGCACCCCGGGGGTCGGGGCCGGCATGGCAGGCCTGGGGATTGAACCCCCAGTCCCTGTTCCTGCTTGCAGGCAGTCATTGCTGTTCTTGAGTTAGGACAATGACATGATCAGATTGATATTTTAAAAAATTAGGGCTGGACGTGTGGCTCTGCAGTACAGCAGATGGTCTAGCACGCAAGAGACTCTAGGTTTCTCGCTAAGCTTTGCGCCTCTTTCCCCCCATCGCTCCTGCTGCTGGGTTGGGCCTTGGCTTAGGGGTGGTGCGCAAGGAGCAGGGAGACCAGTGAGGCCGTCATGGCACATTTGGCCCAGGTGGTGGCAGTAGAGGACATGAGCCGCGGAAGGATTTGGGGGGCCGACCTGGGAGACCTGAAGCACCGGTCCTGGAGAGGGAAGGATGGCTCATGACTTCCTGTGCAGCCCTCCTTAGGGTCAGGCTAGCCGTGCCCGGGAGTGGCGGGTGACATCGCCACCCGAGCTGGTCTGGGCGCGCCTCTTGCCCTTTCCCCGGCGCACACAGGTCATCGCCCCCACTTACCTGGGCCCCGGTTGCAGTTGGTTCTGTTACAGCACTGCAGGTAGTGGAAGCTGTGGTGGTTGTGGAAGCCAGTGGGGCCGGGGCAGCCGGGAAGGAAGCCGCAGCCACGGGTGTGGTGTTCGTCCTTCACATTCACTGTGGGCCAGAAGAGGGAGGTCAGGGTCAGGTTACAGATGAGGGGCTGAGATGGGGCTCAGCCATTCTCGGCTCCACCCTCCATCCCAGCCCTCTCATTTTATTTAGGATAGCTATATATCTAACCAAAAGTTTATCTTTTCCTCTTTAGGTACTCATGTGATGCATTTGTGGCCAGTGTGGTATAAATGGAAACCTTATATGGGACTTCCAGGAAGGTCAATTCTTACAAAGGTGGGTTCCTTTTTTCCATTCCTTTCTTGCCCCTTCATTCTTTCCTGGAAATTGGACACGAAGACTGGCACTGTGGCAGCTATATTGGTCTATGAGGCAGCAGAGAATGGAAGTAACTCTGGAATTGTCTTTGCAGCCCTGGACTTCCCGTCACTGGATTTTGTATGTGTGAGTGAATTAAATCTCTCAACTGAACCCTCATGCAGCCCTGGGGAGGAGCACAGCAGAGAGGAGGAGGTGCCGGCAGGCTGGGACTCACCTTTCAGGTTGTCATAGGTCACCACATCGAGGCACTGCTCTCTGGGATGGCGACACTGCAGGCTCTGCTCCCGGCCCCGCTCACAGCTCATGTCTGACGAGGTGCAGGAAACACATTCGAGGTATCGGCCCATGCTGAAGGTGCGCTGCCGGCCTGACAGGAAGAAGCGGTGGGGTGACACCACGGGGCGCATACTGGTGCCCCAGAGCCCTGGGGGTCTCCCCTCAGCATCCACCCCTCCTGTCTACCTCCCAGCTGAATCATTCTAGAATCCATCACAACCTGTGCAGCCCCATTCAGCTCATGTCTCCTTCAACACTGGTGACCGGCAGCCAGGCACCACGTGTTTGCCTTGCTTCCTGCCCCCCTCTACTCCTGTGTATTTCTTCAGATGTCAACTCTGATGTCCCCTCCACTAGGAAGCCTTCCCTGACTCACTGGGCTGGAGCAGGTGCCTCTTTAAACCCTTTCAGCCCTCCACCAGGCATCCCAGAACTGCCTACCCTAGATCATCAGCACGTGGCAACAGGTTGACCTCGCTTGCTAGGCTCTGAGCCCCGGGCAGGGAGGGGCAAATCTGTCTTATTGAAACAGAGTCTCGCTACAACGCCCAGACTGGCCTTGAACTCACAGAGATCCTCCTGCCTCAGCCTCCTGAGTGCTGGGATTGTAGGCATGCACCACCATACCTGGCTTCCAAGCCTGCCTTGGTCACTACCTAATCTCAGTATCACACAAGATAAACAGGATCAGGGAAAATATTCAGTCAATACTGTACTTTTAAACGACTGGAAGAGGGGCTGGGGAGATGGCTCTGTGGAATAAGCGCTTGCCTGGCAAGCGCAAGGGCTTGAGTTCAATCCCCGGTTCCGCTAAAAATAAATAAATAAATGACTGGAAGAATCCATGATGATTGAAAATCCTTCTGTTGTTCCCTGTGGCAGCCAATCTCCACAAGGCTTCCAGTGGATTCTGATTGTTCGTGTCTACACCCTTGTGCAGTCTTTTTGGCAAACCCATATAACCTGCAGGGTATCGTGGGGATGAGGGCACAGAATTGGGGTAAGAGGCCTGGCGCTCTGGCAGCCGTTTGTGCTTCCTTTTCCTTCTCGTCCTCCTTTTAGCAGCACTGCGGGACCTTCACAGTGGGGTATCTCTCTAGTCCTTCTTTATCTTGAGACAGGATCACGCCAAGTCACTCAGTTGCCCAGGCTGTGCTCAAACTTGCAGTCCTAACTCAGCTTCATAGACTACTAAAATTACACGCATGTGTTGCCACGCCTGGCCCATGTGGTGCCTTCTGTGACTAAATCATAAGAGCTGTAGCAACTTCTGCGCCCTTCTGTCCATCTGTCTGTTCGTCTGTGTGTCTGTCTGTCTATTATTTGATCTGCCGGATGCCAGCTACTATATTGCAATGACACTGAAGCGGCACATGGAGGGGGTCTACATGGTGAGAAACAGGGCCTTTGCCAAAGTCATGGGAGGGGTTTATCCACGGGGGAGGAGTGACCTCCCGGACATTCAGGCACCTGCAGTCTGAGCTGACATCCTGACACTAGTGCCACAGAAGACCCTGAACCACAGCAACCCAGCTAAGCAGCCCCAACATTTGTGACTTCCAGCTCCCATGTGAAACAGGATTGTCTGAAGTCTAGGGTGACCCACACTGCATGCACCGGAACAGCCCGAGAGCTCAAAGCCTTCCCCTAGAGATTCCCTAATAACTTTGCCTTTTGCACCAATGCCCTGATCCAGGCCAACTGGATCAGTGATTTTCCCTGGAAATCCTGGGTCATTCCTCTACCCCAGCCTTGGCACATGCTGTCTCCCAGCCTGGCATTGGTCTTCCCTTCCTGACCCAAGATCCGGGCCAAGGCCGGAGCAAGGGAGAGAGGGCTGTCTGAGCCAAGGCTTCGGACTGGCAGGCTCACAGTAATTAAGGGAATCGCTTTCACCCAAGCCAAATTGACTGCCTCAAAGAAAAATGCCTAAAAAGGCCAACAAGCCACGGTGTTTCACATGAACTTCCCTGAAAGCAAAAGCACGAATTTCCATCCTGGCCGCTCACAGGCTCACACTTTCCTTTGCAAACTCTTTCCCAACACTTCTCTTCCGATACTAGAGATTAAACTCAGAGCCTTTTCCACTGAGCTACATCAGCAGGCCTTTTCTATTTTCTATTTTGAGATAGGGTCTCACTAAATTACTAAGTGGCCCAGGCTAGGCTCAAACCTGTGACCCTCCTGCCTCAGCTTCCCAAACAGCTGGGATTATGGACACGACCCCTCTTCTAATTGCACGGGTCCTTCAGGGCTCCCTCTTTGGCCCTTTTCTTTTCTCATACTGTAGCATCTCCTACAGGCATGGTATCTGGTGAATGGTTTTATTTCTGTCCATCTGCCGCTTGCTCACAAACCTCTGGTCTCAGCCTTCAAGCCTGAGCTCCGGAGCTGTCTACTCAACTGCTATTGGATGCCCCCAGCAATGCTTCAAGCATCTGAGTCTCTACTTATCATGTTACAGCCTGGAAGTGGCTTATCTGGAGAGTTCATCGGTTGGAAGCTTAGGCACCAGGGTGGTCCTAGGAGAGGTGCTGGGACCTTTAAGGGGTGGGGCCTATTGGGATGGGCTAAGTCATGAGGGCAGCACCAGCGAAGGAAATTCTTCTCAGGGACGCCCCGTTAGTTCCCCAGAGAGCGAAACTGGTACCTCCAGTTTCCTAAGCCCTGACTTCTTGTCTCACTTCTCTTTCTGTCACACAATCCTGTCATGGTGCCATTAACATTTCACTAGAACAAGACAAGCTGTTTAGAATTTCTGCCGCTGAAACTGCAAGCTACATATACCTCTTTTCTTTACACAGTGCCCAACCTCAGGCATTTCATTACAGTAACAGAAAACTGACTAATCCATGCCCCAAACTAAACCCTACCTCTCCTCCAGGCCTGCTCCTTCTGCAGAATTCCAAAGATCTGGGATGGTTCCCATTAACCCCACCCTCAGCCCCCAGTGCAGAAAAAAAATCCCTCACTTCTGTGCCTCAGTCTAAATGTTTCTACCATCCTGTCCCTCAGTTTTCAATCCTATTGCTCTGCTGTTTCTAATCTCTACTATTAAGCTCACCTAGTGAGTTCTTCTCCTCACTCACTGTTTTATGTTTTCTATTTGACTCTAAAAATGGATTCCAGTTGCTCAAACTTATGCTTTCCCCTGTTTTATTGACTTGATAGAGCATTACCATTTTAAGGTCTTCTGATTAATAACTCCAATGTCAGAATCACTGTGAATCTGTTTCTGTTCAATTTTTTTTTTTTTTTTTTTTTCCAGAACCAGGGATTGAACTCAGGCCCTTCAGCATGCCAGGCAAGCACTTATTCTACTGAGCCATCTCCCCAGCCCTTTCTGTTCAATTTTTCTAGTCAGTTTTTTTTTTTTTTTTAATTCAGGCTAGGGAGATAGTGGCATAAGCTCCTGCCTGGCAAGCACAAAGTCCTGAGTTTGAGTTCCAATACCAAAAAAAAAAAAATTTTTTTTTTTCTTCAGGACTCCATACAACTTTTCACTAGATGCCAGCCATCATGGATGGAAAATGCAAGCACTCTTAAAGGATGATGTTTTCTTCCCAGCAAGAACTAACTGCATGGGGACTTTAGGGGCTGGCCTTTTAGGTCCTGCCCTTACACCTGCGTGATGGCTCAGGGAAGGCCTGGGGCAGTGATCCAGGCCCCTCCAGCTTGGCTTCTCGGTGTTCCCGGCAACAGAGGCCTGCGGGAAGCCTGGCCGTGTTCTGAGAGCCTCCTGGGGACTGTTTTCAGCTGTGCTTCCTGGAGTCTCACCATACGCGCCCACAGCTTGCCAATGACTGGAGGGAGATTCGCGCGCAGCCCAGGGGACTCCCTTTCCTGCGGTCCCATCTATTCCTGGATCCTCCCTCTCCTTTCCAGACGCGCTGGCAGCCCTCCCCCCCACCTGTCTTCTCAGTCTCACGACTTCCTCTCCACACAGGCTTCGTTTCCCCTTCACGGGAGCGAACTGGAAGCACACTTGAGGAAAGCAGGTTGCCTGTGAAACTACTTCTGCGCTTCCTTATTTCAGAGACTGTAGCACTTCGGGCTCTACCCTCCATTTGCTGCTCTTTGATGACCCTGAATAACTGTCATTCAGTCTCCACAAACGCCGCCATCACTGTGGCCTGAGAGAGCCCCTGCTGGCCACTGCTGTCCTCCTGCATGCCCAACGCCCTTGTCCTGCCACCCTCTTCATCGGCTTCCAAGCCAGTTTCCCTCCTCTGCTTTTGCCTCCTTCCAATCTGTCTTAAGGCCTAAGGGCCAAAGAATTTGCTAAAAATATAAATGTGATCGTGACACGTCTGCTTATGACCTTCCGCCACCCCCGGCTGCTTCCAGGATGCAGTCCATGTTCCCCGACTCAGACTAGAAAGGATGCTGTCCAGCTCCCTGGCGCACTTCCTCCCTTCTCCAGCCATGCCACTTTAGCCCCTCTGGGCCTCCCAACCTGCCCCACCCTCTACTGTCACACCCTCCCCACTGCTTGTCCCCAGGCCCAACTTCCTCTTCCTTGATGGGAGTTGCGTAGCCCTGCTGGAATCCCTCAGCCCAACTTCCCTCATCCCATCCCTGCACCTCCCCATTCTGTCCCTGACTGATCTGATCCATTGCTATCTGTCTGTCTGTCTGGTGATGGGATTGTCACTTTCTTTCCAAAGACACTCACTGGATTGCAAGTCCCATGGAGGGAGGGCCCAAGGTTGCCTCGTTCACTGCTATGTCCCTAACATCAGGTAAGTACAGGATGTGGTTTAGTGAACTAGTCCAAGGTGCCACAGCAGGTTAAGATGGCAGTAGAGCGGCCAGCAAGATAGCTCAGCAGACTAAGTGCTTGTTTAGGCAAGCACAGGGACCAGGGTTTGATCCCTGGCACCACATGCAGCACTGGCCCCGTCCCTGGGGGCTCTAAGCTGGCCACCAAGACCAGGCATGGTGGCACACACCTATAATCTCAGCACTGGGGAGGCTGACACAGGAGGATCACTATGAGTCCAAGCTGCATAGTGAGACTTGTACCAAATACGTAAAAGATGGGGATACAAAAGCTAGGTGTGGCAGCCAGGCCTGAAATCCCAGCACACTGGGAGGCCGAGGTAGAATGATTGCAAGTTCAAGCCCAGCCTGGGCAATTTCACAACTTAGTAAGAACCTGGTTTTTTTTTCCCTTAAAGGTGGGGTCATTGGGGATATAGCTCAGTGCAAAGGCCCTGGGTTCAATCCTCAGTATTTCTTGCACACAGAAATTAAGGAAAAAAAAAAAAAAAAAAAGGAAGAAAGGAAAGAAAGAACAAATCATTGATGGCTAAATCAGCAGCTGGTGCCAGGCTCCTTGTGACCCCTGACCACTCCCAAGTGTCACTAGAAGGCTCTCGTCTCTGTGACCTGTCAGTGGGAGGGGTGGCACCAGGCTCAGCAAGGGACATCTGGGCTCTGTTCTCACACTCACCGCTACCTTGACTGTCATTTCTGATTAGATGCACGGGTACCAGAGAGAGGTAGCTGGCGTGTCCCCCCCCCCCCCCCGTTACTTCCTTCAAGATGAATGTCAGAGTGAGCCTCGCCACCAGTGAAAGTTCGTGCTTAGGGTGGATGAAAATCAGGCCACGTCAGGATGGGGGAAGGAAAACCCAGAGGAAACACAGGAACTGTGCTTGCAGACGTCACTGGGACTGCCGTGCCCGTAATCAGTTTCCTTCCTCACGGGGACAGAAAGAGGGATCTGCTAACCGTGCGGGGCAGGGCCCTTCCTTCCCCATTCTTGTCTCTCCTGTGGGAATTGGCTGAACAGGAGAATGTGGTTCTTTTTTTTTTTAATTTTTCTTTTTTTAATTTGTGTGTGTGTGTGTGTGTGTGTGTGTATGTGTGTGTCCAGCTTAGCCCACCAGGGGGCGGGGCTGGCTTGCATGTGGTGCTGGGGGATTGAACTGCGGTCCCTGATGCTTTGCCAAGCTTGTTCCAAGTAGGTGCTTTAGACCACTGAGCCATCTCACCAGCCGTTTTTTTTTTTTTTTTTTTTTGGTGGTACCAGGGAAAGAATGTGGTTCTTTTTTATTTTTCAATTGACAAGCGCCTAAAGGAATCAGGGAAGTTTCTTGACACCCCTGCCAACTGTTCAAATCATGTAGTGCAGGGACCCTTCCTAGACTGTGTTCTCCTCTTGTTTTTGTTAATTTTGACTCTCCCCCCAGACCCCAGGATGGTCTAGAACTCCAAAACTGAAGTGACCCTGCTGCCCCAGACTTCCAAGCAGGAGCGACTACAGGCGCGTACCACCATGTCCTGTTTCTCTGCTCTTTTGGCTTTCCTTAAGAACCATGAGTCTCTGCTTGTGTCTTGCCCTCTCTCCAGGGAGATAGCTTAGTGGCATAACTGCCTACCTGGCAAGTGCAAGGTCATGAGTTTGATCTCTTGTACAAAAAAACCACCAAAAAACCTGACTAAGCACCTGCTTAGGCAAGCGCAGGGACCTGGGTTGGATCCCTAGCACCACATGCCATGCCAGCCCCATCCCCAGGCATGCTAAGCCGGGGACTGAGACCAGATGTGGTGGCTCACGCCTGTAATCCCAGTACTGGGGAGGCTGAAAACAGGAGGATCACTATGAGTCCAAGCTGCATAGTGAAACCCTGTACCAAATACATAATGAATAAACAAATAAGCATTTTGGCCTCTATTGCTGGACCATCCTCGGTCCCCAAGGAAAAAATTACATAAAAATAAAAGAAATCAACAAGACACCTCGCCCACCTCTCAAGCATGTGCATCAGAATATTAAGGGGTGGTAGTGTACCTCATACACAAAAATCACCCAGGCAAACGTGTAGGAAGGGGGTAGGTCCACACCTGGGAGTGGGAGTGGGCGTAGTTTGAGATGAGGGCAGTGTTGCTTTCTGGGTGGGATTAGAGCTGTTAGGAAAGCCAAAGGGATTGAGTTGGGGCTGGTACTGGGGTAAGGACTGGAGTGGTGCTGGCGGGGCGGGGATCTAACGCAGTGGTGAGGTTGTGTGAGGGAGAGTTTGGGGCTGGGGGTGGTGCAGTCCGCTCTACTCACCGAGTCTGGGCTTGTTGCACAAGTCGGACCCGCACACGGTCTCTGTAAGGCTGATGATCTGTGAGCCCCTCCGATAGCTCATCGTCCTGTTGCTCTTCTCTGCGTGAGTGCAGCCCCGCTCTACCACCTCCAGCTCTTCTTCTCCTGGGAAGAATGCATCCTTAGTGTCCAGAGGATTCCTCTGGGCCTGGCCAACTTTTAATCACTCCCAGGGCTGATTCTTGCCAGACTGCTCCTGCTTGGGTCCAACTCTGTCTTCACTAGAGTCATCCTGCCACCGTGCAATACCCCCCCCCCCCCAGGGAAGCCAGTTTTCTCTAAAACTGGCCTGTTTCAGGTACCTTTTAGAGGAAGTGGAATTTTTAAAGTGCCCCGTTTTATATCTCCCAAATCCCATTCCCCTTATGCTTGGTTCAGAAGCAACCAGTGGTAAAAAGTTCCCACCCTATATAGGCCTAGTGACATATGTTATTGTTTTCCATGTTTGTCTGAAAACTTATGTTAGAAGGCATTCCGTGCAATATGTCTCTTCCCCTCAATTCTGACATGTCTTTGTTTTTTGGGCACTACCTGGGATTAAATCCCAGGGCACACTACCACTAAGCTACATCTCCACTCATTTTTATATTTTATTTCATTTATTTAATTTTTTTAAAAAAATATTTATTTATTTATTTATTTATTTATTTATTTATGTGGCACCAGGGATCGAACTCAGGACCTTGTACTTACCAGGCAAGCTCTTATTCTACTGAGCTATCTCTCTGGCTCCAATTTATTATTATTATTTTTTTAAATGTATTTTCTACAGGGTCTCACTATATATCTCAGACTCACAGTGATTCACTTGATTTTGGCCTCCCCAGCACTGGGATTACAGGTATGCACCACCAACTCCGTATCAGTGGCCAGCGCACCATGCCCCGGGAACAAGGATGGCATGGCATGTGGTACCAGGGATCGAACCCCATGCCACTCTAAGCAGGTGCTTAGTCTGCTAGCTATCTTGCTGGCCCTATATTTTATTTCAGAGACACAGTTTTGTTAAGTGGCCCAGGCTGGTGTCCAATTTACATATCCTCCTGCCTCAGCCTCCCTAGTCGCTGGAACTATAGGCACATCACGTTTTTTGAGATATATCCACAAGGCAATGGGCAGCCCTGACTCCTTCTCTTAAACTCTGAGCAGGAATCTACCATATGATCATACTGTATGATCCTTTGCCAGTTTCCAATTTACCGTATCACAACTACTACTGTGAAGAACATCCTTATGTGTGTGTCTGTGGGTCGTGTGGCCAAGCATCTGAGGTGTTTCTGGATTCCTAGGAGTTGAGCTACTGGCTGTAGAGTATGGTAATCTTCATCTGTACTAGATTTTTTTTTTTTTTTTTTTTTGTGGAACCAGGGATTGAACTCAGGCCTTTGCGCTTGCCAGGCAAGCGCTTATTCTACTGAGCCATGTCCCCGGCCCCCATCTGTACTAGATATTACCCAATAGCTCTAGGTGGCACATGCACTAATTTACTTCCCTATCATGGGGTGTATGTCTGCACATCTTTATTGCTCTGTGTACCATCAATATTTTATTTTATTTTCAGTGCTGAGAATGCATCTCAAGGCAAAAACTGAATGAGCTCTACCACTGAGTTACATCCAAGACACTGTTAAAAGTTTAAATGTTTGCTAATTCCATGGGTGTGAGGGGTGTGAGCGAAGGGCTCTTGGTCACTAGCGCTCTTTATCGCTCTGGAGTTGGGGACGCTGGGGTCAGACTCACCTTCCCACACACGCATGGCTGTGGTCCTGCAGAGGTCCTGGCCGGGGGCGCACATCTCCTCCTGGCAGGGGCCCCTACTCTTACACTGCAAGCAGAGCAGAGCCCAGGATCCTGGAGGAGGTGGGAAGGGGACAGGAGGCCTGGTTAGTCACAAGAGCCAGGACGGACTCCAAGGCCAGCTCCAGGACCCGTCCACTGGCCACTCCTGCTTCTTGGTTCCAACTCTGGGTCCTTCAGTCCCTGTCCTGCGTCCTACCTCTGCCCACAGGCGCTCCCCAGGTCCTGCCTTGGCCTGTTCCCTGTAAATCCATTCATGCATCCTTAAAGTCTTATCCCCGTCTTCACAGTCAGCGTTAGCTGTCCCACTCGACTCTAGTTCCTCGTCTCTTAAACTCTGCTAGGGGCGTTCTCCCCTCACCATCCCATCGATCTTTAGTTTATACCTCCGCTGCCGCCGAGCTCCCCTAAGTACCCTCCCCAGCCACAACCCCCAACCCTAGCCCCGCCCATCAGCTGTGGGGCGTGAATCCCAAAGAACCGGATTTTGCTCTAGGTCTCTCTGCCCGCAGGACTCTCCAAATTCTACTCCCGCCCCCAACTCCGCCCCCACATCACGGCCCCGCCCCGTACTCAATATTCTAGCCCCGCCCCCAGCCCGCCCGGGAGCTCTCCGGGGTTGGAACACCGTCCCCTCTGCAGCCCCCGACCCCCGCCCGCTCAGCCTCCCGGACGTCTCTTTCCTCCGAAACTTCGATCATTACTCATTCTTGACCACCCGCGGTCCCCGCCGCCGCGTCGCCGCCCCCCGCCGCGTCTGACCTCATCCAGTTCCTTCTCCACATCCTCTCATTTCTCAAACCCACTCGCCCATATTTTCCGGGGGAAACAGGTGCAGTGGTCACTTGGGCGAGCGGATGGTGAAAGTGAACTGTCTTCCGAGATGCTCGGCCCCACTTTCCTCAGGCTCTTTGTAAAACGGGGCGCTATCCCCTTATTTCTCTAAGGGTGAGCCTGGGGAGCCCGGAAGGGTCAGAACTCCGCTTACTCAGATCTGGCTCGGGCTTTCAGAGCCGTTGTTTAACTTGCGGCTCAGGGTCCTCCGTGAAAAAGATTAATCATAGCTCCGCCAGCGTGGCTTGAGATGGCAAGGAAGGCGAGCGGAAGGGATCAGACAGAAACAGGCGCTCGCGAAAGATCGCCCTGTTAACGCCTCGGCCCCACTAGTCTTTCCCGCTAGTTTTTCCCAACTAACTAGTCTTCCCCAACCAATCTTTCCACACCGTGGACCAGGGCCTGTGCCGTGCGCGTCTGCAGGCCACGGCGCGAGGCAGATGCTTGGATGCGGGGAGAGGTGCTGGGGTCCGTCTCCAACTCAACAGACCCCGTTCCCCGCTTTCCAGAGAAGGCGCTTGCCCCGAACCCTACCTGGGGCGCAGATCAGAACGCCCGGCAGCAGCAGCAATAGCAGCGCGGGGCGGCCCATGCTCCCCGCCGGGCCCGGTTCCGCTCCTTTGCTGCACCCGCCCGGAATGAGGCAGTTTTGTGGCCCGGGGCTCCTCCCCAGCCGGCTGCTCGGGAGCCAGTGAGGGCAGAGGCGTGGGCGCCGCCCCCTCCTCCCCCACCCTTCTCCCCCACTTCGGCCGCAGAACTTCTCCTCCCAGGGTGCGGCCACCACGTAGGGAGGACCGGAGCTGGCTGGGCCCTGACTCACGACAGCGGTCACAGCTCTGTCATCAGATTGCCTAGGTTCAAATCCCAGTTCTTCCTCTTTCCTGCCACGCGACTTCCTTGGACAATGACTCTTCTCAGGTGTAAAATGAGGATAAAAATTTGTCTGGGTAGGAGACCGAAGGTGCTTGACTGTTAGGTCACATTTAGAGCCGTTAGCTCTGTTGGGGGTGTTGGGGGTATTGTGGTCGTGTGTGGAAAATGCCTTTGTTATTCAGAGATGAACTCAGAAAGATTTAGATGTTGAATGACATAATGTCTGCAGCTTATCTTCACTTTAGCCACACACAAAAAAGTGGATATCGCTGTTATGAGAAAGATTTTGTGGTTATGTGGGGAAGTTGTTCCTTTAAAAAAAAAACAAAAATCAAACAAAAGGCCCAGATGCTCACTGAAGCATTTGGGGTGGATGCCATCCGGGTCTGCTGATAAGTAAAGTGTTTACTTTAAAAATACTTTAGCAGATCTAAACAACCAACTTGAAGACCCCATTATGCAATATAACAATCATTGTTGAATTCCTATTTTAGTATTTTGTTAAGTGAAATTTTGTATTGCTTCTAATTTTTTTTTTTTACTGTTTTTTATTCTCTTTAACAAAAATAAATAAATAAAAATAGAGTTAAGCAAAAAAATAGTTCAGAAGAAAATAAAGGAAATTAGCCAACTATTTAAATTAATTATATCAAATTTACAAGTAGATAAGAGGCTTTTTTTTTTGTATCAGGGATTGAACTCAGGACCTTGCGCTTGCTAGGCAGGCACTTATGCCTGCTCCGATGTCTCCTCAATATGTGAAATGCAGAGAACAAAAGAAGTCTGCTTCTGGTCAGCAAGAGCAATTGAACACAGGAAAAGGCTCAGAATAGTAGCAGGCCCACATGGAGGGCTCAACAAATTTCTCGTGCGTTTACCAAGGAGCTCCTTTGTGCCAGCCCCAACTGCAGAGCTGGGGACACAGCAGGAAACAAAGCAAAGTCCCCACTGTTGTGTTGACAGTGGGCTGTGCACGTTGTCTAAACGTTCACTGTCCAGGACTAGGCCAGGTGGGGAAAGCAGGCACAACTTGAAGGAGATGCCAGGGTGCTAGTGCGTGTGAGCTGTGCTCGGTGGGGCAGTCCCTGGGGATGCTGTGAGCATGGAGGAAGGAAGTCCAATGAATGTGTAGGGAAAGCTCTCCTGGGACAGGGAAGAGCCTGCACAAAGGGCAGAGGTGGGACTGTGTTGAGTGACTTCTAGGAACTGCAGGGAGGTCAGTGTGAGTCATAGAGAAAATGCTGGAGAAGGAGTAGCTCCTTGTACAATAATGATTGTGCTATTTTGATTCTTACTAATCTGTTGAGACCTTAGGCTAATCATTTTCAGATCAGGTGAGAAAAGTCCCAAAGAAATCCTGTCTCGGTGTGGCCCTGATGTTTGCTTAGGGGTGTTGGCCCCAGATGATGAAGGTTTGTATTTCATGACTCACTGCCTCTGTATTCCAAGCTCCCTGGGAAGCAGAGATTGTAAGTAAGTTTCTTTTTCCCAGGTCCAGTGTTCTGGGGAGAGGAAAAAACTCACCTGGTTTTGCACAGGGCCTGCCGCACAGTAAAAATAGCAGTTTTGTTGTTTTGGATCCAACTGGGGCTCTTCATTTTCACTTCTGGGTATGACAAGGGAGTTGGGGTGTGTTCTGGACTCCAAGGTTAGCCATTGTCAGCAGATGGCTGCTGGGATGGATCACTCCCTGGCTGGGTAACCCAGAGCCAACATAGTCTTCCGAGCTGAACCTTCCTGTCCTCATCGGGAACCCAGATGAGTCCTTTTTAGGTGTAGTGTGAAGACTGACTAAGAAATTGGTGCAAATGAGGTGGATAAATACAAATCGTGGTGGTGGAGCCAGGTGTATAATCCCAGCTACGTGGGAGACTAAGGCAGGAGGTTCAAAAGTTTGAGGCTAACCTGGGATGCTCAGTGAGACCTGTTTCAAAACAAAAAATGAGGAGCTGGGAAGGTAGTCCAGTGGTAGAGTGTTTGCCTAGTATGCACAAGACCCTGGGTTCAATCCCTGTAGTAGAAAAGAAAAAAGAAAGGGAAAAAATGTTAAGATTAAAAAAAAGAAAGAAAGAAAGAACATTAAGGTAGTGATGCAGGCAGGTCTGAACCTTGCTCAGCCCCTGGCCCCTGGGTGACCCGGGGAATGGTTCCTCTGCATTCGTCGTTGGTTCTCCCCCTGTGTAAGATGGGCTGGGAAGCTTAGGGGCTCACGCACCACGTGCACTGGCACCACCACTTCTGATGAAATGATTTCATAGCTGTGGGCCCAATTTCCTCTTTTATTTAAAGAATAAAGGAAGTGTTTTGAAGCCTGCACATCCTCCCACAGACTACTGTGGTCTCCTGAAATCTCCAGTTTGCTCCTCTTCTGTGTCTCTGGCTTTCTCTTTTATTCTGTCTCTCCATTTGGATATTTTTCCTTGTTTGTGTCCCTCTTTATCTCTCTGAATCCTTCTCCCCTGTTCTGTCCTTTTATCTCTGTCCACACTGTCTGTTTTTTAATTTCTCTTTGCCTCTTTCTTTTTTCTTCGTGTGTCTGTCTGTCTCTCTCTGTCTGTCTGTCTCTCTCTGTCTCTCTTGTGTGTGTGCGCGCGCATGCGCATCTGTGTGCTTGGACTCGTAGTGATCCTCCTGTTTTCAGCATCCCTAGTGCTGGGATTACAGGCATGTGCCACCATGCTGGGACTCCATCACTGGCTCAGCGTGCATGGTGGTGGTGGGGCCAGCGCAGCATGTGGTGCTAGGGATCAAACCCTGGCCCCCACACTTGCCTAAGCAAGCGCTTAGTCCACTCAGCTATCTCGCCAGCCCTGTTCTATCTCTCTTCATGACTATTTCTGTGTCTCTGCCTCTGCCCCTGCCTCTGCCTCTGTCTGACTCTTATGTCTCCTTCAAGTGACACATTCTGGTAAGGTTTCGACAGGTGTAAGGACCATTCTTGCCATTTCCACAAATGTGGTAGGAATGTCCCCTCCTTCTTCCTGGTGACTCATCTGGACCTTGCCTGGCTCATGTGTACCTGCAGGGCTGTGGGCCAGGCACATGGGCTTCAGGGGATCCCTCAGCCCGAGGAGAGACAGAGAAGGAGCCAGGTACAGCAGGACTACCGTTTCCAACATACAAGAGCTCCAGCTATGAGATGTGTTTGACCCAAAGACAGAGTGAAGTCCTAACCCCAGGACTGGGAACACAGCCTTATTTGGAATACCATTGCCAGTGCAACTAGTTAAGATGAGATCATAGTGGGTTGGAGTGGGCTACTCATCCAACGTGACTGGTGACCTGGTAAGAAGGTGGCTGAGTGATGACAGAGACCCAGAGAGAAGGTTGGAATGACAGAGGCAGAGACTGCAGTCATGCAGCTGCAGGCCAAGGATGCCCAAATCGCTGGCAGCCTCCCAGAAGCAGGGCTGGAGGAGATGCAGTCCCGCAGACCTGCCACCTTGATCTGAGACTTGTTGACCCCAGACTGGCAAACAATACTTTTCTTTGTTTTAGTTACCTGGTGTGCAGACTGTGTTACGACAGCCACAGGAAGTTAATACATACGGCTTCTAGGAATCAATTAAAAAAAAAATTCGAAAAGGACAGGCGAGAAAGCACAAATGCTCTTATGAAGATGACATCAACTAGGCGTGGTGGCGCATGGCTGTAATCCCAGCACTTGAGGGGTTGGGGCAAGAAGATCGCTGTAAACTGAAGGCCGGCCTGTGTATGCTACATAGTGAGTCAAGCCAGCCTGGGATACATAGCAAGACCCTGTCTAAGGAAGTATAATACCTAATTTGATGCTAAACTGCAAAAAAAAAAAAAAAAAAAAAAAAAAAAAAAAAAAAAAAAAAAAAGACCCTGTCTCAAAACAGAACAAAACAAAATAAAACATACTAAAATATCATTTGCTTCAGTTGGCTTCTGCTATGACAACCACCCCAAAACACAGGGCTTAAAGTAAGGATTTATGGGTTGGTTGTATATAGCTCAGGGGTAGAGCCAGCACTTCTTGGCATGCATGAGGCTCTGTCCCCATCAATGCTGTAAAACAAAAACAAAAACAAACCTAAAACACAAATACTTCATCTTTGGGGCAAGGCTACTCTGGTACAGCCTGCTTTGGTGGGGCTCAGTTAGATTTAGATGGTACTGCTATCTGGCCTATTGCTTCTCTGCAGTCCATGATTTGAAATCCTAACCCCTAATGTGCTGGTATTTGGAGGCAGGCCTCTGGGAGAGGTAATCAGGTGAGAGGGCAGAGTCTTTCTAAATGGGATTAGTAGGGGCCGGGGAGATGGCTTAGTAGAATAAGTGCTTCCCTGGCAAGTGCAAGGGCCTGAGTTCAATCCCCAACTCCACCAAAAAAATAAAAAAATAAAAAAATAAAGGAACTACCCAGAGGGCTGGAATCCCCCTATCCCTGTACATTTCTCAGGTCTGAAGAAGTCGGGCATCACTTTGGGAACTCACAGAGTTGACAAGTGTTTGAGAGAGCTGGCCTAGGGCCTTGCACGGATGTAAACTGGTGCAACTTGACGTAGGACAATTTTGCAATTGCTCTCAAAATCACAAATGTAGAAAGCCTTTTGACATAGCCAAGCCACTTACCACTTTGGGGAACTCGGTGGGCATGTGAAACAAAATTGGTGCTGAATTTTTCTTTGCGGATAGCTTGTAGTGCCGTGTGGTAGGAAGATGCCTGGCCGTGTAAGAGGTACATGTCTGCAGCGGAAAAAGGCAAGAGGAAACGCTTTCTGCAACTCAGTTTACATCACCGGTAAGGGGAGAAGTCTGTGGGCAGAATACTGTGGAGAGAACTCGGAGGTTTGCACGTTGAGGCAGGGCATGAGTCCCTACTTGTTTCTACAAGCAAGAGATAACTGTCCCCCGAAGGCCCCTTGCCTCCAGGGTCACAAGAAGGGCAGGGAAACGTTCCTTCCCTGTCTGCTCACTCTTTGTCCCACAAGTCTTGTTTGTGTAGTGCAGGGCTGTTTACCCAGCCCCAGTGTGGACAGATAGCCTCGTGGGACCCTGGCTTCCAGTCACAAAACTGCCTGGGGCTGCTCCTCCCTCCTCCAAGAACTCGCTCTCCCTTCTTCCCATCTTGCCCAAGTCGAAGGCTCTGGGAAGGGGATGAGCTGAGTCCCCAAACTTCTTTCCTGTCAAGGGAAGAAGCCCCCGCCCCCAGGCTCCTCTCCCTCCCACTCAGGGTTGGTAACTGGCATAGCTAACTCTGTACACACTGGTGGAGGGCTCCTGCCCAGAGCCAGAAGCCGCACGCCCTGTGGGTGACCTGGACTTGTCCTTTCCCTTGCTCAGGTCTCTCCTCTGAGTCAAGGGGAGAGGCCAACCTCACCCTGCCCCACACTACTGGCCTTATTTATGTTGCTAAATAATCGTGATGGTGGCAGCCATGACAGCAGCACCTCGCACTGAGGTCCCCTGTGGTTGCTGTTGAGGGTTTTTGTTTTAATGTTTACTTGCACTGTGTGCAGCGTGAGGGGTCGCATTCACTGCAGGGAGTTGGTGCATCGTGCCCAAGCCATCTTAATTCTTTTTGTGTCCCCTCACCGGTTCCTTCCTCCCTTTCCACTCCATCTCTGGGTCCCTCTCCCATTTGCAAAAGATCCATCTCCCTGTTTATGTTTATTTGTTTAGGTACTGGGGACTGAACCCAAGGACTTTGCACTGGGCTATATCCCCAGCCCTTCTTGTTTTTTTTTTTTTTTTTGTGGAACCAGGGATTGAACTCAGGCCCTTGCACTTGCCAGGCAAGCACTTA
>NW_004524773.1:2968730-2969944 GCF_000260255.1 Octodon degus | reverse complement strand
TGTTCCTGCCTGCCCTGTGTCGCAAGATGGGGGTCCCTTACTGCATCATCAAGGGGAAGGCCAGGCTGGGGTGTCTGGTCCACAGGAAGACCTGTACCACTGTCGCCTTCACACAAGTCAACTCGGAGGACAAGGGCGCTCTGGCTAAGCTGGTGGAGGCCATCAGGACCAACTACAATGACAGATACGATGAGGTCTGCCGTCACTGGGGAGGCAACGTTCTGGGTCCAAAATCTGTGGCTCGTATTGCCAAGCTGGAGAAAGCGAAGGCTAAAGAGCTTGCCACTAAACTGGGCTAAGCGTACTTTGAGTTTTCTGTACATAAAAACAATAAATTGTCCTTAATCCAGTGTAAAAAAAAAAAAAAACAGGCGCTCATGTAGGTCCTGCAAGCTGCCCTCTTTTGCAAACCAGGAAACTGAAACTCAGGTAGGTAATGAGCCTTGCCCAAGGCCACTGGGCTCAGAGGCGGAAGCAGCAGAACCGGAAAGCAAGTCCAACCTGTCCAGATCCAAACTGTTCCTCTGCCTCTAGACCAGCGCTGGTTACCTTGAAATCTGAACGTGACTGCTGCGAATCTACCCAACTTTGAGTCACTGTTTATCTAGCACTTACTGGAACTCAGACCCTTGGGCTACACTCCTTGTGCAGATGACAATCTCGAGTGGCTATAAGCATCAGAAGGGACAGCACAGAGTTCTGCCTCGGAGGAGAATTGACCCAGTCTTCTCACCTAGGCCACCGTCCACTTACTTTAGGGTTTTTTGTTCTTATTTTTGTTTTGTGTGTGTGTGTGCAGGGTCTCACTATGCAGCTTAGACTCCTAGTGATCCTCCTGATTTCTGCCTCCCTAGTGCTGGGATGACAGGCATGTGCCACCACGCCTGGACTCCACTTACTTTAAAAAATTAACCATTTTATTTGTGGCCTGGGGATTGAACCCAAGACTTTCACATTGAATTGTGTCCCCAGCCCTTTTAGAAATTTGAGACAAGGTCCTACTAGGTTACTAGCTGACTAGGCTGGGCTCAAAACTTGCAATCCTCTTACCTCAGTCTCCAGAGTGCTGGGATTTGGGGGAGAGTCAGGCAACGCTTTGAGCAAGTTTAGGGAGAGGTGGCTTTTATAGAAACATGCCCAGGGGGGCCTGGCTCTAGCTCAGTTCTTTAAGTGGCTGCTTCCACAAAGCTGTCAGCCTCAGCTTATTCTAGTTC
>NW_004524773.1:2966032-2968405 GCF_000260255.1 Octodon degus | reverse complement strand
AAATAAAAATAAAACATTAAAAAAAAAAAAAGAAAGAAACATGCCCAGCGCCAGCACTGGAAGGTCCTCCACGAACCTCATCCCCTCTCAACAGATGGGATAGAGTGATTTTTTAAAAATTTATTTATTTGATACAAGGTCTTGCTATGCAGGTTGGACTCATAGTGATCCTCCTGTCTCAGCCTTCCTAGCGCTGGGATTACAGGCATGTGCCACCACGCTCGGCTTGGGGGCCAGCACGGCATACGGTACCAGGAATCAAACCTGGGTCCTTGTGTTTGCCAGGCAGGTGCTTCGAGTGCTGATCTATCTCCCTGGTCCACCTCTCAACAGACGGGAAAATCAAGTGTATCCACAGGGAGCGGGGGCAGCGGGGCCTTGCAGGCCTAGGGCGGGTCTGTCTTCCCCCTGGTAAACAGAGTGGTCAATGAATAGATACCAGGTTCAAATTTGATTAATTGTGTGCCCCTGCTTAAAGGCTGTGAGTGTCCCAAGACTTGATTTTGTTTTCCTCTCTGTGAAAAAGGAGAACTCAGGCTGAGTTCAGCTGTACTGCTGGCTACAATACATCTAGCTTTGGTTGGTTAAAATCTACTGCTTGGGGGCCAGGGAGATGGCTCAGAGAATAAGCGCTTCCCTGGCAAGCACAAGGGCCTGAATTCAATCCTCAGTTCCGCAAAAAAAAAAAAAAAAAAAATCTACTGTTTGGGGGCCCTTAGAGCTCTCCAGGCCCGCCTGTCAGTCCTCTCCCACATTCCAGCTCCAGAAGGAGTCATGTTGTGTCCAGGGAGGCCAGCAGAATGTGACCCTGGTAACCGGGCAGATCGTTGTTGCTGATAAGCTGGCCCGACTGACGTCTTACTCTGTGGCGGTCTCTCCTGGGTTATGAATACAGTTAAGCATCTCCTACCTGAAATAGTTGGAACCAGAAGTGTTTCAGATTTTAGATTTTTGGGATTTTGGATGAAACCTAAGTCTAAATAAAAAATTAATTCATGCTTTAGGTACATATAATCCAAAGGTAAGCATTTTTATTTTTATTTTTTTGTATTTTAGGAAAGGGTCTACAGGGTATTCAGGGTCTGACTACTAGATTGGACTGTAGTGATCCGCCTGTTTACAAGAGCTGGGATTACAGGCATGTGCCCCTATGCCCAGTCTCAATTGCTGTCTCAGAGCGCCCTGGGGGTGGGGCCAGCAGGCAGGCCCAGGGATCAAACCCCTGGCCCCTGTGCCTGCTCGCAGGCGCTTTAATCCGCTGAGCTATTTGGCCAACACCAAAGGTAATCATTTTAAAAAAATTATCTATTTATTTATTTGGTACAAGATCTTGCTATGCAGCTCAGACTCATAGTGATCCTCTTGTCTCAGCCTCCTCTGCCAGGACTACAGGTATGTACCACCATACCCAGTTTTGGCATCCAGGGTTCCAGGGCCAGCATGGCATGCAGTACTGGGGATCGAACCCTGGTCCTTGCATTTGCCAAGGAGGCACTTAGACAGCCAAGCTATCTTCCCAGCCCCCAAAGGTAATTTTTAAACTGCTTTCTATTTTATTTATTTATTTTTATTTATAAAAAACGGCTTTTATTTTATTTTATTTTTATTATTTGGCAGAACCGGAGATTGAACTCAGCCCCTTACTCTTGCCAGGGAAGCGCTTATTCTACTGAACCGACTCCTTCTATTTTTTTTTTTTAATTTTTCTTTATTTATTTTTGTAATATTAGGGAAGGGTCTACAGGGTGTTCAGGGTCTCACTACTAGATCGGAGTTGTAGTGATCCACCTGTTTACAGCCTCCCAAAAGCTGAGATTACAGGCATGTGCCATCACGCCCAGTCTTGAAATGCTTTTTAATAGTGCGCATTTGTAGTATGAAGGTAGTCTTACACAATACTTTAAAATAATTTTTTGCGTGAAACACAGTGGTTTTGATTTTGATGTTTTTGTTTCTTGATTTTGATCTTTTGAGGCAGGGTCTCACTATCCGGGATGGCCTCCAACTCACCCTGCCTCAGCCTCCTGAGTACTGGGCTTGTAGGTGTGTACTGCCAAGCCCAGCTTATGAAGCAAAGTTTTGTGGTGTGGAATTTTCCATTTGTGGTGTCGTATCAGTGTGCTAGAGGTATTGGATTTTGGAGTTTTGCAGTAAGGATGCCAACTGTTGGGTGGAACTTGTTAGCTGACATCTGCATAGAGTGGTCAGGCAACCTCTCAATGATCATGGTAAGAAGAAGGAGGAGGAGGAGGAAGAGGAGGAGGAGGAAGAGGAGGAGGAGGAAGAGGAAGAGGAGGAGGAAGAAGAGGAGGAGGAGGAAGAGGAAGAAGAGGAAGAGGAGGAGGAGGAAGAGCAGGAGGAGGAAGAGGAGGA
>NW_004524773.1:2948902-2965932 GCF_000260255.1 Octodon degus | reverse complement strand
GAGGAGGAGGAGGAGGAGAAGAAGAAGAAGAAGAAGAAGAAGAAGAAGAAGAAGAAGAAGAAGAAGAAGAAGAAGAAGAAGAAGAAGAAGTCATCTGTATGTCCTTCTTTGGTCCCAGTGAGTAGCCTTGACCTTCTTTGCTCCTTTATACCTTACAGAACTCAGTTTCCCCATTTTTTAGTGCTAGGGCTTGAGTCCAAGGCCTCATGCATGCTGGGCAAGCCCTTTACCTCTGAGCTATACCCCAGCCTTTTAAGCAATTTTGAAATTTTGAGACAGGGTCTTGCCAAGTTGCCCAGGCTGGGTCTGAACCCATGATTTTCCTTCCTTGATGTCCCAAGTAGCTGGGATTACATGTGCAACCCCATCCCCAGTCAGCTCTCCTGTCCCTCACACTGTGCCCTGGTGGCCAGGATGGTGGGTGGGGCCACTATCTGCCCAGGCTATTTGTTTGTCTTCTTCTAGGGCTGCCACCCTGGTAAGGCCCTTGGATAAAAGGCCAGGGCACCTGTGTACTGCTTCCTCCTCTCCAACCTGGATCATGCTCTGGCTCCTCTGTGCCCTGATGTTCCTGGGGGCGCTGGTCGCCCCAGAAGGTGAGCCTTATGGTCCCTCATAGAGGGGGAAGGTAGGCCCAAAGTTACCTGAGAGAGTTGGCTTCAGAGTGTGCATCCCAGGCCCTTCCACCCAGCTGTGGGCAGCAGTAGAGTGGTTGAGAAAGAGCAGGGTTCTGGAGCCAGGCTGCCTGGGTTCAAATCCCAGCTCTGCCACTTTTTAACTGTGGGACTCTAGTGAAGTCACTTAACCACTCTGTGCTTCAGTTGTCCCCTCTGTGGAATGCGGATGATAAGGACCCCGCTGTTTATTGGATGCATGTGTTTGAGGAGCTCAGGGCAGTACCGGGCTGGTGGTCACCCTGTATGAGGGTGGGTTCTTATGCATACCCAAGAGCCATTATTACTATGAGTCTTTGACTTTGCCTGCCTGTCTTCATATTGGCTTTCATTCTGCAGCTTTGGGTGTGGGTGGGAAAATATGCAGCTTCCATCCCTGCCAAGACCTCTCCATGCGATTTTTTTTTTTTTTCCGGAACTGGGGATTGAACTCAGGCCCTTGCACTTGCCAAGCAAGCACTTATTCTACTGAGCTATCTCTCCGGCCCCTCTCCATGTGATCTTGAGCAAGACCTTGGGCCAGCAATGGTGAACCTTTTAGAGCTTTCTGTGATAGAAAACATCTGGCTCTGACACGCGTGCCATAGGCTCATCCCCCCTGCCCTCAGCCTTCTGGCCTGTTTCCTCATCTGGAAGACAAGGGTGTGAGAGGAGGAGGTTTTTTTCTAAGAAGCAGGATGAGGGATGGCTGGGAGGGTGGATTCCAAATTTGCCTGCTCAGTTCTGGCTTTGGAGGCCTGAGGGCCAGACGGGGCTCCAGCAGCTGCAGCTGGGAGAGCCCGAAGACCCCGCTTCCACACTTCTGCTATGGGGAACTGCCTGCCAGATGCTGTCCCCACTCCTCCAGGAAAACACTCCTTGATCTGCCAACCACCCTCCCTCCTACGGCATCACCCAATCACTGTTCTTGAATCCCAAGTGTGTGCAGGTGTGAGCACGTGTGTGTGCATGGGTGTACATGCATAGACATGAGATCTTCACTCCCCGCTCAAGCCACAGGGTCTGATCCCTCCTCTGTCCCCACAGGAGCCTCCAAGACCTGTCCCGCCTGCTCCTCACGGTCTCACTGCAGGAACATCACCTGTCCTGCGGCCCAGGACTCCTGCCTGCTCAGCCAGATGCAGCTGGGTAGGGATGCAATGGCAGGGGTAGTGGGAAGATGAAGGGACTGGGCCAGGTGTGGGTTGGGGCTGCCCAGTGCCCTGGAGGCTGCACACCTCCAACTCAACTGGGTGCTGCTGTGAGGCATGGGGTGCTAGATTGGGTGAATACAGAGCCCAACAGTGACCTTTTGGGGTCACCACAGAGGGGTAGGGGCCCGGAGAGCTTGGGAATGGGGCCCTAACATCTGCTTCTGACCTCTAATCCCCAGAAAATGGGACCGTGGTGGAGAGTGGGTCTTGCGTGGCTTCTGGACAGTGCCAGGAAGGCATCAGCATCCTGACCTATGCCCCCAACTCCAAGCTCTGGGTCAGCACCGCCTGCTGTGCAAACAGCTGCAGCGACGCTGATCCACGACGAGGTTGGTCTGCAGCGGGTCCTGGGGCGTCGTGGATCTGGATGGGAGCTGGGGGAGCGGGGGAGCGGGCCAGGAGCTCTGGCCTTGTAGCTTTCTCACTGACTGCTTGGGATGAGAAAGAACTTTAATTCCCATAATAGCAGCACTCTGGGAGGCTGAGTCGGGAGGATCATAAGTTTGATCCAGTTTAGGCAATTTAGCAACTTAGAAAAACTTTGTCTCAAAATGTATATATATTAGTGTGTGTGTATTATGGTGGTGCACACCTGTTATCCCAGCACTCAGGAGGCTGAGGCAGGAGGATCACTATGAGTTCAAGCCCAGCCTGGGCTACAAAGTGAGTTTTAGGCCAGCCTGAAATACATAGTTTAAAAGGTGAGGACTTAAAAAAGAAAAAATTTAAAAAGGGGCTGGTGAGATGGCTCAGTGGTCTAAAGCACCTACTTAGAACAAGCTTAGCAAAGCACAGGGACCACGGTTCAACCCCCCAGCACCACATGCCAGCCAGCCCCCCCCAAATAAAAAATAAAATAAATAAAATAAAAGGTGAGGACTCAGTGCAAAACTCTTGGGTTAGGAAAAAACAAACAAACAACACACACACACACACACACACACACACACACACACCTGTTTTTGCATCTGGAAAGTGGTATGGGATCAGCTTTATAGGGGTGTATCCCCTCGTTTGGCACACAGTAGGCACTCTGTATTTTGTAGCTGTGCTGCAATTACTGGGGATTGAGTTACTGGGGGTGGTGAAGAGCCCAGAATGCTTATCTCTATAGAACCTTTTCTTCATGTTTCCCCTAAGGCAAGTTGGGCAGAACAAGTGCTACGGGTGTTGACAGACCCAGGGCCAGGGTGAGGCCAGCCAGGGGCTGAGGTGCCGAGGCCAGGGAGGTGCTGCTGTGCTGCTGGCTTCTTGCTCGCCTGGCCCTGAGGGCGAGGCCTCATTAAGATTTTGTGCTCTTGGTGTCAGCCTAGACCAGGCTTTGGGTGGTGATCAGGATAATTTTTTGATGCATGGTTATTTCTTCAAGGAAGGAATTTGTATTTGGCAGAGGCAGCAACAGGGAGATCCAGCACTCGGGGCTACTTGGCATCCTTTTGAACGACTGCAGTTTCCCTCTAAATTCTAAATTGTGGATCTCAATACAAACCTGCCAGCTCCAAGCTGAGACCTGGGCATGCTCTTCAGCATATAAAATGCCAGTTGGGATAATAACTGCAGTAAGAAAACTCTTTTATTTATGGTGAAAATTTGAAAGGAACACACCAGAATAAGTCTACTAGTTTGGTGGAGGGTCTGTGGCTGCACCATTAGAAATCTAACATAAGGGGCCGGGGACATGGCTCAGTGGAATAAGCACTTCTCTAGCAAGTGCAAGGGTCTGAGTTCAATCCCTGGTTCCGCAAAAAAAAAAAAAGAAAGAAAGAAAGAAAGAAAGAAAGAAAGAAAGAAAGAAATCTAACATAAGCCACATATATCATTACAACTTCTCTAATAGTCATATTAAAAAAATTAGTGAGGGGGGCCAGGGAGATGGCTCAGTGGAATAAGCACTTCTCTGGCAAGCGCAAGGGCCTGAGTTCAATCCCCGGTACCGGAAAAAAAAAAAAAAATTAGTGAAAGGGCAGGCAAGACAGTTCAGTGGACTAAGAGCCTGCTTGGGCGAACTCAGGGACTGGGATTCAATCCCCAGTACCACATGCCTCACCAGCCTCACCCCCAGGCGTGCTGAGCTGGCAACCGATTCTCAGTGTGGTGGTGCATGCCTTTAATCCCAGCTTTGGGGAGGCTGAAAACAGGAGAATCACAAGTCCAAGATGCGTAGTGAGGCCCTGTAACAAATACATAAAAAAAAATCTAGTGAAATTAATTTAAGTGATATGTTCTATTGAAGAAGATGCAGCCAAAATATTAACATTTTGACATGTATATGTTAATTGGGTTCCTTAGATAATCAATGCATAAAGAGAAAAGGTTTATTGGGGCTCACTGTTTTGGAGGTTGCAGTCCATGGTTGGCTGGGCTTGTAGCTTTTGATCCAGTGATAGGCAAGGCCGCTTATCATAATGGGAGTTCATGGCTCAGCAAAACCTCTCCCCTCATGGTAAGCTGGGAGCGAAAGAGCGAGAGAGTAGAAGTGACTGGAGACCCATAGTTCCCTTCCAGGCCCCACCTCCCGTGACCTAGAGATCTCCCACTAGGCCCCACCTCTTGAACGTTCTACTGCCTCTCAATGGTGCCAAACCAGAGACCAAGCCTTGAACATAGGTGCCTTCTGGGAACATTTCAGGCTCAAACTAGAGCAATGTAAATAATCAATACAGGATTTTTTTTTTTTTTTTGCGGAACTGGGGATTGAACTCAGGCCCTTACGCTTGCCAGGGAAGTGAATACAGGATTATTAATGAGATATTTTATATCCTTTTTTTTCATGCTAAATCTTTGAAATCTGCTCAAAGCTTTTTACACTAGAGGCACATCTCAAGAGAAATCAGTCACGCTTTAAGTGCTCCAGATCCATGTGTGACCAGTGGGCGTGTTTTAGGCAGCTTGTCACTATTGTAATGCTTTCTGTAGTTGACTTCTCTGAACCTGCCAGTGTTTCAGTTTGAGCTCTTATTTGTTTGTTTGTTTTTGTTTTTTGGTTTTTTTTGAACAAGGTGTCACTAAGTAGTCCAGGCTGGCCTTGAACTTGCTAGGTTGCCAAGGCTGGTGCTCAACTTGTTATCCTCCTGCCTCAGCCTCCCAAGCACTGAGGGCCGGGATGACAGGTGTGCACCCCCACATCTAGTTTATGACTGAGTTTTATTATTTTATGTAAGTATGTATGTATGTATGCATGTATGTGTGTGTGTGTATGTATTTGTTACAGGGTCTCACTTCACAGCTCAGACTCTAGTCATCCTCTTGTTTTCAGCTTCCACAGAGCTGGGATTATAGGCGTGCACCACCACGCCCAGACTCGGTCGCAGGCTCAGTGTACCTGAGGGCAGGGCCGTCGTGGCAGGTGGCACTGGGGATCAAACCCTGCTCCCTGCACTTGCCTAAGCAGCCCTTTAGTTCGCTGAGCTATCTCGCCGGCCCTAGATTGAGTTTTCACTCCGGAAAAATTATACTTCACATAGCTTCCTCTTAAATGTTTCAGATCTCTGGGGAAACTCTCATAATTAATCAGACAGTGATAAACCTGGAAGGCAGACTTCTGCTCTTTTGCAGAATATTACAGCATTTTAAACCTTAAAGAATGGAATCTCTTTGTAATCACTTTTGGAGTTCAAGGTCCCTGAGGGAGGGGCTCTGTCCGTGTGATCACTGCTGTCTGCGGGACCTAGAAGAATGCCCGAGACACAGGTGGCACTCAGGAAATGTTTGTGGCGTGAACAAAATAACCCCTACGATGCAGCCTGGTGGTTTCCTCAGGACAAAGGAGCTGCTCTGTTCATTGCTTCTCAGGATAAGTCTTTAGGGCTTGGAAGGAGGCAGCTGAGACCAAGCTGGTCCCACTTTGGAGACAAATGATCTGGGCTGCTCTGGGGGCAGCTTGAGGCCGGGAGAGAAGGGGCGGGGAGAACAAAGGGCTGATGGGGATGGAGGGCCTGGAAGGGCTCCTCAGCCTCCATGCCCAGAACTCTGACTTCCTCCATCCCACCAGAGCCCAAGCCCAAGGCCAACCATGTGACGTGTCAATACTGTTCTGGGAATAAATCAGTTCCGTGTGACTCCCTTTCGGTCATGAAATGCACTGGGAACCAGACCGTGTGTGTCACCCTCAGTGGAACGTGGAGTGGAGGTAAGGACCCCTCCCCTTCAGGAGGTCATTTGCATGGCAAACCTCCCTCCCTCTTGCACCAGTTCATGTTAAGGTCCCTTTTTTGTATGTGTTCTGTTATGCTGTTGCTATTCAACAAATCACCTGCAAACTTCTTGCCTTAAGATGTCAATCGTCTTATTATTCTTAGAGTTTCTGTGGATTGGGGAGCCAGGCAGAGCTTGGGCGCACAGTTCTGAGTCCCTCATGTGTTTTCAGTTGGAGGGAGCTGGAGCTGGGGCTGCAGGGCTAAGCCCAGCCGGGCTGAGCAGCTCTCAGATACGGTCTTTCCACCTTATCTTGCTGCATGGGCTGAGTTGCGCTTCCTCACATCATGGCGGCTCAGACCCTTTCCCTAGTAACTGAAGACTCCATCCAGAAAATGAGGTGGCATCTACCTGGACTTTTATGACCAAGCCCTGCAAGTCACATACTGTTACTTCTGCCACTGTGTGTTGATTGACGAGGTGGCAAAAGTCCATTTGCTTTCAAGGAAGTGGTGAGGAGAAGAGGCACCAATGCCACCTGTTGATGTCTCTGAGAACTCACACAAGTATTTAGAAATCACCTCCATGTGTTTGTAAATAATTGTGGCACAGGAATTTTCAGCAAAGGCTTATGACAGAGCCATCCTAGTCAGAGAATAGGTTGACTCTGGAGTGACCACAGGAACAAAAGGAAGGTGTCTCCTGCGGCAGTCTGGGGGACTAGACTCTCTAAAGGTGGTAGATTTGGTGTTGAGGGAGGGGGGTTCCCTCTGGCAAGAATGAGTATTATATCAGTGGTGTTATTCAGAACTTCTGGTTCATAGTGGTAATAAACACCACACTGACCTTAAATTGATATTGATATATATATTTTTCTAAGACTATACTTCTCTCTCTCTTTTTTTAAAATTATTTATTTATTTTTACATTTATTTATTGTGTGTGTGTGTGTGTGTGTGTGGCCAGCTCAGCCCACCAGGGGGCGGAGCTGGCTGGCATGTGGTGCTGGGGGATTGAACCGCGGTCCCTGAGCTTTGCTAAGCTTGTTCTAAGTAGGTGCTTTAGACCACTGAGCCATCTCTCCAGCCCCAAGACTATACTTCTCTTTGCAGCCTATTTTCATGATGGGTTGCTCCTACTAGCACCCTCCCCAGCCTGGCATGTCGCTGTTTATAGATGGACCAAATCTTTATGAAAATATTTTCTCAAAAAAATAGAAAAGAAAATATTTTCCCCATGCTGTTTTGAACTTTAGGGAAGTTAGGGAGATGACTAGGGATTCTTAGACCAAACGAAAAGGTGAGCTGAAATCAGAGCAAGAGTAATGAACAATATACAAGGCAAAGCGGCTACAAGCATGACTGGTCGCAACTTGCTTTGGGTACGTAGGTCTTAGGACCTGTGGTGGGAAGCTGAGCCTTAGATTTGTGCAAAAGCCAGAGAACTTGGAAGGCTGCTGAAGAGGTCCCAGCTGGGTAGCAGCATCTGACCGTGTCGAAACAAAAGCAAAGCTTCTCAGGGCAAAATGCCCCTGGGATCCCCTCAGATCATCCACCAAACAGGAGCTCACAATCTCAGCTTGTGGAATGCATGAGGAAGCCTTCCTCTACCTCCATGCAATATATTTGAAGGAATAAAGTTAGAATCGCTGTATGAATAATTAAATGCAGGCAACAAATGGTTGTAGAACATGGTAAGATAGATTTGAAAATGAATCAGATAGAAGTCGGCAAGAGGCGGGAACATCTGGACAGAAGAAGAGAGCTGTCGAGGCGAGAGGCGTGGGCTTGGGCCTCTCCTTACAGCCTCTCCTGTCTCTGCAGGGGGTCCCCAGATCCTGAAGGGCTGTGCCACACCAGACGTCTGCCACCTGCACGTGAATGACACCCTGGGCCCCAAGGAGTCTGGATTCCGCCTAACCTCCAAGCCTGACTGCAGCCCCCAGGACCCTCCCACAAAACTAGGTGCCCTTCCTGAAGCCGCCCTCCCCGCTTTCCCTGAGTCCCATATTCTCTGTCACTGTATTCCCTGGGAACCTTGTCCCCCACCTTACACAGAGCAGTACATTTGCATAGAATATCACACAGCGCATTATATACTCATAAACAGAAAGTCCTTTGGCACAAAGCCACAACAATTGATTGAGTGATTGCAGTACTGGGGAATGAATCTCCACTCTTCCACTCCCCAGCTATTTTTATTTTATTTTATTTTATTTTATTTTACAGGTACAGGATCTCACTATGCAGCTCAGACTTATAGTGATCTTCCTGTCTCAGCCTTCCCAGCACTGGGATTATAGGTGTGAGCCACCATGCCCTGTTTTGAGGCTGGTGCAATATACCTGGGGTTCCAGGGCCGGCACCTCATGCGGTACTGGGGATTGAACCCAGGTCCTTGGGCTTGCCAGGCAAGCAGTTAGACCTCCAAACTATCTCCGCAGACTTACTTTTTGAATTTTGAGACAGGGTCTTGCTAAGTTGCTGAAATGCCCAGGCTGGGCTCAGGGGCTCCACAGTGGGGGGTTGTAGGTGAGCACCACTGCGATTGATTGAACACCCACATTCTAGCCCCGCATCCACCACACATCTGCAGAGGTGCCTGAATTTCAAGCAGGAACATCCTTTAGTTCAAGTGAGATTAGAGATTCAAACTCACTTAAGGAACAAATCTGATGGTATTTTTCTTTTCTCTACTATCTTGCTTGTGAACAGAGACAGGTTTGCCAATAGCCCTCTTTTGGGTTACCAAAGAACACTCACAATTTTTTTCTTCCAGAAAAGAGACATGCTAATTGAAGGAGTACTTCCTGGGGCAACAGCTTATTAAATGAGTCAACTTTACAGAATTATCGGTTTTAGAGGTGAGAAAGGCAATTTTCCCCAGACAGAGCAGCATTTTCTCAGCTCCAGCAATGTGAAGATGCTGTTTTTAGAAACTTCTTAGCAAGGACCATTCTTCAGCGCAGAATAGGATCCGCTTGCTGACTCTGCGGGCAAAGCAGGCACATTCTCACCTCCGCTGTCTCCAATTCCCAGATGCTGACAGGCTTACTTTTTAAAACTATTCAGTGGATTAAGTTAACTATCACAGTGAAAAGAAGAAAGGCAGATGGGGAACTTGACATTTACAATATGGAAAGTAAAAGGGCAAAATAAGATTGCTGACCACAGGGACTTGGAACATGGGAGTTTTAATGTACAGTTTCTATGGACACAGACGTGTAAAGCAGTCACACATGAATACGTTGATTTTCAAATGCATATTCAGGGGTTGGGGAGGACAAGTGCAAACATGCACAAACATGCAGAAGCACAAATTATACATAGGTGTTACTGACATCCACAAATATCCCTGGCTGTACATCAACATATCCAAGGACCTCACACTTTGTTGGGAACATACATATCATACCACAACGCACACAGGCCTGCAGAACCAGCCTAAAAACCCATATGTCTGTTCAGACCCACATGCATTTTGTGGACACCTGCTCGTGCAGGGCCCATAGGAGTACATACATGCAGAAGCCTTTACCCCTCCTCAGTCAGCTGGAGACACACAGATGCACACAGCCAGTTGTATACCCAACATAGAGCCCTCCATACTCAGCCCTACAAACAGGGTCATTGCAGAAGGACACACACACAAGAACACTTTTGCACACTCAAAATGATGTGCCCCCCAAACATGAGCATGCACACATATTCACACGTGCTGGTTGTCTGTCTTTCTCTCCATGTCCCCATGCAGCTGTGAGCCACACCAGCCCAAAGGCTACCATCTGTTTCACCTGCTCAGACCCCCACCACTGTGACCCTCTGCCCTGTCCGGAGGACAGGAACTACTGCCTTGGGATAGCAGGCATCACCGGTGAGTGCCCATGGGGACAGAAACAGGGCCCAGGGTATGCCAAGGCCTCTCTTTGCACCCCTAGGTTGGTGGCCTCAACTTTCTTGGCCATGCAGGGCAGAAGCTGTACAGAGCAAAAGCCAATGGCATGGTTATTTAATTATTGCTAAATAACAATCAGCTCAAAACTTAACGACTTCACCAGTCACAAAAGGACAAATACTATATGATTTCACTTAGAAGAGACATCTCATGAAGTGGCAAGTAGAACAGCGATATCCAGGAGTTGTGGAAGAAGGGAATGAGTTGTTTGATGGGCACAGAATTTCAGTTTTGCATAATGAAAATGTTCTAGATATCTGTTATACAACGATGTATAACACTACCAAAATGTACTCTTAAATATGGTTAACAGGATAAACTTTATGTTATGTTTCTTTTGAATCACAACTTTATTTTCTTCTTCTTATTTTTTGCATTTAGGACAGGGTCTACAGCATCTACAGGGTCTCATTATGTAGATTAGATTTGTAGTGATCCGCCTGTGTTCAGCCTCCCAAGAGCTGGGATTACAGGGGCATGCCACCATGCCCACCCTCAACTGCAGTCTCAGCGTGCCCCAAGACTGGGGCCGGCACAGCATGCTGGGCTTTAATCCGCTGAGCTATTTGGCCAGCCCTGAACCACAACTTTAAACTTCATAGTTTTAAACAATGATTTATTATTGTTCATGATCATCCCCTGACTGGGCTCAGCTGGGCAGCTCTTCTGCTCTGAGCAGTGAATGCTAAGTTCTCTTGTGTGGCGGCAGGCATCTGGGAGCTCCATCAGGGCAGGAGAGCTTGACACAGCCTCTCCTTCTGCAGGGCATCTCTTGGGCTGGAGAGATAACTCAGTAGAATAAGCGCCTGCCTGGCCAGCGCAGGGTCTTGAGTTCAATCTCTGGTACCACAAAAATAAATAAATAAAATAAAATAAAATGGGGCCTCTCTCCACAAAGTCATATGTTGGTGGTTGTCTTTCTCTTTCTCCATGTCCCCATGCTGCTGTGAGCCACACCAACCCAAAGGTGGTTGGTGGTTTGGTTTGAGCTTCCTCACAGGAGGGTCACTGCTGGCCACCAAGAAGAAAGAAGTGGACACACCAGAAGACAGGCTCAGCACTGACACAGATTCATTTCTGCTTCAGCCTGCTGACCAGAGAATGTCATAAGCACATCTCAGGTCTAAGGGATGATGAAGTAGATCACACTTCTTAATAAAGGAATGGCTGAGGCGTGCTGAGACAGCAATCGAGACTGGGCATGGTGGTGTGCGCCTGTAATCCCAGCTCTTGGGAAGCTGAAAACAGGAACATCACTATGAGTCCTATTTACGTAGTGAGACCCTTGCCCCTGCCCTAAATTCATTTAAAAAAATAATAAGGGAATGGCAAAGTCATGTTTCACTAAAATGCACAGAGAGGATACAGTTGTGGCCATCTTGGTCTCTATGACACCATTCTGGGCAGGGAGCACCTGAAAGCCTTGTCCATCTGCCCCCATAAATGGGAGACCCAAACTCTTCTGTAAATGGCAGCGGAGTTCAACCTGAAACCAGCTCTTAGTTGCCTTCCAGCTACATAAACAGGAATAGTAAAGACAGGGTACCAGGCTCCGGTAGCAGGTATTTCTGGGTGCCCATAGACATGTTAGGCAGACCTCACGGGGTGCTCATAAGCAGATGGGGAGATCTCTCGGGCACAGAAGTCCACTGTGCTCATTGGAGTCCCGAGGGACAAGCCAAGATATCAAGAAAGGGTTTCTGAAGTGTGTCTTTCAGAGCAGTGACCAGCTTTGGATGAGTTACGGGGGGCGGGGATCTCGGGCAGAGTGAATGCCAGCAAGGTGACATCCAGAGGGATTTGGGAAGGTTCAAAGGGCGGTTTGTCGTGGTTGCCTTCCTCATTCGCCATTCCCCCCACATCTTTCCAGCCCTTGGGGATGGAAATTCTGTCTCCTGGAGGAACGGTTCCTGCGTGGCCTCTACGGACTGCAAACGGAACACCTCCATCTCGGCCTTGACCTATGGCACCGGCCTTGGCTTCTGGGTCAACACCACCTGCTGCCAAGGCAACTGTCAGGAGCCCACTCAGCTCGGTACGCTGCCACCAGAGGGTAGTACTGTGGTGGCTAAGGAAGGGGTGGGGTGACGCTGGAGGTGGGCTTGTCCTCAGGTGAGGAAGGAAGGTGGGCGAGAAGATCTTTCAGTTCCACTCCCAACCAGGCTCCCCTAAGTCACTCTGACCCAGCTCTGCGGGAACCCTCAATGTGACCATTCCCCTGTGGCCTAGCCTGAGTGCACCGAGGGCCTGGGAGATCCTGAAAGTCCTCTTGGTTCCTTGCCCTGTACAGCAGCTCTGCCGCCCTCGAGCACATACCTGTGTCCTACATGCCTCAAGGGCCAGCCCAGGTCCTGCAGCTCCACCTTCTACATGCAGTGTCCTCGTGGGGAGACCAAGTGTGTCCAGCTGGACCTGACATCAGATAAAGGTAATGGAGGCAGTGCATGTGCACAGTGTGTGTGTGTGTGTGTGTGTGTGTATACACATGTGTGCAAGAGTGAGCCTGAGCACACTTGTTCTGGATAACACACCTGAATTTTGGGGCCTTTATTTACTCTGATGGCCGGACGTGACTTTGCCTTTCGGTGCCTCAGTTTTTCCATTACACATAGTGGAAAATAATAGTCTCTAAGTCATATGGCTACTGAGACATTAAACTTCTAGACGAAGGCTTTCTGAAAACAGTATAATGTGATTCACACGTACAATGTAAACTTTTCCAGCAGTCTTGTTAAAAAAGTAATGGGAAATTAATTTAACAACATATTTTGTTTAACCCAACATGTCCAACAGTTGCCATTTCTAATTCGCAATCAAGACAGAGAATTTTAAATGAGGTAGCTTGCATTCAGCTTTTCCTGAGGCCCTGAAATCTGGTGTTCGTCTTTTACTCCCAACACATCAGTTCGCTCCTGCTGCATCTCAAGTGCCCCGTAGCCACGTGCTCCTAGTGGTTACCACGAGAGGCACAGGGCCAGAACACAGTGAGGGCCGCGCGGAGCCCTGTAGTCTGAGCCAGGGATAGCGGGAGGAAGGAAGACAGAGCTCTGTTCCGGAATGTTAAACTGTATGCGTGTGTGTGTAGGGGGGCTGTGCATCCTGGAGCTGATGAAATTCAGTGAGTGTTAGTGGCCGTGGCTGCATGGGCCTCTCTAGTTGTCCAGGGAGGCTGCACTGGGCACAGCTGGGGAGTGCCCTATACGCGCCTGTGTGAGGCTCTGGGGAGAGTGTGTCCGTCGGTGCACAGGATGGGTGTGTGTGGATGTGTGTTGGGTGCAGGCCTCAGGGTTGTCGTGGAGCTGCGTGTGCAGGTCCATGTGTGTGCTCCTGTGTGTGTGTGTGTGTGTGTGTGTACACGCGCAAGCCCATGAGTTAGAGTGGGTCTGTGCAGTGACTCACAAACACCACCCGGAGGGGGCACGTACACCCATTCAGGGCAAAACGAGACCAAGGTGAATCATAGTACTAAGTCTGGCATTTCTTGTTTTCCTCCTTTTTGGGGAGCTCAGCCTGAACCCAGAGCCTCTGACGGAGCAACATAGCCAGCGCCTTTTTTTATTTTATTTTTTTGGTGGAACTGGGGATTGAACTCAGACCCTCGCACTTGCCAGGGAAGCACTTATTCTACTGAGCCATCTCCCCAGCCCCTAGCCCCTTTTTTAGAGTCTCACTGAGTCACTAGATTGCCTAAGCCTGGCTGGAACTTGCAGTCCTCCTGCCTCAGCTTCCCAGAATGCTGGGATTACATGTGTGCACACTACCCCCAGGTCGACATTTCTTTTTAACTTTTTTTTTTATTATTAGGAAGTTCAAATATAAATAAAAGCAGAAGTTTAACAAAGCCTATGAATACTCCCCACCCGTCTCCAAGCTGACCCGAATATTTGAAGCAAATTTGGACATCACATCACTTCACCCATCCATCTCTCTCCAAAAGCTAAGGAATTAAAAATAAACTCCAGCTAGGAAGGTTTTTAAATGTTTAAAAGGCCATTTTGTTTATATATCCCCTACCATGTTTTCAATAAACCGGCACATTCGCACCTTTATATCCAAACATAAACACACCACCTCTCCTCATAGGTATGAATCCGAGAAGCACAGGGAAAAATTGGAAAGCTATACATTAGATGGCTGGATGATGTGTCAAACAGTGAACCCCGAAAGCCATCCTTTTTGTTAATACCTGTAATGAAGGGGACAGTAGCGACCAACGCCAGATCAGGGACTAGGGGGTGCCGTGCGTGCTTGCGCAGGTGTCACAGGCCTGTGGGCGTCCCCACGGCCCTCCCCACATCCACCCTCTGTGTCTCTGCAGGCGGCCGGAATGTGAGCATGCGCGGATGCGGCACCCCAGATCTGTGCAGCAGCGCCCTGGCTGTGACCAAGCGGCTCCAGGAGATCCCAGGCCTTCCCGATTTCGGGGGCATGCGGCTGTCGCGCCGGCCTAACTGTAGCCCTCGCCGCCGCGCCATCATTGAGTCCTGGGGTCCCTCGGGCGCTGCCCGCCGCCTCCACCTGGCCCTGCCGTTGCTGGTAGTGGCCCTGGGGGCCGCGACGCTCTGCTGAGGACTCATGCCTGGTCCTTTGATTTGACCACGACCAGTGGCCCCCGGCCTCACCTCTGCGGTGCTACAGCTGGAGCCTTGAA
This sequence comes from Octodon degus, assembly GCF_000260255.1. Classification (NCBI taxonomy): domain Eukaryota; kingdom Metazoa; phylum Chordata; class Mammalia; order Rodentia; family Octodontidae; genus Octodon; species Octodon degus. The sequence continues at coordinate 2,951,326 of NW_004524773.1, read as the reverse complement.
GCTTCTGGTGATGAAATCAGGATGCTGGGGTGAGCCTGGCCCACTAGGGCTTCCCAAAGGCCAAGCCCGCTTCCTGGTAGCTGCGTGGGCAAGCTGTGCCTTCCCCCTGGCTAGGGCGTCTGCTCCTCTAGGACTAGAGCTCAATCTCACATAAGGGGCCTCTCAAGCCCAAACCTCCTCCCTTATGCTGTTCTGTTCTTTGTTAGATTGAACACACACACATCTCCTTCAGATCAGGGAGCCCCCAAAGCTAAGCCTACCTCTTCAAACTAGGGAACCCCCAACACTAGACTGAATTATCTCAAACACTAAGAAGCAAATTTCTCCTCTTGTCTTCCTCTTCAGGCAACGTCCTGGCAGCCAAGGTGGGCCTTGAGGACCCAATGCACCCACTCCCAAGGCATTTAGAGCAACTCATCCCAGTCCTGTCTGGGGCGGGATGGGTGGGGATGGGGGTGGGTGGTGGTGGTGGGTGAAGAGTCCTCCTACTGTTAGGTTCCCTCCCCCGGCAGTAACCAAAGCTGAATAAATTGCATCTCACAGCACCACGTGGTTTGAGTTTCTTTTTATCCCTCTTCCTCTGTCTGTTTGAGACTCCGTACACAGTCCAGGCTGGCCTTGAGCTTGCAGCGATTCACCTGCCTCAGCCTCCCAAGTTCTGGGATTACAGGCATGCACCCCTAACACTGGGCTTGAAGTAGGAGTCATTTTGGAATAAGCACCAAACAGAGAAGATTGGGCAGAGGTAAAAATGGGGAACTCACGGTTGGCAGAATGCCAGGAACCATCTACTTCAGCTGAAAGTAACAAGCCAGCCAAAAGAACTTGAATCATTCCTCATTCATCCAATGAGTGTTTCTTGGTCATTTTCTAAGCATCAAGCACAGTTTTACTGGTAGGTACTGGAGATGAGGACAGAAGTCCCTCTTCTGGTGCTGTTTGTGTTACAATGAGGGAATTGGATTAAAAAAAGATGCTAGAGGGCAATCAGTTTCATGGAAAAAAACAGTACAGAGAAGAGGAATAGAGGTGAGTGGCCAAGAGGTCTGATTTTCTGTAGGGTGGCCTCAGCAAGAGGTCATTTGAGTAAGGAGCTGAAGGGAAGGAGAGGGCTGTGCAGATATCTGAGTGGAGGAAGGAGCATTCCAGGAGAGAAAACTGCAAATGCGAAGCCCCAGTAAGAGAGCTAATGCTACACAACAGAACAAAAATAATAGAGGTAGCGGCATCTAGGGGCTATTGATTCTGTAGTTCGAAAGAGTTGTATTGTGGTCTTTTCCAATTCTGGAACTAAGTATTAAGCATCCACAATTTAAAAACGGGAAACAGTGTATGTGGTTCACGACTTCAGAGAATTCAGTTCATCGAAAGCTGTTTTCAAAGCAGGAAAGTTTGGAGGAACGAGATGGTGGAGCAGAGCTGCTTAGTTCGTGGCAGTTGGAAAGCAGAGCAGAGAAACAGCCCTCAGTAGGAGGGGTGAGAGAGGTCATTGCAGATGCAGAACTTAAGGTCCTGCCTCCATGAGCCACCCAGACTCACCCAGAAGGACGCTATATTAATTCCCTGGGCAGCTGTCAAGCCAATCATATTCCTAATCCACTTTACCTGTCACATTCCACCCCTTCTCAAATTGATACACAAACATCTCACCTTAAGCCATACTTAATCTCCCTATAAGGACAAAAGTTATAGATCTGTCTAATATGATGCAATGATCCAGCATACAACACAAAGCACAATAATCCTTTTTACAGTGTCTCAACAGCACCAGCCAGCATTGCTAAAGTTCAAGTCCAAGGGTCCTCTGAGACACAAGGCAAACTCTTAGCTGTGAACCTCAATCAAAGACAAGCTAATATAACCCCAAAGTACAGTGACACATGCTAAACATTTCCATTCCAAAAGGGAGGAATAGAGGGTTAGAAAAGAATAGGATTAACAGGGCATGGTGGTGCACACCTTTGATCCCAGCACCAGGAGGTTGAGCAGGAGAATGGCAAATTCAATTTAGTGACTTAGCAAGACCTTGTCTCAAAAGACACAATTTTAAAAGGGCTGAAGGGGCCGGGGAGATGGCTCAGTAGGTAAGTGCTTCTCTGGCAAGCACAAGGGCCTGAGTTCAATTCCCAGTTCCAAAAAAAAAAGAAAAAAAAAAAAAGGGCTGAGGATATAGTTCAGTGTGAAGATCCTGGTCTCCAGAGAGATGGGTGGGAGGGGGAGAGAGAGAGAGAGAGAGAGAGAGAGAGAGAGAGAGAGAGAGAGAGAGACTGAGAGAGAACCAAAGCAAGAGCAGAAGTCAGCATGACAAACATTAAGTCCTACAGCCCCGGTTGAAAAAGATGTGATATTTTTACACAATGGAGTATTATTCAGCTATTAAGAATGATAAACTCGAAGCTTTTATATTGAAGTGGATGCCACTTG
>NW_004524773.1:2934578-2947259 GCF_000260255.1 Octodon degus | reverse complement strand
TCAAGTCCGCATCTTGTACAGCAATTAACCACTGGGAGGAATGTATGCAATGTGTTAAGCATTGAAACTGTCCTACCAATTTAATTTGAAACTGTCTCATTGCTATGTGTTCATCAATAAAATTATGGGGAAAAAAAAGAAAATACAGAAAAACACTTTGAAAGATAATAAATGATCAAAATAAGAAATTAAAAAAAAAAAAAGTCCTACCGCCCCATGTCTGGATCCAGGGGGGAACAGGTTGGTGTAGTGAGTTCCAAAGGTCATAGGTGACTCTATCCTTATGGCCTTAGTAGTTACAGCCCACATGGCATCTGTTTTGGACTGGGCTGCACTCAGTCTACAGCTTTTCTTAGCGAGTCAGAGCAGCGTGGGAATCCCAGAACCAAGGGTGAGGAGCCACTCCTACACTGCCTTCCCTTCCGTCTCCCTGGGTTAGCCAGCAACTTCCGTTTATTTTCACACACACCAACCCTCTCCCAATGAGCGCCTGTTGAGTCACTGTAAATTCCCTTGCTAGCCCACTCCCACAGAAGCTCCAACCTCTCTCTCCACCTGAGAGTCTCTGGCTTCTCTTTTGGCCACCCTCCCGCACCAGGCAATGAAGGATTTCTTTGTCTTCCCCCGCTTCTCTTTGGCGCTGAGGAAGGCCCCTTACACAGTTCACATTCCTGGTATCTCCCGGATCCCCCCACTGCACATTCAGCTTCAGTCCTTGAGCTTTGCACACTGTCCTCTCAGTGCCTCCCTGCAAGCGTCCCAGATCTTCCTTTGAACTCTGGGTAGAATCCTCCCTAACTCTATAACCCTTGAATTCTGCATGCCAAGAGAACTAGTATTACAGGTGCAACACCATCTGCTGCCAGCTTGAGCAGTTGCCAGGTGCTCCTGGACCCCGGCTCTAGTGGCCTCTGCGTGTTGGGATGGCAGAGCGTGGTGAAATGAGTCCCAGGACTCCAGTTCTGTGTGAGGCTTGGGGACCTGCCCAGTAGCTCAGTTGTTTAAGTGCCTGCTTAAACAAAGACCACAAGCTCAAGCTTCTGGGGTTCCAAGCCAGACAGTCACTGCAAACCAGAAATGCCCTAAAGGCATTTCGAGCCCCCCCCCCAAAAAAAACCCCTGTGTGAGGCTATGTGTGAGCAGGGGTCCAGAATCCTCTCCTTACATAAAAACTTGACATTTCTGCATCCTTGAGCCTCTAATGATGCTGTTTGTTCCTGTACAAAGTACTTAGCTTCTTTTTAATGGCACCAGTCTCTACAGAGCCACATCTCCTTTAGCCCCAACTTTATACTTGGTCCCCTCTTAGCTACAAATTAAGTTTATCGGATTTTTCTCCTTCCTCCCCGAATCTCACTATAAATCTGGCTAAAATCAGCCAGCGGCATCCATTGCCACAGTCTGAACATTGGGCTGCCTTGAAATTTCTTCCACCAGGTCAGTTGGTCTACCACCCGTAAGCTCAGTTTCCCACAATTTCAAGACATGGGCAAAAATGAAGACTTTTTTTTTTGGCCAGAGTATAAGTCACATGACTTCTAGTCCAGTCACCAATGAAATCCTTGTTCCCAACTGAAACCTCACGAGCCTGGCCTCTAGGGTCACATTTCTGTCAGCATTCTGGTCTTCTGATCTCTGACCCTCTCCCTTCAAGCTCTGTTTACAGCTTTCTAGCCTTTTTCCAGCTTGATTCTCCAAGCTGGGCTTCAGTGTGCGATTCTCTTGCCTCAGCCTCCCACAGTACTGTAATTACAGGCACACGATACCACCTCTAGCAATAAAACAAGAAGTTTGGGAATTTGGGGCTGGTCTGTCCCTGCTCCAGAAGTTCTGGGGAGTTAGCTGGGGTGGTTTGAGAACAGGAAGCTGGAATCATGTGTAGATTCAGATACATCTGTCTGACAATTGGTGCAGGCTGCCGGCTGGGACCTTCACTGGGGCTGTAGTTAGAACGTCCTTACAACCTGGTGCCTTGGCTTGCAATAGGCAAGATTCTAAAACAACCTCCCCACATTCCACCCTAATTCCCAGAGGTGTGAACATGAAGGAATACACCTCCCACCATGATATGTTCCATGGCCAGCAGGATTTCTGCCTTTAAGGTTGATGGATGGATGGAGGGAGGGAGGGTGGATGGCCAAATAGCTCAGTGGATTAAAGCACTTGCAAGCAGGCACAGGGGCCAGGGGTTCGATCCCTGGGCCTGCCATGCTGGTCGCCGTGCCCCCCATCCCCCCGGCACACTGAGGTGGCAATTGAGACTGGGTTGATGGCATGCACCTGTAATCCCAGCTCTTGGGAGGCTATAAACAGATGGATCACTATAAGTCCAATCTAGTAGTGAGACGCTGAACAACCTGTAGACCTTTCTCTAAAATTAAAAAAAAAAAAAAAAAAAAAAGGTTGACAGAGGGTGGTGTCAGGATTTTCTGCAGCAATGTTTGTGAAGTTGGAGAGGACTGTATGTTCAGGCCCTGAACTGGCCTCTAGGGGCCACAAGTGACACCCCACTCCCAGCCAAGAGCCAGAATGATGTCGGGAACCTCAGCCCAGTAACTGCAAGTTACTGATTCCTCTGGAAATCTGAAGGACCTTGGGTCAGAACCCCAAGCCTGAGCGAGGAGCCGGCTTGACTCATACTTTTATTTTCATCTACAAAATTTTCATCAACAAACCACCAGAGTTTTCATCTACAAAACTGTGATAACTGGGAATTACGATTTGGAATTTGCAATTATAGTAAAATACAGGTATCATAAAATTTACCACTTTAATTATGGACTTTTATAGTGCTGGACCAGCCCACCTCCAAATCCCTTCATCTTGCAACACTGAAACTGTACCCATTAAACAAGAAAACCTGCTCCATTTTCCACTCTGTTTCTACGGACTTGACTGCTCTAGGTTGTTCAAATAAATAGAATCGCAAGACCTGGCCTCATGTCATCAGTCGGCAGAATGTCCTCAAGCTTCATCCGGACCGCAGCGTGTGCCAGCACTGGCTTCCTTTTACTGGCTGAGGCCTGCTCTATTGCATGGCCGCATCGTATTTTGTTGATCTGTCCATCTGTTGGACATTTGGGTTGCTTCCACATCTTGGCTACCGTGAATATGTGCTATGAACACATACATATCTCGCTAAGACCCTGCTCGCAGTGTTTTGAGATACTTATTCAGCAGTAGCATCTCTGGATCATGCGTGTTTAATTCCAGGGTGGGGGCACCATCCTGTTTTCTATCGCAGCTGCATAGATGTTTTATTTACACTCCCACCAACAGTGCACAAGGCTTCCAATTTTTCCACATTCTTGACAACTCTTGTCATTTTCTGAATTTTTTTTTAATATAATAGCATTTTGTTGGCTGTGCACATGGATGCTATTTGAAGCCTCCCTCTCCATTTGTGGTAATGTGTTTTTAGCGCTAGATGAAATTGGGCACTATCCTGAGAAAGAAACCATGCTGTGTTTACAAGCTAGCCTCAGACGCCAGGTAGCGTCATTTCTGCCAGTTCTCTTGGTCCAGGATCAAGGAAGGACTCCGCTAGACACCGGGGCTGTTTGTTACTGTGACGTCACTTTTCTGAGCCTCACTAACACGGGGTCCCGGAGGGAGACAATAGCAGAGGTGGCACTAAAAGAATGACGTCTCTTTAGTGGCTGCCCAGAGAGATCTTTGGATTCACAGTCCTGCATCTGAAGGCAAGAGTTAGCTTTTCCTCTGCCACATCAGGACACAGATCTGCTGTGTGGCCTTGGGCAAGTCTCAGGACCTCGCTGAGCCTTGTGTTGCCACAAACACTTGGTAGACTCTAGGACTGTAAGATGTGTAAAGCCCAAAGCAGAGCACATCGTACACTTCCAGCAGATAGAAGTAGCTAGCTCCTTGGGTGCTTGATAGCATTATTTATCTGCGTTATAAAGGACAGGAAACTGAGGTCCATGAAGGATAAAAGACTGCTAGTAAGGAATGAATTGGGGCTTGAGCCTGCATCTGCTGACTCTGAGGATATGCTTCTTCTCCCTTCTTTTTTTTTTTTTGCGGAACCAGGGATTGAACTCAGGCCCTTGCACTTGCCAGGGAAGCGCTTAGTCCACTGAGCCATCTCCCCAGCCTCTACTCTTAAATATTAAGAAAATATGAAAATACGATCTGAACAACTACATTGAGGACAGCAATGTGTAATACAAAAACCATGGTGGAATATCTCTCATCTTGGTCCGCAAAATGTGTATCATTTCTAACATCTTATTAGTTATTTTTTTAAAATTTTATTTATTTATGTGTGTGTGTGTGTGTGTGTGTGTGTGTGTGTGGCCAGCTCAGCCCACCAGGGGGCGGGGCGGGCTGGCATGTGGTGCTGGGGGATTGAACCGCGGTCCCTGTGCTTTGCTAAGCTTGTTCTAAGTAGGTGCTTTACACCACTGAGCCATCTCACCAGCCCATCTTATTAGTTATTATATTCTCTTTAAAATAATTTATTTTTTTCTTTTAGGGCTGGCCAGATAGCTCAGTGGATTAAAGCACCTGGTAGGCAGATGCCGGGACCAGGGTCCGCCCCCAGGGCGTGTGGAGAGGGCAATTGGGACTGGTTGTGGTGGCACGCACAGGTAACTCCAGGGCTTGGGAGGCTGAAAACAGGAGGATCATTATGAGTCTGATCTGTGTAGTGAGATCCTGTAGACCCTGTACTAAACACATACAAATAAATAAATGAAATAAAATAATTTTTTAAAGGCAAGGGAAAAAACAAGATTTCTTGAAAGCAAGCGTTAGTATTCAATTATTTGTCCAATCTTGCATAACTATATCTGTTAATCCAAGCAACAGATTTGACAATATGAACAACCATTGTTAATCAGCTATTCCTATTTGAAAATCTGTACCATGTATATTGTTGTATTTTATCCTGCTTCTGTCTTTTTTCTATTTGTTTTTGCTTCTACTTTTACTCTCCAAAATAAAGTTGAATTTTAAAAAAGAGAGGTGTGTGTGTGTGGGGAAAGGAGCTGGTCAAATAGCTCAGCGGATTAAAATGCCTGCAAGCAGGCTCAGGGGCCAGGTGTTTGATCCCCGGTGTGCTGCTGCCGCCCTACCTCTGGGGTGTGCTGAGAGCCCCATTGAGATGGGGCGTGGTGTTGCAGGCCTGTAATCCCAGCACTTGGGAGGCTGTACACAGGAGAATCACTACAAGTCAGATCTAGTAGTGAGACCCTGAACACCCTGTAGATCCTTCCCTAAAATACAGAAAAAGAAAAAAGAAAAGAAAGGGCTGGCAAGATAGCTCAGTGGCCTAAAGCACCTGCTTAGGCAAGATTAGGCAAGCTCAGGGACCGCGGTTCCATCCTGGTACCACATGCAGTGCCAGCCCCACCTCCAGGGAGGGCTGAGCCAGCCAGAGAGAGAGAGAGAGAGAGAGAGAGAGAGAGAGAGAGAGAGAGAGAGAGAATATGAAAACACACACAAAAGCAAAGAGAGGTGTGTAATAAGCCATTCAGGTACTAATTTCTCAGAGTCAAAAAATTATCCACCTAAGATAGGCATGAAAAAATAAAGGGGCCAGGGAGATGACTCAACAAGGGCCTGGGTTCAATCCCCCCTTAGTTTAATCTCCGGTTCCACTAAAAAAAAAAAAAAGAAAGAAAAATAGAAAAAGAGAGAGAGAGGGGGGCATGGTGGTGCACACTCCTACAACCTCAGCACTCTGGGAGACTGAGGCAGGAGGATCACAAGTTTGAGCACAACCTGAGCAGCAGCTTAGCAACTTAGTGAGACCCTGTCTTAAAAGAAAAAAGAAAAAAGAGTGAGGCGCATAGCTCAGTGCAAAAGCCCTGGGGTTCGAAGAAGATGAGGAGGAGGATGAAGAGGAGGTGGAGGACCAGGAGGGGGAGGAGCACTGTCCAGAGCTTCGGTTGTGGGCGTGGCTCAGGGGCAGGGTACTTGCTTGCATGAGGCCCTGGGTTTCACCCCAGCACCGCTGTTACCCATACTCTGCCAAAGATCTCTTTCATCTTTCCTTCTACTCTTTCCTCCTGCCCTACATTCTTACCTCCCTTACTGCCTTCTCTCTTCCTCCTCTCCATTCTTCTTCCCTATTCCCTTCCTCCTCTTTTTTGTGGTACCAGGGATTGAACTCAGTACCTTGTGCTTGCCAGGCAGGCACTTACGCAGCTGAGCTATCTCTCCAGTCCCCTTCCCCTTTTGTATCTCCTTTCTTTTTGCCCTGACCCCTTGCATCCTCTCTTCTTCTTTGTCTTTCTGTTTCGTATTCCCATGCTGTCTCCCCCCTTCCTCCTGTTTTATGCTGACATAGAAAGCAGACCCAGACCTCATGCAGCATATGTGACACCTGACACACTTCCAATCTCGCTCGCCCAGCCTCTGTGGCACACAGCCTTCCTAGGAGAAAGGGTTGGCTAAACTAAAACATGTTGGGGCTGGGAGATAGCTCAGTGGCATAAGCGCCTGCCTGGTAAGCATAAAGTCCCGAGTTCTATCCCCTGTACTGCAAAAAACAAAACAAACTAAAACATGCAGCTGGGAGCAGTGGGGCACAACTCTGATTCCAGCACTTGGGGAGGAATGTTATGAATTTAAGGCTAATCTGAGCTACACGTGAACTACATAGTAACACTGGGGAGAGAGAGAGAGAGAGAGAGACAGAGAGAGAGAGAGAGAGAGAGAGACAGAGAGAGACAGAGAGAGACAGAGAGAGACACCAGGGATATAGGTCCTGAGTTCAACCCCTAGCACCAAAAAAGAGAGAAAGGAAAGAAACACGATGGGGATTCAGTGGACGTCCCATCCCTACCCTCCGTTGGTCAGAGTTTCTAGAATGCCCTCATCCTCCTGGGGAGATCTTCTCTTACCTATAGGAATGGGGCCCATTTCTAAAGCTTCTCTAGAGAAATCATAAAAGTGACTAGTTGGGGCTGGGGATGTGACTCTGGCCTACCATGAGTTTGGGTTCATCCCCAAAACTGAAAGGAAGAAAACTGACCAATTCAACACAGCTGAAGAGAGCTCAGCACAAAGGGAAAGCAGGCACGAGTGGGTTTGGCTTCCAAAGTAACTTCCCAGTTCCATTCTGGTAATTAGTCCCTTGACCTTGGGTGAGAGAGCCTCGACCTTGGAGTTCCTGGTTGTCAAAGGAGGCAGCGGTGGTGGATGTGAGGTGGCAGACGTGAGAAACGACAGTGGGTTGTGCGTGCTGCCACGCACGGCATAAAGAGCTGCCCAGTCGGTGGTGGGTGGGCCCAGGGCCGGGTGCCCTCCACAGCCCGCAGCCGAGAGGCATGCTGGGAGCCCGGAGCTGCTTCTTCCTGCACGGCCTCCTCTCTGCAGTGTCTGCCCCAAGGCACAGGTGGAGAGGAACTAGGAGAGGGCAAGGAGAGGCCGGGGTAGGGGTGTCATCCCTGCCAGCCTGGAGGCCCAGGGGACAGTGCCAGGTCATGGCCTGTCTCCACTGACTGGAGCCGACCAGCAGAGCTCAGGAAGTGTCTGCAGGGGGAAGCCGTCATTTAAGGACCACGACCCAGGAGTCTGCATGGTGAAAAGGACTTTAGGGGTGGGGCAGGGCTAATGGGGCAGAGAATTTAATGTTGTTGTTGTTATTATTATTATTTTATTTATTTATTTATTATTTTGGTGCCAGATATCAAATTAGGACCTTGCACTTGTCAGGCAAGCGCTGTACAGCTGAACTATATCCCAGCCCTAAATTTATTTATTTATTTATTTATTTATTTATTTAATTTTTTTTTTTTGAAAACCATTTGTTAGCATTTTAATAAGCCCCCTGTCCAGAAGCTTCAAGCTACCAGGACACAGGCCCCCCCAACACCCTTAATCTTCTCCTCAGCTCTTCTGCTGAAGAACTTGGCTTTCACGATGACAGGCTGCTTTGGGAGCTTTCCCTTCCCAAGAACTTTGTAGTAGCCCGATCGCACTACATCAATGATGGGAGCTACTCCAGTCTTGTTTTTGGCAGCATTTACTCGTGTCTGCTCACTGACCAATGTCCACAATTTATCAAGGTTGACAGTTGGGCAGAAGCTCTGGTTTCTCTTTAAGTGGTAATGCCTCATACCGACCTTCCCAAAGTAACCTGGGTGATATTTGTCGAAGTTGATCCTGTGATGATGCATGCCACCAGCATTCCCCCGGCCTCCGGGGTGCTTCCGGTGCTTGCCGATGCGGCCATGGCCGTGGCTCACATGGCCCCGAAGCTTCCGGGTCTTCCTTAGTCTGGAGGGCATGTCGGCGGCCGAGACGAAAGGGCCCAGCCCTAAATTTAATGTTATTATATACTTCTGATTTCCCATAAGGGCATACAGGTAAGCATATTACACGGCACCTGCTTGGCAAGCGCGAGGTTCTGAGTTCAATTCCCAGCTCCTAAATAAATAAATAGGGCCAGGGATATAGCTCAGCAGCATAAGCGCCTGCCTGGCAAGCACAAGGTCCTGAGTTTGATTCCCCACTCCTGAAAAGAAAAAAACAAAAAAGTGAACATATTACTCAAATTTTAAAAGCTTATAAAATTTTTCAAAGCATACAAAAACAAGCTGAGCATGGCGGTGCATACCTGTAATCCCAGGACCCAGGAGGTGGAGGCAGGAGGATCAAAGTAAATTCAAGGCCAGCCTGAGGTACACAGTGAGTTCAAGGCCAGACTGAGTCACATAGTGAGACCCTGTCTCCTCCCCTCCCTACACAAAGTACAGACTAAGAAGTGTTTCTCACTGCACTCCTGAAAGACAAAACATTACTAAAATAGTTGAAATACCCGGTGGCTTCTGACTGGTCATATCTCTTTCCTGACCTGAGATAACTTGTTTCTAAATATTTCTCATTTTGCTATCTCCAGGTATGCTTTTAATTTATATTTTATTTTGATTTTTCACATCCTTTTTTTTTTTTTTTTTATAGGTTCCTGCCCAGGCTAGGCTTTATCTTACCATCCTCCTGCCTCAGCCTTTCAGAGTGCTGGGTTACAGGTGTGTTCCACCACACTCAGCTTGAATTTTTTGTCCCCAGCTCTGCTTCTAAGTGAATGCTTTCCCTCTTTCTTCTCTGCTTGGCTCCATCCTCACCATCTCCTCTCCCTGGATCACCAGAGGCCTCCATCTCCAGAAATCCTGTTAATAACTAGATACATTAGGTGGTTTTCCATCACTGTAGCAAATACCTGAGAGAAATTGACTTAAGAGGAAAGGGTTATCTCGGCTCATAGCTTTGGAGATTATGGCTCATGACTTATTGGTGTAGCACATGGCTGAGGAGGCAAAGAGACAGAAGGAAGGGACCAGAGCCTGGCATCCCCTGTCAAAGGCTCAGCTCAGCTCCAGGGGCCTGACTTCCTCCTCCCACTGGGGCCCCACCACGGAAGGTGCCACCCCCTCCTAAGAGCACCACAGTGGGACCGAGCCTTCAACACATGGACCTTTGGAGACATTTCAGATCCAAATGACAGCTCCTGATCTGTCTTTGCTCAGAGCTTCCCAAGCTCAAAATTCATTGGTTCCTGGAGGTGCAATGACTAACAAAACCAGTAAGTACCTAACAAGTTGGCTTAGCCACTTCTTTTTCTCAGAAACACCAAATGGTAGATGACGCTGGTGCAGCAGGAGGGGCTGGAGGCCCCCCGGGGGGGGGCAGGCATGGGAAGCTGTAGCTGGTTCCGCAGAGGCTTTGGTAGTGGCCTTTGAGGTCCAGAGTGTGGCAGAGGCCAGGTCTGGGCCACGGGGCTCACAGCAGCAAGGCTGAGGACAAAGAGTAGATTCCTGTCACCAAGCTCGGCCGGCTGGTCAAAGACATGAAGATCAAGGCCCTGGAGGAAATTTACCTTTTTTTCTTACTCACCAAAGAGTCTGAGATTATTGACTTTTTCCTGGGCACATCCCTCAAGAATGAAGGTCTGAAGATCATGCCTGTGCAGAAGCAAACTCGTGCTGGCCAGCGGACCAGGTTCAAGGCATTTGTTGCCACTGGGGACTACAACGGTCATGTTGGCCAGGGTGTAAATTGTTCCAAGGAAGTAGCCACTGCCATTCATGGGGCCATTATCCTGGCCAAGCTCTCCATTGTCCCTGTCAGGAGAGGCTACTGGGGAAAGAAGATCGGCAAGCCCCACACTGTTCCTTGCAAGGTGACGGGCCGCTGTGGCTCTGTGTTGGTGCGTCTGATCCGTGCCCCCAGAGGCACTGGCATTGTCTCAGCCCCTGTGCCCAAGAAGCTGCTGCTGATGGCTGGTATTGATGACTGCTACACCTCTGCTAGGGGCTGCACTGCTACTTTGGGCAACTTTGCTAAGGCCACCTTTGATGCCATCTCCAAGACCTACAGCTATCTGACCCCTGACCTCTGGAAAGAGACTGTGTTCATTGAGTCTCCCTATCAGGAATTCACCGACCATCTTGTGAAAACCCACACCAGAGTCTCTGTCCAGAGGACTCAAGCTCCAGCAGTTGCTACAACATAAAGGGTAGTATCTTTTAGCTCTCTGCATTTGCTCTACTTCTCCATATCTTACCAAAATCCTCTAAACTTGGCCCTCCCTTCCCTCCTCCTTCCCCCCTCTCTCTCTCCCCCTCCCCTCCCCCTTTCCCTCCCCTTCCTCCTTTCCTGCCTCTCCCCCCACTTCTTTCTCCCAGTACTAGAGATTGAACTCAAGGCCTGTGCTACATCCTCAGTCTTTTTTTTTTTTTTTTTTTTAACATTTTCATACAGAATCTTGCTAAGTCTCTGAGTTACCCTTCTGGGCTTGAACTTGGGATCCTCCTACCTACCTCAGCCCCCTTCCGATGGTGGGATTTCAGATGTGCGCCAGTGAGCCTGACCGATTCCTCCTTTTTGGCAGCTGTCTGGTCTGGTTTTCACTGCCTACACTGTGGAGGGACCAACGTTATTCACTCATCGTCTCGCTGAGGGAAATCTGGCTTCTTTCCTTTTCTTTCCTGTTCCATCGTGGGGAGCTCACTCAGCTTCCTCCTTTCTTCCTTCCACAAGGAGAGTTTCAGCTGTGAACAACATGATGACAGCATGACAGTGCATCATCTGTTAAGCATCTACACATCATAAATAATTTCCGGTAGCTTCAAAGAGCTTCGATGACTTACCCCTTTCATGAGTTGAGCGAAAAATCTAAGATGTGTAATGAGATGATGTGGACAGTTACCATGAGAAATTAAAAGTCAGATCCCCAAATATTCCTTTTCCCTGCAGCTAGACTCCAGGGCAGCAGGTAGAGGGTCTGGGGTGGATGAGGGAGTGTGTGGTTTGATTCACAATAAGTGATGTCTGCTTGCCCCAGGTATTTCTTCTTGAGCCTTTCCGCGTGGGAGACACTGGTTTCCTTCAGTCAGGTAGAATCTGCCTGCCATGCTCTCGTTGCCACCCCATCTCCCTCAACCTTTGGGGATAACAGCTTGGGATTCTAACTAGTAACCTTCCAAGCCCCCCCAGGCCTGACAGAGAAGTCTCTCTGTACACGGGTCCCTATTATAGGAGTCTATGATTTTTTTTTTGGCAGAATTGGGGATTGAACTCAGGTCCTTGTGCTTGGCAGACAAGTGCTTATTCCACTGAACTATCTCCCCAGCTCTTTTTTTTTTTTTTTTTTTAAACAGGGTCTTAGTGCATTTCCCTGGGTGACCAAGAACTTGCCCTCCTCCTATCCCAGCCATTGTGTGTCATGACACCTACTCAGTATTGTTGTTGTTATTTGCTTTTCCGGTACTCTAGATTGAAGCCAGGCCTCCACACTGAGCTACATTTACAGCCATTTTTTATTTTTGATTTAGAGACAGGGTTTAACTAAGTCACTCAATTGCCTGGGCTGGGTTAATAGTAGCAGCACTCCTGCCTCAGTCTCACCGAGTGCCGGGATCACAGGCGCGCACCACCACAACACCTGGCTTCTTGTGTTTTTTTTTTTTTTTTTTTTTTGCGGTACCGGGGATTGAACTCAGGACCCTGAGCTTGCCAGGCAAGCACTTATTCTGAAAAAACTGTAAAGTGGATGTGGTAAATTCACGGTATTTTGTTAAAATATTTTAGTTAAACCAAAATAAAATTTGTTAAGTGTTTGATAGCATTACTTGGTCAAGAGAATTTTCCCAGCATGCAAATTGTCAAGGAGTAGATTTTTTTAAAAAATATACTTAGTACAGGGTCTTGCTACACAGATCAGACTTGTAGAGAGCCTCTGTTTTCAACTTCCCAAGCACTGGGATTACAGGCGCCCGCACCACCACACCCATTTCTTAAAAAAATTTTAAAGAGGGGAAAAAAAACCCCAAATAACAAGAACAAAGACAAAAACAAAGCAACATAAAATAAAAATGGTATGGTATTTCAAAACAGGAATAGAAAATTAACAATGGCTGTTACACTACACATTTATATCATCAAATTTGTTGCTCTGATTACCAGATATAGGCGTGTAAGACCAAGCAAACAGTGAAGCATCAACTCTTCCTTTCAATAAGACATTAGAAACAATATGGATTTTTTTTAAAAAAACAATGTGAAAGCTACTCAACAGTGATTGTTAGATTACACACTGCTGTCTTCAGTGCTCAGATAACAGATATTAGCATATAAAATTGGTAGAAGTAAAAATTTTATTTTTATTTATTTATTTAATTTTATTTGTGTGTGTGTGTGTGTGTGGTCAGC
>NW_004524773.1:2929990-2934019 GCF_000260255.1 Octodon degus | reverse complement strand
CTCTCTCTCTCTCTCTCTCTCTCTCTCTCTCTCTTTCTTTCTTTCTTTCTTTCTTTCTTTCTTTCTTTTTTGGCGGTACCAGGGATTGAACTCAGGCCCTTGCGCTTTGCTAGGCAAGCGCTTATTCTACTGAGCTACCTCCCAGGCCCCTCCATTATTTATTCTTTTTTTTTTTTTTTAATCTTTATTTATTTGGTACATAGCATGCAGTGCTGGGGATTGAACCCAGGTCCTTGTGCTTGCCAGGCAGGTGCTTAGACCACCATGCTATCTCCCCAGCCCTGCATTATTTATTCTTTATGTTCATCTTCTTTCTGTTTTACTACATCTAGTGTACCTTTCAGATTTTTCATTTATTTTTATCTATTTATTTTTTTAATGAGCAGAATATATTTATTGAGAGAAAGAAAGCTCCTGTCCCGAGAGAGGGACAGGAGGGGGGGCCCGAGTGGGTCGTTCCTCCAGATTTTTCATTTATTCAAGGAGTAGATTTTGCAAACATTATCCCCAAGTTTGTTTCCATCAAGGCCGAGGGCACACACTTGGCATGGCTTTAGTCTTTATTTTAAATTTTGCTGGGAGGCTAACGTGGGAAGATTGCAAGTTCAAGCCTCCTATGGATAACTTAGCCATGCAGCAAGATCTGTCATAAAATAAAATATTTTTAAAAAGAGTTGGGGAGTGTAACTAAACATGAAGGCCCTGAGTGTAAGCTTTAGTGTCAAAAAGCAAATAAAGGGGCCAGGGAGATGGCTCAGTAGAATAAGCGCTTGCCTAGCAAGCGCAAGGACCTGAGTTCAATCCCCAGTTCCACCAAAAGAAAAAAAAAAAAAAGCAAATAAAAGTAAAACAAAACAAAAATTCCCTTTCTTCTGCAAAATATCATAAGGGGAGGCTTATTTTGGATTTTACAAATATTTCACTAAAATGGTATTTATCATAATGAATGAGGTTCTTGGTGGCATTTAGAATTTATATTCAAGGCTATTGCCTTAGTCCTTGGTCCAGTTCTGACCAAACTGCATTACTGAAAGTGAAAGGTCTCCCGTTTTTCTCACAGATCTCTGGGTCTCAGATGGATGGTTCTTTTACCCCTAAATAGACCCGCGTAGGGTCACTCTTGAGGCAGTGTTCATTGGTATTTAATTGTGGCTGAAATGTCCCATGCAGCTTGGGTGTATCTGTGGGTGGCCTCGGTCTCCTCTATACTGGCTTGTCCCGTAAGGTGGCAAAACCTGGCCTGCCATTGGCGCTCAGGGACCCAACACAGAGAAAGGAAGAGCCACTGCCTCATATTGCTGAGGGTTGGCAGTCCCAGAAGGTCACCTCTATCATATCCTACTGACCAAAGGACGTCACAAGAATCTGAAATTCAAGGGTAGGGAAAGAAATGCTACCTCTTTCTGGGAAGATGTGTGGCCTGTGCCCACAGAGATGGCAGAACTGCAGATGGTCAGGGAACCACGTGTCTACGGGTAGCCACTTCCTCAAACCCTCCTCCTTCATCCTCCATCCTCCTTCCTCTTCCTCCTCTGCTTTTCTATCTTTTTGAGACAACCCTTTTTTTTTTTACGGAACTGGGGATTGAACTCAGGCCCTTGCTCTTGCCAGGCAAGCACTTATTCTACTGAGCCATCTCCCCAGCCCCTTGAACCCACTTTATAGCCCAGGCTAGCCTCAAACTCTCAGCAATCCTCTTGTCTCTGGTGTGTACCATCATGCCCACCTTCTAGCCTTTCTTCTTTCCCTGACTTTCTGTTCTCTTCCTCCTCCTCCTCCTCCTCCTGTTCCTCCTCCTCCTCCTCCTTCTTTTTAACCAGGGGTCAAACTCAGGACTGTGTACTTGCCAGGAAGGTGCTTAAGCTGTGGTTCTCTCTCTCTCTCTCTCTCTCTCTCTCTCTCTCTCTCTCTCTCTCCTATTATTTGTTTTTCTTTTTCATTTCTTTTTTTGGCAAAACTGGGGATTGAACTCAGGCTCAAGTGCTTATTCTACTGAGCCATCTCCCCGGCCCCTCAACCATTATTTGAAGGATGGTTTTTTTATTTTTATTTTTTTTGGGGGGGGAGTGCTGGCTCAGGATGCCTTAAGGGTAGGTCTGGTAAGGCATGAGAATCTGGGGATCGAACCATAGCACCCTGAGCTGGCTGCTTTGCTTCAGCAGGCACTTAAACACCTGAGCTAATGGGTAGGCTCCCCTCAACTATTATTTGGTTCTTACTCATAACCATAAACTTAACTCTGCCATCCAGCTACATTTGGAGGGGAGCAAGGAGAACACGGGAACCAAAGAACTGCAGTAAGAGCAGAGATGATGGGATGTCTCAAACAGGACACAGGGTGCTCTCCTGAGCTAGAGGGATGGTCTGGTCTGCTGGTGGCGACACACGCAAGTCACATGTGTAGAGCAGCTGTCCACAGCTGGGGATCTTCTTGCTGGTCTCACATTCCTGGACCGAAGCACTCTGCAGCCTCCACCGTGTTCATGCCCTTTTACCTTCCAGAGCACCACGTGCTTGCTATCCAGCCACGTGCTCTTGGCAGTGCAGATGCAAACCCGGGACCCGTTTGTGTTTGGCTCAGCATTTGCCGTGGACAAGATGCGTCCTGTGTCCTTCAGGATAAAGTTATCATCAAATGTCTCCCCGTAGGCGGACTTGCCACCAGTGCCACTGCGGTATGTGGAGTCACCACCCTGGCACATAAAACCTGGAATAATTCTGCGAAAGCAGGAAACCCTTATAACCAAATCTTTTTTCAACAGTGCTAAGAGCATGAAGATTTTCTGCTACCATTGGAACTTGGTCTACAGACAGCTTGAAGGAGACTTGGCCCAGGGGCTTGCCATTAGTGGTGATATCGAAGAACGTGGTGCGGTTGACCACGATGGGCAGTGAATGATTAAAAGGAAGGATAGTGGCATCTGCAAAGCCCTCTTCTCTTTCTTATCACTACTTGACACTTGGTCCCAAGAGAACAAGGGCCACCTATTCTTACTCACTAATATATCACTGCTTAGAACTGTGCCTGGCACCTAGAAGGCAGCCATATTTGAGAAAATGAATGAATAGATGAACCAACAGATGGATGGATCAAAGAATGAATGAATACTGGGGTATCAACTTCAGGTTTGCCTATGGTTGTTTTTTTTTTTTTTTTTTTGGCAGAACCGGGGATTGAACTCAGGCCCTTGCGCTTGCCAGGGAAGCGCTTATTCCACTGAGCCATCTCCCCAGCCCCTTGCCTATGGTTTTGAAGAATGGAGAGACAAGGGCTGGTGAGACAGCTCAGCGGACTAAGTGCCTGCTTAGACAAGCGCAGGGACCAAGGCTTGATCCCTGGCACCACATGCCACACCGCCCCCCACCCCCAGGTGTGCTGAGCTAGCCACTGAGACCAGGCGTACTGGCGCACACCTGTAATCCCAGTGCTGGGGAGGCTGCAAGCTGGAGCATCACTATAAATCTAAGCTGTATAGTGAGATCCTATACCAAATACATTGAAAAATAATAATAATAAAAGAATGGAGAGACAGTGAAGGCCATAAAGTGTAGACACCCCTGGGCAAGTGCTGTAGGATTTCTAAGAAACAGAGACCTGAAAGACAGGGCCGGAAGGAGAACTAGGGCGGGAGAAACAGGAAAGAGAAAAGGCAGAGCTCTGAGCCTCATGAAGGATGGTCCAAGAGCTGTCACGAATCTTGTTCTACTCCAGCCTCTCCCAGCCTGGGCCTGGCACACACCAGGGGTGCTTAATGTTTTGAAAGAATGATCATGAATTCTGAGAAGTAAGGAAAACTTTATCCATGAGCTGATTTCTGTCAAAGCTGGGTGCATATTTTTCCTTTTGCTTTAGGCATCAGCATGGGCAGCATGGCAGTGAATTTATTTAAAAGTTTTATATTTTGCTCAGCAAAACACCACAAATGTTTTACATTTGTCTGTTAAAATACTGCATTAACATGTTCATCTTGATCCCTGGGTGTTTTTACAGACCCCTTATTTGGATCCCAAAGTCACTGCCTCCGATTA
>NW_004524773.1:2929176-2929890 GCF_000260255.1 Octodon degus | reverse complement strand
TTATTATTATTATTATTATTATTTGTCTTTTTGAGATAGGGTCTTGCTATGCAGTCCAGGCAGGCCTTGAGCTCACTTTGTAGCCCAGGCTGGTCTTACAACCATCCTCCTGACTCAGCCTCCCGAGTGCTGGTATTACAGATGTGTCCCACCTACATCCGGCTTCATTGCCTCAGTTCTTGACCTGCTCTGACCAAATTGTATCACTGGATGCAGAAGGGTCTCCCTTCTTCTTGGCTTATTTCCCACAAGTCTGTGGCTTGGCAAGATGAGATTAAAAGGTTGAACTTTCTTCAGGAGTCTTGTGCTGACCCTGTGGGGACTCCTGTACCTGCCTTGGCTCCCCCAGGTCTCTAGGCAACTCTGTCCCCACCGTAACCCTGGACAGCCTGTGTTTCCCTGGAATCTGAGACCTGTGGAACAGAGGTGGTGGCTGTCTTAGCCACCAGACGTCTCAAATATCAACTCCTTGGCACAGAGTAAGTGTATATAGCCTCAACTTCCTCCTAGTGAGGCAAAGCCTCTCTGCACCACTGTGTCCCTAGCTTGACCCAGATACAAGGTGGACACTAAGGAAACACCTTCACTCACCTTCACTGGTTCTTTTTTTTTTTTTTTCTCTACAGTTTTATTGATAAACATATAGCAATGAGAGTTTCAAATCAAATCGGAAGTACAGTTTCAACAAATAATACACTGCATATATTCTTCTTA
>NW_004524773.1:2911863-2925411 GCF_000260255.1 Octodon degus | reverse complement strand
CGCACACTCACCGGACCTGGGCTAGGACTGGGTCTGGGGGCTCCCGGAACTCGGCAGAAAATCCTACTCGGCGGGCGGGGTGGGGGAGGCACTCACCTTCACTGGTTCTAAGATGCATTTAAAAAGATTTTAGTTTTTGGACTGGGACTGAGGATTGCACCAAAGCCTTTCACCTTAAACCACATCCTGTGGGGACTCGTCAGTGCCTCAGGTAACCCTGGTGAGAAGCAGCAGCAGGAATGAGGAAAAGATAGGCCAGAAGACAAGAGCTGGGTCAGGTGGAGGCCTGTTTGCCTGACTGGCAAAGGATCCCAAGAATAATAATAGAAGCATTTATTTATAGCATTACAAAGTTGGTACCACAAGACACAAGGTTGCCTAGTGACTCACAGCCAAAATTGTCCAGGCAGGACGCTTTTCTCAAGACTGAGGCAGCTTGACTGCTGTAGGCATCAAGGCCTTGTCCTGCCCTCACACCTATGATTAATTTCCAGCTTCAGCGGCTCCCAACAACAACACAGCTTTTCCTTTTTTTTTTTGAGACAAGATCTCCCTATGTAGTTCAGGCTGCCATTGAGCTTACTACGTATGTAGCCCATGATTGCCTGTGAAATGCTCAGCGATCCTCCTGCCTCAGCCTCTCCAGTGCTGGAATTACAGGCATCTGCCATCACGCCCGATATACCCTTCCTTTTATTGAGGCCAGGTGTCTGGTTCAGTTGCTCACACTGGACTCAAACGTGCGGTCTTCTTATTCAGCCTCCCAGAAAAGTGCACCCTTTTCTGTACACTTTAAAAATGCTAAAATCAAGAAGTCACGGTTGATGTTATCTTAACATTGCTATCAGCCAGGAAGCCACTGGGGTCGTGAGGTCACTCCTTGGATGTGACAGTGGAGTTGGATTCAGGCCCCTGCCCTGTGGGGGACAAGGCAGTGTGGAAAGTGCCCACGTAAATAGTTCTGAGTCAGAGGACTCCCAGGAGCCCCAGGGCCTGCTGGGCCCATTTATTTCTCTCTCTAGACACAGCAGACTGATGTAAGATAAGGCCCTGTGTTTTCTGAATAAGTTTACTGAGTGCTCTTTCAATAAGTGTCAAATAAAAATCTGAAGTGATAAGGAAAAACTGGGCCATCGTTCTATCGATAGCATTCTTTTTCTTTGTTATCAACATCAGGAAAGCTGTGCCTGGCACCCGGTAACTTTGGTTGTGTGCCGAAGGGGAAGAAGGAATGAATACAGAAATGTGCCCCTCATCTGTCTCTGTCCCCTCTCCACCGGTCGGGGCTTTGTGTTGCTTTGCTTTGTTTTCAGTGCTGGGGATGTAACACAGGACTCCCTGCGTGCCGAACATGTGGCCTACCCCTGGGCTGCGCTGCAATCCCAACTCCTGGGTTTTACGTCCTGCTCAGAAGACAGAAGAACCAAGTTATAATCCCTGATAAATGGGTTACTGTGACACATGTGCTTTAAAAAAAATAATTTTGATTTTTTGAGACAAGGTCTCACTATGTAGTTCAGGCTAGCCCTGAACTCACTACGTAGCCCAGGCTGGTCTCAACCCACAGCGCAGCCTGGTGCGCTGCTCCAGCAGTGCCCGGTAAGCCTCAGGAAGCATATGTGCTTGTATCAGCCTGCCCTGCTGTGTAACTGATGCGGCGGCCTGAGTTCTTATGCATGAGTCTTTTTTTTTTTTTCCTTTTTCTTTTTTGGCGGAACTGGGGAGTGAACTCAGGCCCAAGAAGCGCTTATTCTACTGAGCCATCTCCCCAGCCCCCAAAATGAGTCATATTTTGAAGCAGTACAGGTTCTGGCCTTAGGTCAGCAGTGAACACATGTTTGTAGAATGAACAAATAACTGAATGGATTACTGGACAACTGCATGTCCACTCTCTGCTCGTGGCCTCTGGCTGGCCTGCTTCCTTAGCTGGAGGCTCTGGCTCACTCCTACCCTACGGGCTCACCCTGCAGACTGTAGTTCCCATGCCTCATCCTCCAGGAAGCCACCCCTGAGGTCAAGCTTCTTCTCTGTGCTCCCAGGTCCTGTGTGGAGGCCCCTCAGCCCAGTTGGCCACCTCTAAGTATCGTTATCTTAAGATGGAGCTGATATGCTCACTGAATGCTGAGGCCCTGGGAACAGAGTCGGGTGCTGTCTTGGCCTTTGCTGTGGTCGCAGCACCCCACCCAGGATGGGCCTAAGAGCTGTGGACTGGCTGATGGGTGGAGAGCGAAGAGGAGGCTTGGCAGGCGGTGGGTGTGCGGCCTCTCTGGCCGGCTGTTCTCAGCTTGTTGCTCTCAGGCGCCTTAGATGTAAGAGCGCAAGTACAAGCGCCCTGCTGCTCTCTGGGCCCGGCCTGTAGTCTCCAGATCAGTCCCTGGGGTTGCCTTACCTCAGAGATGGAGACTGAACTAATGGGGTTTGTGAGTGGATGTGCGGGTTCTGGGGATATAGGCTGCGTGCGTGGTCTGTGCAACCGTATTTCTCAAGGTCTGTGAGTCCGAGTGTCTCAATGTGTGTGTGTTTCTGAGGCTCACGTAGCCACGTATTCAATGATTCAGTATTTGGGGGACTTTCCCTCTCTGGACCATGTGCGTGTGGGTAAATTTGGGGAAGGAGGCTAGAGTGTGTTTGGCACCTGGGAAGGTCCGGTCTTTCTGTACTGGGGCCGGTGGTTGGGGACTTGCCTGGGCCTGTGTAGCTTACGGTCTGCATTAGCCCTTCCTGCACCTCAGGGCTTGTCACCCTTGCCCCAGTTTAAACCAGTCTACTGCACAGGAAGGATTTTTAAAAAATCAAAGAATAGGAGAGAAGGGCAGGCATGGTGGTACATACCTGCAATTCCAGCACTCAGGAGGCTGAGGCAGGAGGATCACTGCAAGTTTGTGACCATCTCGAGATACTGGTGAGTTCAAGGCCAGCCTGAACTGCATCAATAGACCCTGTCTCAAAAAACACAACAGAATGACAGGGGATCTTTCTCAAATGTGAAGGGAATCGAGATAGAGGTAAGACTTAAGGTTTTCTTATTTTGTAGTGAGTATAGAATAAACGGATAAGAATATCAAATATGATTATACTCATTTATATTAAATACATATTAAAATTAGCACAAATAGAAAATTCTACTTTGAGTATATTATTTGTTAAAGAAATATTACTTCTTGTGGTAATTTTTATGTATTATTTCATATGCTGGTAAAATTCAAAACGACTTTTCACTTCAGAGATTTTCTATCTTCAGTTCCGGGTGGATGGGCTGACTAGGAAAGGGCTAGTAGCCCACACATCAGATTTCTTTTCTCATCAGAGGCCTTAATTGAAATTTTATAAATAAATGGCATTTTTTATTTTTAAACTTTTCTATAGGTTTTTAGGAAAGTATCCCTTAATTAAATGGCATATTCATTCAAATAGTTTTTATCCCCAAGGAAGAATTTAAAAAAATAAGCTACACATTTGAGATTAAGTTGGAGGAAATTCATTGAGGCAGCTCTGTTACAAAAAGCATTTGATAAATGATTATTTTTGTAAAACAGTAAGTTAATTTATTCTTGGTCTTCTTAGATAAATTTTAAGGTCTTGGGTGTTGAAAGACATTAACTTTTTTTTTTTCAGTTTCTGATAATTTTTATTTATTTATTTATTTTTTTAATGGAACTTAGCATAGTTTTTATTTTGGAACAATTCAAGGTCTACATGAAATTGCAAATTGGAACAATTTGAGATTTACACAGAGTGCCATACAACACACCTAATTTCCTATTGGTTGATTTACCATTAGTTTGTCAAAATTAAGAAACTGACATTTGTACATTAGTGTTAAAATTTCCAAATGCTACTTAAATTTCACCTGTCTTTCCACTAAGGTCCTTTTTATGGTTCAGAGTTTAATCCAGGGCCCTACACTACTTCCCCTTGTCATGTCTCCTTGGCCTCCTTTGTTGCAATTTCTGCTTTTCCTTGTCTAACTTTGTTTTTAGGACAGTTATGCACCCCATTGTTTTGTTTTATGGAACTTTACATTTATGTCTGAGAGTATGTACTGGCATAGGAACCTATTTTATCAATAAAGATGAATGGTTAAAACTGGAAAAAAAAAGAGATAGAGGGAATGGAGGGAAAAGGAATGAAAAAAGGAATTAGGATGTGTTATACGCATGCACTACCTCCACACAAGGGCTGTAAACATTATATACTGCAAACATGTACTAAAAATATATGAGGAGCGCGGCTGCAGCGTTGCGGGGTCACAGCGGGCGGTGAAGCGGCGGAGAGGAGGCAGAGTTGGCTGAGACTACGACTGGAGGCAAAGCTGGGAAGGACAGTGGCAAAGCCAAAGCCAAGGCCGTGTCGCGCTCACAGAAAGCTGGGCTGCAGTTTCCTGGGGGCCGCATCCACAGACATCTGAAGACACGCACCACCAGCCACGGAGGGGCGGGTACCTCTGCCGCCGTCTACAGTGCTGCAATCCTGGAGCACCTCACTGCCGCGGTGCTGGAGCTGGCGGGGACGGAGTCCAAGGATCTCAGAGTCAAGTGCATCACTCCACGTCACTGGTAACTTACCATCCTTGGAGATGAAGAGGTGGATTCTCTCATCAAGGTGACTATAGCTGGCGGTGGTGTGACTCCTCACATCCACAAATCTCTGATTGGGAAGGAGGGACAGCAGAAAACCGCTTAGGGTTGTCACCCACCCTCCACTGCCCTGTCCTTGTACTGTCACCTGGACAGAAGACATCAGTGGGGACACTTGACATTTTTAAAAGCAGTTAAAGGAAATGCATAGACAATGCCGTAGACATAAACAAACACTGGTCTGTTCTTAGACACCAAGTTTGATAAAGTACTTTTCATGTGATTACAGTTGTGTGGTGCTTGGCTAGGTTTCTCCCATGTATTTTATACTAAAATGGAGTAGATAAACCATTTTTTACAAAATAAAAAAATAATCTGAGCTATATGAATTGGAGGAGAGGCACCAAGTTGGCGGAGTTGTGAGCAGCAGAGAAAGAACCTCTCTGAGTGTCGCTGTCCAGGAATATAGCGATGTGAGGGAAACAAGGATGGAATGGGCCCCCTGCACCCAGGAAGAATCTGAATTGAAGGTTGAGAATTGAAGCCCACAGAGAGCGTGAAGGGAGAAACTTCAATAAAGAAGAAGGAGGTAGCCGTAGCCGCCATTACCTTCTCCCTGAGAGAGAACTCACTGTGTGAGAGGAGTGATTCAAACCTGAAGACACTCAATGACTGCTGGTGACCCCAGAGGCCTCCATGCAGAGACTCAGCCCATGGGAAGGACTGCACTAGCTGGTGCTGAGTGCTGAGTGCTCAGCCTACCCTGTGAGAGAATGACTAACCAGCTGCCATCTTGGAGAGGAGCCAGCTGGGCTCAGAGCTCAAAGCTACTGCTGGCTCCCTCTAGCGGCTCCCTGCTGGGCTCAGGCCCGCAGAAGGTGTGCTGACAGCTGCAGGCCGAACGAGTCTGTCTCAGCCAGAAGGTGCAGGCTCGCTGAGGTTACCCACCACGCTGCCAAAATGCTACTGCTGGCTTGCTGGGATAAATCAACAGGGATCGGGACTCTGTCTCCCCATGTTGTCTACCAGTGACAGCAGAGACAAACCTGGGAGTGGGCTCTTTTTTTGTTTTGTTTTGTTTTCTTCTTCATTGTTTGATCTCATTTTAATATGAGTTTGGACATAGTTTCTAGCATCCTTGTTGTTGTTCTATTTTGTTCTTCTATTATCTCTTCTTTCTCTCTTTCCCTTCAGTCTACTGGACCAGTTTCCCAAAATTAGAGTGAACCTGCTTTGTCAGCTACCCTTACTTCGAATCTCTTCCTCTTCTACCTTTCTATTTCTTCCCTAACCCCTTTTAATTTTTAACCCCTGAGGGTAAAATTGACCTATTATGAACTTATATGCTGCATATAGTTTTCTCATCTGTTTTAGATGTTGTTATATAACTACAGAGCTAGTTCTTATGGTTAAAGGTGGCAAATTAATGGTTTCTTAGTTACTCTTCTCTCAGTCCTGGGACAAATACCCGACACTCAAAATCAAGGAAGGAAAGGTTTATTTAGCTCACAGATACTGGAGGTTTCAGTCTATACTCAGCTGGCTCCAAGGCAGAGCAGCACATGGCAGCGGGCAACCTTTCAAGGCAGTGGCAAAGAGCAAGAGCAAAAGGAGAGGTAGCAGCAGCTCAAGCAGCTAGCTTCTCTTCCCATCTTACATTGTAATTCAAATTACCTGCCCCAGGGTGGGTGCAGCATCTATACCAATAATAATCAATTATAAACTCCAGAAGCTGCCCCAAGACTACATGAGGCTTTGGGGGGACAGCTAGACACCAACCATAAATTCCACCCCTGGACCCCCAAGACTCATGCATATCCTTTTATGCAAAGACATTCTAGTCCATCTCTATGTTGCCAAAGTCCCAACAGTTCCAGCATTGCTGAAAAATCCAAGTCCCAAGTCTCCTCCAAGATCCAAGACAAACTCTTAACTGTGATCCCCTGTACAAATGAAAACTTAAACACTTGCAACATTCAAAGGCACAAGATAAACATTACCGTTCCAAAAGGTACACACAGCAGGATGCCAAACATTGGGACCAACACAAGTCCAAAAACCAGCAGGGCAGACATTAAGTCTAGCAGTTCCATGTGGAACAGCCAAAGCAATCTGTGATGAGTTGTGAGCTCCAAAGGCCTTACATGGCTCTGACCCTAAGGCACTCGTGGTAGCTCCCATGGCATCTCTCTTAGGCTGGCTTTGTTTCCTCCTTGCAGTTTCCCTTAGATGATCCACATTCCTGGCTTTTCAAAACTTCTGAGGTTTCCACTGAATAGGCTTCTCACTCACAGCTTCACACACTGCCCTCTTGGGGGCACACTGCCTGGCCTCCCAGGCCTTCTTCTGAAATCGAGGTGGAAGCCTTTTTAACCTCAGAACTCCTTCATTCTGAATACGCCTAAAACCATTGCCACGTGGATGATGCCAATGTCTGTGGCCAGCTGGAGCAGTAATCAGGCCTTCCTCTCTCTTGGCTGTAGGGGTTGAGTGCTTGGATGGCTGAGCCCTCTGACCGTGATTTGGAGGAATAATTTCTCCATGCCGGTGCCATTCTGGAACCTGGTGTGGCCACTGCTTCCATTCTGGAACAAGGGGCTCTGCGATTTTCCCCCAAAAGGCAAAGTCCCTGACTTTGCAGTTCTGAGGCTGCAAAAGGTGGAGACCCGCCTCCTCCTGTGATGCCCTCAGGCCGCCCTTTCCATTCTCAGGTTCCTTCCCGGCAATGGAGATTCTCTCGGCTCCACCTTTGCAGTCCACAGCTTTATTGGAGCTTCCTTTCTGGGCAAACTCACAACATATTGGCCCATCCTGCTGGGCTGCTTGCTCTTCATTCTCAACATAAATCTGGCTTACAGCCTCTAACAACAACCAGGCCACTGCCCTAATATTTGGCTGCTTTGAAATATCTTTTTCCAGATTGATCAGTCCACCATGCTTAAACTCAGTCTCAGGCAAAGTCTCTAGACACATTGTGTGCAAAATGCAGACAACTTTTCTGCCAAGTCAAAACACAAATGATCTGGAGCCCAACAGCCAATGCAGTCCTTCTTCCCAGCAGAAGCCTCCCCAGGCTGGCTTTCTATCAGCATTCTGGTCTTCTGAGCTCTGATCAGAATCTCCCCTACAGAAAAGCCGAAGATGTTCCAGCTCTTTACAAGTGGGCAACATCTCCGAACCTTTCCTATCTCTTCCCATAAGCCATTCCCAAAAGCTTGTAATCCACATGAGCCACAGCAACGGCCCCACTCCTGGTACCAAATTCTGTCTTAGTTACTCTTCTCTCATTGGTGGAACAAATATCCGACACCCAAAATGAAGGAAGGAAAGGTTTATTTAGCTCACAGATACTGGAGGTTTCAGTCCATACTCAGCTGGCTCCAAGGCAGAGCAACACATGGCAGAGGGCAACCTTTCAAGGTGGCTGCAAAGAGCAAGCATGCAAAGGGAGGAGTAGCAGCAGCTCAAGCAGCTGGCTTCTCTTCCCACCTTACACTGTAATGCAAATTACCTGCCCCAGGGCAAATTCAGCATCCACACCCACAATAATCAATCACAAACTCCAGAAGCTGCCCCAAGACTGCATGAGGCTTTGGGGGGACACCTAGACACAAACCGTAACAAATGGTTACTTCAGTTTGTCATTTTCTAGGCTGTGATTGTTGCTACTGTAATGCTGAAAGTATCACTTTGGCCAAGAGTGACAAGTATTCTAAACAGCTGTTCTTCCTGCTATTCCAAGACTGAGATTGACTAAGGGTCACAGAAAACACTGTGCCACAGTGCCAAAGAACCAGGGGTTGGGCCAAACAGGTGGCAACATCTCATTCCCCAACAAATCAAAGACATGGAATCTTGTAACAGACTCAAATACCAAATACCCGTTACACCTGGAAGATATGTCACATGAGGCAATTTACAAACATCACCCAAGAATTAAACCAAAAAAAAAAAAAAAAAAAAGAAAGAAAATGAGAAGACACTTAAACAAGATTCAACCCCAGACATCATTCACCAAAGACAAACTCAGGAGGCAATATGGTAGGGCAATCCAAAAGCCACTCATTCAGCCTCTTTAAAGTGGTAACAGCAAAGCAATTAAATGAGGTTCTAGAAAAACTCAAGTCAGAATTTTTTTTCAGATAACTGCAGAGATGATGCCCACAATGAAAACTGTGCTTAGTAACTCTAGAGAATATACAAGCAAAAACAGAGTAGTTGAAGAAAATTTTGGAAGCTACAAATGCTTAACATAGGAAAGAAATGGAATCCATAAGGCAGATTCAAGCAGATATCCAGGAGAAGAGACATTCCACCAAAAGTATCCAGAGCAGAATAAGCCAATATGAGGGTAGGATCTTGAGTATAGAAGACATTTGTGGTTAATGATCATGGAAAGAAAAGTTCTTTACTTTTAAAATTTATTTATTTAATTTATTTATTTATTTATTTATTTTTGCAGTACTGGGGATCAAACTTGGGACCTTGTGCTTGCCAGGCAGGTGCTTATGCTACTGAGTTAACTTCCTGGCAAAGAACGATTCTTTAAAAATGGCAATGGACCATGAGAAATCAATCCAGGGGGTATTAGATGAGGTAAAGAATAATTTAAAATTAGTTGGAGTCTATGAAAAAGTAGAAGATGGCACAAGTGAGATACACACACACACACACACACACACACACACTGTTCACAGACATCCTTTCTCTGGTACAGAAAATACTTGACACACAAATAAATGAGGCATATAGAACTCTAATTAGCTGCAATCAAAAAATAATCTGCAGCTAGGTATACCCATAATCAAGATTCCAGAAATTCAACGCAAGAATTGGAATCTTAAAAGCTCTTAGGAGAAAGGAAACCATCTATAAAGGAAAGCCCATAAGAATCATAATTGGCTTCTCAGAACAAACTCTCAAATCAAGGAGAGCTTGGAGTGAAGTATTCTGAGTTTTAAAAGAAAAAAGCTTCCAGATTGATGCACCCCATAAAACTATCTTTCAAAACCAATAGAGAGGGCCTGAGATATAGCTCAATGGCACAGTACCCACCCGGCAAGCACAAGGTCCTGAGTTTGATTCCTGGTACCAAAAATAAATAAATAAGCAACAAATATCAGGAGCCCAAATATACAAAATAAATATTAATGGAAAATTAAATGAAAGAGCAAATAAACAGAAATACAATTGTATCAGGGATCTCAATACCCCCACTGTCACAAAAAAAATAGATCAACTAGACAAAAAGTCAACAATGAACTATTAGAATTGAACCCAACTTTTGTTTTTGTTTTCATTTTCTGTATTTTAGGGAAAGGTGTACAGGGTGTTCAAGGTCTCACTACTTGATCAGACTTGCAGTGCTCTGCCTGTTCATAGCCTCCCAACAAGAGCTGGGATTACAGGCATGTGCCACCATGCCCAGTCTCAGTTGCTGTCTCAGTACACCCCGGGGGCAGGGCCAGCACGGCAGGCCCAGGTATTGAACCCAGGCCCCTGTGCCTGCTTGCAGGTGCTTGCTTTTTTTTTTTTTTTTTGGCAGAACCGGGGATTGAACTCAGACCCTTGTGCTTGCCAGGGAAGCGCTTATTCCACTGAGCCATCTTCCTGGCCCCTAGCAGGCGCTTTTATCTGCTGAGCTATTTGGCCAGCCCTGAACCCAACTTTTGAAGAAATGAACTTAGCACATGTCTACATAGTGTTCCACTTCACAGCATCAGAAATACACATTCTTCTCAGCTGCACACAGGACATTCTCCAAAACAGACCACATACTAGCTCATAGAACATGCTTGAGCAAATGCAAAGGAATTGGAATTATCGCATGCATATTACCAGGCCATAGTGCAACAAAATTGGGAATTAATGGCAAAAGAAACTACAAAACTTCATAAATGCAAGGAAATTAAATAGCACCCTCCTGAACAACCAATGGGTCATAGATGAAATTAAAGAAGAAACTAGAACAGTTTCTACAATTAAATGATAATGACAAGTTAAATAAAGATTTGAAAGATTAAATACAATTGACAAACCCTTATTCAACCTTATCATAAAAAGGTATGAAAGGACTCAAATCTATGTAGTTAGGAATGAAAAGGGTAAAATCACGACGAACCCTGCAGAAATCCAGAAGATCATCACTACCTATTTTGAAAACTTATATTTTAATAAGATGAAAAATACAGAATAAATGAGCAGGTTCTTAGATACATATGAATTATCAAAGCTGAATCAAGAAGATATAAATATCCTAAGTAACCCAATATCAATCAATGAAATCAAAGATGTCATTTTAAACCTCCCAACAAAGAAAAGCCCAGGCCCTGATGGATTCACTACTGAGTTCTACAAGAAATTTAGAGATGATCTAACACCACTACTTCTCAAACTCTTTCATGAAACTGACAGGGAAGCAATGCTCCCAGATTCACTCCTGGAAGCAAGCATTACCCTGATCCAAAAACAGAGAAGGACCCAATTAAGAAGGAGAATTACAGGCCAACCTCTCTGATGAGCATAGGTGTAAAAATCCTCAACAAGATACTGGCAAACAGAATGCAGCAAATCATCAAGAGGATTATACACCATGAAAAGTCAGATTCATCTCAGGGATATAAGGGTGGTTCAGCATAAATAAATGAATGAATGAATGAATAAATAAATAAATAAATGCATGAATGAATGAATGCAATACACCATATAACAGAGCCAAGGATGAAAATCCTATGAGCAAGTTGAGAGATGTGGAAAATGCTCTTGACAAAAGTCCAGCACTCATTCATGAGAAAAACCCTACAGAAAATTGGGATAGATGGTCTTCATCTCAATCTGATAAAAACCATCAATGAAAACCCAACAGCCACCATCATACTAAATGGACAAAATCTGAAAGCTTTCACTCTTAAGATCAGGAACAAAACAAAGAAGTCCACTGTTGCCACTCTTATTCAACATAGTACTGGAAACTTTAGCCAGAGCAACTAGACAAGAGAAAGAAATAAAAAGAACAACAACAGGAAAGAAAGAAGATAAATAATCATTATTTGAAGGTGACGTGGTACTCTATGTGGAAGACCTGAAAAACTCCACTAAAAAACTGCTAGATTTAATAAGCAAATCTAGTAGCATAGCTGTATACACAATCAACATTCAAAAATCAATAGCCTTCCTGTACATGAATAACAAACTCACTGAGAGAGAAATTAAGAAAACAACAACTTTCATAATAGTATCCAAAATAATAAAATACCAATGAATCTAATGTAAGATGTAAAAGATCTCTACATTGAAAACTACAGTAACTCTGAAGCAGGAGATTGAAGAGGATTCAGAAAATGAAAAAAATAGCCCTTGCTCTTGGGTAGGAAGAACCAATAATAGTGAAAATGGCCATACTTCCAAAGCTGTTCTGCAGATTTAATGCAATTCTGATCAAAATTCCAACAGCATATCTCACAGAATTAGAGAGAACAATCCTAAAATTCATTTGGAACCAGGAGAGACCAAGAATAGCAAAGGCAATCCTGGGCAACCAAGGCAAGGCACAGGGCATCACAATCTCTGACTTGAAATTATACTACAAAGCTACTGTGCTAAAAGCAGCATGGTACTGGCAAAAATAAATAAATAAAATAAAGAATAAAAAGACTTTGAGATCAGTGAAACAGAACGGAAGATGCAGAAACAACTCCAGACACACTCAGCCACCTTATCTTTGACAAAAGTGCTCAGCACATTCACGGGAAGAAAGATCACTTCTTTTGTAGAGAGCCTATACCGCGAATCGCGGCATCAGAACCAAATCCCTAGAGACCACTGGGTGAGGCCTGCTGCAACCCTCGGAGCCTGCGCTAGATTACCCCTCCCATCGAGCATGCTAAGATGGCGCTCATTTCCTGCTTCCGCGTTTGCTGTACACCCCATCTATGATGATGTAAGATGCCCTCCCTGAGAACGTAACCAATGACATTGTAACACGTATCAACCCTTGATTGGGTAGTGTGATAATATAAAAAAGACGCCCCGCGCGAAAGGACGAACACAGAGAGGAAAGACGGAGAGAGGAACTGCGCTCTCTCAGGGCGCGCCACTCAGGAGAACGATTAAAGCTTTCCGCTGCACAAATCGTGTTGAGTGCTTTCCTGCTGGACGGGAGGGCGCCCGACATTCTTTAATAAATGGTGCTGGAAAAACTGGCTATGCACATGGCAGAGATTCAAATTGGACCTGTATCCTTCACCATGCACGAAGATAAATCTGAAATGGATCAAAGATATAAATATTAAAACAGAAACGTTAAGTCTACTGGAAGATAGAACAGGTGAAACTCGAAGACATTGGTGTAGGCGATGACTTTCTGCATCAAGCCTTGATTACACAGGAACTATCAAAAAAAATCAACAACTGGGATCTCATCTTATTTAAAAACTTTCGCTCAGCAAGAGAATCCACCAACAGAGTGAAGAGACAGCCCACAATCTGGGAAAAAATGTTTGCCAGCTGGTCCTCAGACAAAAGATTACTATTGAGAATATACAAAAAACTAAGAAAAATCAGACCTCCCAAATTTAAAGCCCAGATCCAAATATCTGGGCATCTGAGATGAATACACCCTTCTCAGAAGAAGAAATACAAACAGCAAATAAGTCTATGAAAATGTTCAACATCACTGGTCATTTGAGAAATGCAAATGAAAACAACACTGTGGGCTGGGGATATAGCTCAGCAGCATAAGTGCCTGCCTGCCTGGGAAACCCAAGGTCCCAAGTTTGATCCCTGGTACAGAAAAAAAAAATCTTGAGACTCCATCTCACCCCAGAAAGAATGGCTATTATCAAGAAATCAATCAGGGGGCCGGGGAGATGGCTTAGTGGAATAAGTGCTTCCCTGGCAAGTGCAAGGGCCTGAGTTCAATCCCCGGTTCTGAAAAGAAGAAGGAAGAAGAAGGAGGAGGAGGAGGAGGAGG
>NW_004524773.1:2909928-2910923 GCF_000260255.1 Octodon degus | reverse complement strand
CCCCCACAGCTCAACATAACAGCATGGCTTTACTTCCTATATTTCGTCTTCATACTTTTCTACTGGATGGATAAGACCAAGGTAAAGCAGGACCTTGCACCTGTGTTTATAGCAACACAATTTGTAATAGCTAGACCTTGGAAATAACCCAAATGCTGATCAACTGAAGAATGGGTAAAAAATATGTGGATTTTTAATGCAACAGATTATTACTCATCCATAAAGAAGGATAAATTGGAGACTTGTATAGGTAAATGGATCAAACTTGAGATTATATTCAGAAGTGAAATACATCAGACGTACATATACAAGCACTATATTGTCTCTCTAGTGTGAGAAGCTGAGAGAGTAAATAAGATCCAAAATGTACAATAAGGGGGCCGGGGAGATGGCTCAGTGGACTAAGCGCTTCCCAGGCAAGTGCAAGGGCCTGAGTTCAATCCCCGGTTCTGCCAAAAAAAAAAAAAAAAAAAAAAAAGTATAGTACACATTGTAAAAAGAGAAAAAACTGTTCAAAAGGAAAGAAAAACTGGGATGGGGAAAAGAAAAAATAAGGGAAAAGTAAAATAATTATATATATATATATATATATACACACACACACACACACACACACACACACACAAGGTGATAAGGAGTTGAGATAGTTATACTACTAATTTTTAATATTA
This sequence comes from Octodon degus, assembly GCF_000260255.1. NCBI lineage: Eukaryota > Metazoa > Chordata > Mammalia > Rodentia > Octodontidae > Octodon > Octodon degus. Next base: position 2,910,252 of record NW_004524773.1, on the reverse strand, counting down.
TTTGGACAACTAAATACCTATATCACGTACACTGAGTAGGTAATTTAAGGATAACAATACGTGCCTGGGATATAGCTCAGTGGCGTAGGACCTGCCTGGCAAGTGCAAGGTCCTGAGTTCGAGTCCTATGCCAGGAAAAAAAAAAGAACGTGCAATGCACTAAGCATTGTTTCCTTCCTATTATCTTGTTTTGAATTTTTTTCTCTTTAAAATTAAAAAAGTGGGAGGGCTAGTGAGATGGCTCAGTGGTCTAAAGCACCTACTTAGAACAAGCTAAGCTAAGCAAAGCACAGGGACCGCGGTTCAATCCTCCAGCACCACATG
>NW_004524773.1:2897102-2909323 GCF_000260255.1 Octodon degus | reverse complement strand
GTCCCTGTGCTTTGCCAAGCTTGTTTCAAGTAGGTGCTTTAGACCACTGAGCCATCTCTCCAGCCCCTAAATACATAAATTTTTAAAAAATTTTAAAAAGAAGAAATTTTAAAAATGAATATAAATAAAAATTATTTTAAACCACAGCTTTAGGACACAGAACTAAGCTTTTTCTCTTCTTCCAGAAAAAATTTCTAAGCACCCTAAAAACAAGCCTGTGCCCCACACTCAGGGCCTGTGCCTTTCGCTTTTCACCTGTACTGGGCCCCCTCCTGCCAACCTTGCCAACCCCCATGCCCAGAAGCCACTGATAATATTTTGGAGACAGGGTCTCACTATTGTAGCTCGAACTCATGGCGATCCTCCTGCCTCAGCCTCCCAGGCGCTGAGATCACAGGTGTGCGCCACCACACTAGGAGGGAAGCCTCTATTGTGAGAACAGATCTCAAGCTCACACACACTGTTTGCATTGTAGCAAAGTGGGGACACAGACAAACCCAAGGCACACCAGCAAACAACGGTGTAGAGGCCCATAATAAGGGTACACAGCTCGAGGCCTCGGTGGCCTCTCTGCTGCAGGGCCCGCGTTCTCTCATTTCGAATGTACCTTTCCATTTCTTTCTAATAAACCTCTGTGTACTTCTTAAACAAATCCTTTTTCTTCAGTGGAAGTCAGAGAACTTGCATCCTGCCTGAGGGAGGGGAGAGTGAGGGTCCCGACCTCCACCTTGGGGACCTTCTTGGACCCTGTCTGGTAACACTGCCTTCATCTCCCCCTCTGCTGTTTTTGGGGGCCTCTCCCCAGAAGTGACCTTTGAGTAGGGGCAGCCTGAGCACAGGGGAGCCAGGAGGGAGCCAGGGCAGCGCTGCCCAAGGCTGTCAGGAAGAAGGCGGAGAGGGGGCTGCGGGATGAGGACAGGAGCTGCTGGAGCCTCATGATCCCAGTGGGCAGGGCGTTGGGTGTCCTGGTGTCTCGGGGCTTTTGGTCCCCTCTCTGTGCCTTGTTCTCACCTCTCTGTGCACATGTGCGCGCGCGCGCGCGCGTGTGTGTGTGTGCGTGTGTGTATGTGTGTGTGTGGTATTAGGGGACTGAACTCAGGGACTTTGCAGTGAGCCACATCCCCAGCCTTTCCAACTTTTTTTTGTTTTTGTTTTGAGACAGTGGCCCAGGCTCAACTTGACCTTGTGATCCTCCTGCCTGAGTCTCTGAGGGTACAGGGATCACAGGCATGGGCCACCACGCCTGGCTGGGCCACCCCCTGATGCTCATGTGGTCCCGCTCTAGGTCCATGTGTTCTTTGCCACCTGGCCTTGGGTCCACTTTCTTCCTGATCATGTTTCTCTTTAAAGACTCACCGGACCCCAAGTCCACTTTCCTCAGTGGTTTCTGCCTCTCCCTCTTTACTCATCCACATTTCTCTGCTTCATCTCCCCTGCCCTGCTGATGCTGCTTTAACGGTCCTAACACAGGAGAGGGGTTGCGGATGGAGGGGTGGCCCGCATGGGGCCCAGGTGCGCAGGCTGGGCAGGGCAGAAGAGGACATGCTGTGCAGCTGTGGAGGAAGGCCAGGCCCCTCCCTTAGTGAAGCTGCTGCCCCAAGTCACACGGCCCTCGAGTCCCGGCTAGGCAGAGTCAGGGTGGCACTGGCAGGGACCCTGTGGCTCGTTTCAAGCCTAGCCAGCTCCCATCACTCCTGTGGATCCCAGCCCTCCTTGGCCAAGCTGAAGGGCCACCCCCAGGGTGTCTGTGACGCCTGCACAGAAGGTCCCACTGGTGGCCAGGAAATGAAGAGTCCCCTGGTTAGGCAGGTGGATCTTATCAGCCTGAGGGACAAAAAGGGGGTCCACAGCAGCATGGGCTGCCACTTCAGGAAGGAAACAAAGACCTCAATCAATAGCAAACCTATAATCCTTTGTTATGTCGCAGAATGGAAGTGATAGGACAGAGCAGAGGCCTGGCAGGCGTTGTGTGCTTCCTCCTGCTACCTGGCTGTGCACACAGTGTGCCTGACTGCGGCAGCCCACGGCCCAGCGATACCAGGAAGGGCAATGCTCTTAAAAGACCCTCTTGCTGAGGGTTGAGGCCTGGTTTAAATTAAGTACTTCTCTTTTGTAAGTTTCTTACATGATTAGAGCTTTTGGAGGAAACTCAGAGCATCTGAAAAAGACAGGAAGAAATTCTGCAGCTCCTAAGTAACTTCTAAGAAAGATGTTGCTAAGCATCCTCAATGTTGATAAGTACTGCAGCTCCCCAAGCCTCAAGAGCAACTTTTGTGTGCATAAAATATACATCCAAACTCGCCTTCAGTGCAGGGGCCTTCTCTCTTGAAGGCCTGACTTTGTATCTACTTTATAATAAATTCTGCCTGTACTTCTGCAAAGCCCATGTGTCTTGACTGAATTCTTTCATCAGGGAGACAAAAAGACTGAGGACCAAGGCAGCGAGGGTCCGGTTCTGTGCTGCATCAGAACCTGGCTTCTGGTACCCGGGTGGGGTGGGGGCGGGCAGGGCTGGCCACCTGTGCTGGCACCATGCCCTGGAGACCGCAGGGGTTTTGGAACAAGTCTCAGTATTGGAAAGATCTTTCTTGGGCTTATGTGGGTGCTGAAAGCCCAGTGTGACCAGGTGGTGACCCCCGGAGCCGCTGAGGGTGGGGTCCTGTCCCCCTCATCTCTGACATCATGGTGACATTGTTACACCAGCCCTGGCTGACCAATAGGCTGCTGCTTGCTGTGATAATGGGGCCTAGCAACCAGGGCTGCTCCAGGCTAACAGGAGAGGACTCTCACCCGGGGAGAGAGTGAGGGGAGAGGGAGAGAGTGCAGGGGAGGTGAGTTCTCCAGCCCAGGGCTCTCTGCTGTGCCCCCCGGGGGCAGGGTGTGGGGGCAGAGTCAGGGCTTTCTGGAGATGCCAGTCCTGACCCATCCAGACCTAACTTCAGCCCCACAGCCACCATCTTGTCTGCCCTCCCTTTGCTGTAGGTCCTGTCTGGGCTCCCATCTGCCCTCCACAGGGCCCTGACATAAGGGGGCTTGGAGTCTGTGGAGCTCACTTATGGGGGTAGGAGGATCAGGTCTGGTGGCAACAAAGTAATAAGGACAAAGTTCTGGGCCTGGGTGGTGAGGGTGGGTGAGGGGATGGGCAGCCAAGGGGCATAGAGGGGAGGCAAATCATGTGGCTAGAAGGGCTGCAGCTCCCCAGTGGGGCCAAAGCACCCCAGGGCCTGAGTTTGGGTCTTGTCTGGGCCACTGTGCAAGAGATGACACTGGTCTCCTCAGAGCCTCAGGGCCTCTCTGTCAGGTGGGGATGGGATCCCTGACAGGAGCGTCTCTCCCAGCACTCTCTGAAGGTGGGTTTAGAGGTGATGGGCCAGAGAGAGTAGGAGTGCGGACAGGGAGAATCAGGTGGGAAGGGACCTAAGAGAGACCTTCACAAAGGCCCCAGGAGGTGGCAGAACAGGCCCAGGAGGCAAAGGTCAAGCTAGGCCGCCCACAGTAGGACTGGGTCAAATGGGAGGGACATCCAAAGCCCGGGCTTCTTCCACAGGCAGAACCAAGATCAGCCTCAAAGTTGGCCCAGGGTCCAGGATGGCCTCCAGAGAGGTGGACAGGACTCTCCCCTCACTGAGGCTGCTGAGGCAAGGACTTGCTCAGAGTCACATGGATGCTTAAGAATCTCAGTGCTCATTTTTTTTTTTTAGGCCTGGAGATTGAATTCAAGGCCTGGACACTAAGCTATATATATATCCCCAGCCCTTTATTAATTTTGAGCTGGGGTCTCACTAAGCTGCCAAATAGCACAGGGAATCTCAGCCAGTGCCTACAGCATAGTAAGTCAGGTGCTGGGTGCTTCTGAGCACAGGGCCCAGCAGTTACTGTCTCTCTCTCTCTCTCTCTCTCTCTCTCTCTCTCTCTCTCTCTCTCACACACACACACACACACACTTACCCATAAAGCTGGTTTCTTGGTTACGCCCCAGACCTGAGAGCACCTCAGGATGCTGTTTAGGCATCTGTGTGAAACCTGGAGACCCAACAGGCACAGAGAGGTGTTCATTCCGTCCTAGGACACACAGCGAGTTAGTGGTACAGATGAGACTTCAAGGCTAAGGTATCCAGTGTAGGCCGGGTTCCTAAGGAGTGGGCCATTGGGTCCTGGGGTAGGGGTCCCGCACATCCTTGATGCCCCTCTTTCTGCCCACACCAGGGCCCATTAGGTGTGCCAAGGGTTCCTTCTCCTCCGCAGACGCTGAGGATCACGCGTCCTGTGACTCTCCCTTGTCCCCTGCTGTGCTCTGAACCACAGGTCACCATGGCTACTTCCAAGTTGCCAGCCGTGCCTGGGGAGGAGAGCACCATCCTCATGGCCAAGGAGGAGCTGGAGGCCTTGCGCACAGCCTTCGAGTCTGGCGACATTCCCCAGGCCGCCTCCCGCCTGCGAGAGCTGCTGGCCTCCTCCGAGAGCATCCGGCTGGAGGTGGGCGTCACGGGCGAGTCGGGGGCCGGCAAGTCATCCCTCATCAATGCCCTGCGAGGCCTGGGGGCCGAGGACCCTGGCGCAGCCCTCACCGGCGTCGTGGAGACCACCATGCAGCCCTCGCCCTACCCGCACCCACAGTTTTCTGATGTGATGCTGTGGGACCTCCCAGGGGCCGGCTCTCCTGGCTGCCCGGCTGACAAGTACCTGAAGCAGGTGGACTTCAGCCGCTACGACTTCTTCCTGCTGGTGTCTCCCCGCCGCTGCGGGGCCGTGGAGACCCGCCTGGCCTCGGAGATCCTGCGCCAGGGCAAGAAGTTCTATTTCGTGCGTACCAAGGTGGACGAGGACCTGGCGGCCACTCGCAGCCAGCGGCCCTCGGGCTTCAGCGAGCCGGCTGTCCTGCACGAGATCCGAGACCACTGTGCCGAGCGGCTGCGGGCCGTCGGTGTGTCCGATCCCCGCATCTTCCTCGTGTCCAACCTCTCGCCGTCCCGCTACGACTTCCCAGCGCTCGTGTCCACCTGGGAGCACGACCTGCCTGCCCACCGGCGCCACGCTGGGCTGCTGTCGCTGCCCGATATCTCGCTGGAGGCCCTGCAAAAGAAGAAGGACATGCTGCAGGAGCAGGTGCTCAAGACGGCGCTGGTGTCCGGAGTCATCCAGGCCCTGCCCGTGCCCGGGCTGGCGGCCGCCTACGACGACGCGCTGCTCATCCGCTCGCTGCGCGGTTACCACCGCAGCTTCGGCCTGGATGACGACTCACTGGCCAAGCTGGCCGAACAGGTGGGCAAGCAGGCAGGCGACCTGCGCTCGGTCATTCGCTCCCCGCTGGCTAATGAGGTCTCGCCAGAAACCGTCCTACGGCTCTACTCGCAGTCGTCCGATGGCGCCATGAGGGTGGCCCGCGCTTTCGAGAGGGGCATCCCCGTGTTCGGCACGCTGGTGGCCGGGGGCATCAGCTTCGGCACGGTCTACACCATGCTCCAGGGTTGCCTCAATGAGCTGGCTGAGGATGCCCAGCGGGTCCGTATCAAGGCTCTGGAGGAGGACGAGCCCCAGCCAGAGATCAGCCTGGAGGCTGCTGGTGACAATGGCGTGGAAAAACGGGGATCTGGGGAGGGCGGCGGTGAGGAAGGTCAGCTCACCACCCGCCGGAAGCTTGGCCTCCTTCTCAAGTACGTGCTCGAGAGCTGGAAGAAACGCGACTTAACAGAAGAGAAATAAACGTGCAGGCTGCCCCCACCTCGCCCACAAACCAAGCCTTTACTGAAACGCTAAACCAAGCAGGGAACCAAACAAGGCCGATGTTATACAAATGATAACGCTGAGAGCCCAGTTGCTGAGAGGGGAAGGGCGGAGGAGGGGCAGGCACTGATGGTGGGAGGGAGGGGCAGAGGGTAAGAGCCCATGGGAGCTTTGGTGGGCTCTCGCATTTGATCCCCATGTGGCCAAGGGGATGGCACAGCCTCCTACCAAGACAGGAGACAAATATCAAGTGCTAGGAGTGCTCATGGCTGAGTGGTGACTGGGTCCTGCTAAGGACTTTAGTATTATTACTTGGACCCAGTATGAAACCCAGGGCCTCACCCTACCACTGAGCTACACAACCAGACCCTGGTACTTAAGTTTCAATCTCACCTCCCTTTCTGACAACTCCAATGTCCCAAAGTCCGCTTCTGGATAGGCAGCCAACGGGTACCTGGGATTGGCACAATGGTGCCTAGCAATTGCTGCCTGGGAGTGAGGGAGGGTGGGGTGGAGGGAAGGAGGAGGGACAAATGGTCCCGGGAGCCCCTCCGTGTGGAATGTGGGGGAGAGAGCATGAGTAGCCAGGTGAAGGTGAGCTGATGAGCATAGGTAGGGGTCAGTGTGGCATGTCCTGCAGAAAGACGGCAGACGCGTCTGTGTGGAGAGCGTTGGCTGTGCCTGGGACTGGGAGGAATCCTGTGTCAGTGTTTTTGGTTTTTTTTTTTTTTGTGTGTGTGTGGAATAGGGGATAAACTCAGGCCCTTGCTAGGGAAGTGCTTCCTCCCCTGAGCCATCTCCCTGGCCCCCTGCCTCAATTTTTGATGGGTGTAGTCTAGAGTTGCGAGTCTAGTGTCCCTGTGTCTGCATGGCTATACAGGTGTGGTTGAATGTGAAAAACCGAGGGTCTGAGGATGTGGACGACTGTATGTTCTAAATGTTGCCCATGGCTGTGACTGACACGGTATGTGCCACACGAGGGGTGAGGGTAGCTGTCAGGCCCAAGTGTCTCATTCAGACTGAACTCTGAGGTGCCTGGCATGTGCTTATGCGCATGTGCACACATGCACAAAGGTGGCTCAGATGCCCTGGCACCTGCCCACGCCTGAAATCCCACTTGCTGAGTGAAGGGTCACATGCGTAGTAGTAAACTACCAGAGGATGGGTGGGGCAGGACCAGGGTCATCCCAAGGACTTCTGTGGGCTCTGATGGGGGTCAGGGTAGGGCTGGGTTTAGGTGTAGTTGGACAGAGTAGTGGATGCCAGAGTGGGGCAGGACTGTGGGGAGAATTGCCCCTTTTGTTCTTGGTGGTACGGGGACTCAACTCTGGGCCTGTGCACTGAGCTACATATCCAGCCATCTGTCCTTTTATTACTTGAGATAGAATCTCACTAAGTCCCCAGGTTGTCTAAGCTGAGATTAGACAATTTGCCATCCTCCTGTCTCAGCCTCCTGGAGGGCTGGGAGTGCCGGCGTGCACCACCCTGCCTTGGTGGGGACCAACCATCCTGGGTAGTGAATCAAGAAGCTGCCACCAGGCCAAAGAGTCAGGAGGGCAGGGGCTTCTCCCAGGCTTGTGCTAATGCACTGCCCAGCATGGCCAGCTGGGAAAGGCCCAGAGGCATTTAAGAAAAAAGAAGTCTTGTTCCTGAGTGGGGATCCAGGGGTGCGTAAACTTGGCTGTGCCCGGTGAGGGCTCAGATTCATGCTCTTGGTGCTCGACTGGCAGGGGAAGGCTGTCAGGATCACTTTTTTTTTTTTTTTTTTGTTTTTGTTTGTTTGTCTTTTTAGGACAGGGTCTTGCTGCCCAGTTCAGGCTGCCCCTGAGCTCATTTTGTAGCCCAGGCTGGTCTCAAACTCACAACAGTCCTCCTGACTCATCCTCCCTGAGTGCTGGGATTACAGGCATGCAGCACCACACCAGGCAGGATCACTTTTAAGCTTCGGCAGCCTGGAGATGAGAACGTGACCTTGGGCTCCCTTCCCTAATAACTGGCCCCAGTGCCTCAAAGGCGGCATCCCCTGTGGTCTTAAGAAAGCAGTCCCTAGGGAGCTCTCTGTTCTCCACTATGTGGGGCTGAGGAGCAGGGCTGGGCCAGGGCCTGGTGGTGACACGATGGGGAGCCCTCCACGGTTCCTGGAGCTCAAGAAGGTCCCAGAGGTTCTGCATGAACAAGTGGGGGATGGGGACCGTGGGTGAGGGAGGTGTCACTCTTCCGTGCACACAGCTACTCCCTGAGGATTTCCAAGATCTGGCGGTGACTCTAGCCTCATTTTAAAGCCTCTAATTGCATGACTCTTGGAAACAGTCCTTTTGAACTCAGGCCCCTGTGCTTGCCAGACAAGCACTTATTCCACTGAGCCATCTCCTCAGCCCCTGGAAACAGTTCTTGACTGAGGGTCTACTTTGCCCTAGGGGATCATGCTTTGCGAAAGGACTTCCATCCAGCAGGCCCCTCCACAGGAGCTGCTGGGGGTACCTGAGGTTCATGTAAACGCCATCTGTGGGGAAATCCTGCCCCCCACAGATGGGGTTTCTTATTGTTCTGGTACTAAGTATTGATCTTAGGAACTTTGTACTAAGCTATACCTTCAGATTTTTTGAAAAAATTGAAACAGGGTCTAGCTAAATTTCTAAATTAGGAGCGCAGGATATATCTCAGGGGCATAAGCACCTGCCTGGCATGCGCAAGGTCCCAAGTACAATCCCTGGTACCAAGAAAAAAAATTACTAAATTATCCAGACTGGCTCGAACTTGTGATCCTCTCTTCCCAACCTCCCAGAGTGCTGGGATTACAGGTGTTTGTCACCTCACCTGCCTTGAACCCATGCTGCAAACCAGCCCACAGCCTCTGTGCTTGGACCACAGACATAACCCCAAAGAGCTCACCCTAGCCCCGAATGGGGCTGGGCTGGAGAGGTCAGAAATTCAGATGCTGGGGTTAGGAGAAACACTGCATTGCCACCTCTGTCCCTTTCACTTGCTAGGCCATTAGTCTCCATATCCTGTCAACCCCAGCCTCGTTCCAGCCTTCTGCTCCCCTCCCCCCATGCTGTCCCATTCCCCGAGGCCTCAGAAGGCTTTCTCCCCTGCCGCTGAGCCACTGTGGCTGCTCCCAGGCAATCAAGCTGCCCTGCTGCCTGAGCCTCTGTATAACAAAGCTGAGCCCTGCTGCTCTTCTGAGGAGTCATTCCATCCCACAAGAGGAAGTGGACTTCCACATTAGGGAGATAAAGCCCACAGCAGCGACTTCCCTGGGGCAGTCCCAGGACATCTGCACTGGCTGGCCCTGCCCGTCACACAATGAGGGCACCAGGGCCCTGCGAGGGACAAGGCCAGCCTAACTGCGCACCTCAGCTCCTGAGCAGGGCCAGGGCCATGGATGTGGGCAAGGTTTCCTGTTTTCATTCAGTGCTGGGACTGCAGTACACAGAGTTCTGGGCCTAGAGCGAGTATTTGACGTGTAACAATCTAGGGGTTTCACACAGTGAAAGAATCTGTGAGCTGGTCCATGCCCTCGCTCTGGAGCAGGTATTTAGTGAGTCGTTTCTACCTTCCTGGGCCTCCATTTCCTCCTGTGTGAAATGGGACTTAGTGAAATAGTGGCTTATGCAGAATGCGTGTGAACTATGACTGTCAGCAGTGCTGAAGGTCCCGGATCTCCATCACTGCTCTCATTGTTGGTTAGAGTGCTTGGGCCTAATAAATACCAACCCTCCCCAAACATTTAAGAGTTTAACTTCTAGGATCAGAAGACCTGGGTCCCATCCCTGACATCCTGTGTACCAGAAGGCCACCAGGTTCTCACTCCTCCTCCCAGTGCCGAACAGTGGGTCTGAGACCCTCCTTCCCAGGTGCCACGAGGCCAGGAGTGCTGGCAGTGATGAGTAACTGTTAACTGAAATAAAGCTCAGCCCGGCATATGGTTACTGTCTCGCTGAGCATTAGGGTTCACCACAGTCAGCTGCTGTGAATGGGTTAGATTCTGGGCCATCCTGGAGAAGAGGAACGAGCACGGGCTCTACCGCACGCTGCCGTGGGGAAGGGGCAGTTCTACTGTGGCCAAGGTGACAGGGCTCAACCAGCTTTCAAACAACTTATGTCAAGCCTAAGAACAGATGCTGAGGGAATAACATTGTCATTCAAGGAATTGGTCACTGGCACACAAAGGGATCTGAAGGGCAGCTCAGAGAAAAAGCATGCCCTTACCTTTTGTCAAAGATTGTCAAGTTCTTTAGACTGAGGACTGGGCTCCGGCAGCCTGCAGGAAGCAAAGCTCAGCTAAGCTGCTGCCAGCCCAAGACGCTGCTGCTGCTGCTCCTGCTGCGGCGGTTGCGGCTGCAGCTCCTGGAAGCCAGGCTCTGCAGGAGGCTGCATGGCAGGGGACCTGCCCTGGGTTGCAGACTGCACTTCCACTGCCAGAGGCAGGCTGGATCTGGATGCTGGCTGGGACTGCTTGGGCAAGCTGACCCCACCCCCCAGGGCCCAGGAGATAAGACCTCAGCTCCAATATCACAGGAGTGGGGGGCAGGACTGGACGCTGCCCTGCACCTGCTCCTCAGGCACCCCAAGGGCACCCTCTAGGGCCTTCTGGGTACAAGCACGCCCACCTGACCATCCCTGGCTGGTGCCCCTGGATGACTTCCTCATCCTCATGTCACAGTATTTTGCCACCACCCGGCCCAGCGGGCAGTGAAATTCTGCGGCAGGGCAGGCGCTCTGACTTCCTCCTTCAGGGTGGACCTGTGTATCAGTGCCCACTTGAGTCAGATGTAGAAGAGTGTGGAATGTCTGCCAGCATGCTGGAGACCCAGAGGATTTAGTGAGGGTCAGGAGCCCACAGCGCCGTCCCATGCAAGTCCACATCAGGAGGCCGAAGGACCCGCAATGGAAGAGCAAAAAATCTGCATCGGAAAGGCCCAAGGGCCAGTGCCGGATGCTGCAGGATCTGCGCTAGGAGGCTGAGGGATCTGCCCGGGAGGCCAGGAAGTGAGGTCCCACGTGAAGATGAGGATGGAAGCTCCCCCGAAGAAGAAAGCAGTCAGAGCTCCTTAGAAGAAAAACTGCTGCAACTTCTCACAAGCAAAGCAGTCACAGCGAAGCTCCTCCAAGGAAGATCAACTGAAATCCTTCGATCCCATTCTCTATGCCGTTCTGACAGTAAGCTTCCTTTAAGTGAGTCTTCCAAGCCCAGAACCATGCAGCCTAATTCAGCTTGGCGTTGCCCATTTCAGCTGACAACTAGTCAGTTAACCACCAGAAGCCCTTCTTCGAGAAACAGCACATCTGTCAGACCCTGGTGGCGGTGGGCGTGCTCTGCAGGCTGTGGTGGGTGGATCCGTGAGCACTTCCCATGCCTTCTACCTCCCAACTGGGCCCAAAGTGGGAAAAGGGGTCAGTGGAGGCCACAGTGTGTGACCGAAAGAGGCTCCACTGTGAAAATGTTCACGGAGGGCTGGGGCATCTCCTGATGACCGAGAACAATCAGCGGCACTAGGGAAACAGGGCAAGTACTGGTTCAAGTATTTGCAGAACCAAGCAGAGCAGGTGCCACGTGCCCTATACAGCGCCAGCCGCAGCCAGCACATCTGTTTTATAGACAGGAAAGCAGAAGCTCAAACAGGCTTGGAAACTTCCTGCGGCCACACATGCAATCCAAAGGAAACAGTCTGGCTCCAGGGCTGACGTTCTTTTTTTTTTCCAGACAAGGTTTTACTGTGGAGTTCAGGCTGGCTTTGAACTTACAGGGATCCTCTTCCTGCCTCAGCCTCCCAAGTGCTGAGATTACACGTGTGCGCCACAGTGTTCACCCAGGGCTGTGTGCTGTGTTCACAGCAAGGGCTGAGCCCGGGCAGCTGTTGGATGACGCGGTGTGCAGCAGTGTAATTGAGTGATGTGCTTCTCGAAGTGGGCAGTGTGAAGGACGCCGAGATCTCCCTGTTTCTCATGGCTGCACTGGGCCTGGGTGACTTCCACTGACTGCAGCAGCCAATGCGGAAGGAACCATGCAGCCAAAGCAGCTTTTCCAGTGGCCGCGCCCAACACCACACAGCGCATGCTAGGGAAGGCTGCCCTGTGGTAGCACTCTGGCCGGCAGCCACTGGGCTGTGGCATCAACCCGAGCCCTATGCTGTGGGTACAGGGTGTGGCCTGCACCAACTTCTTGGAAGGCCAGGCTCCCTTGTCAGGATGTCACAGCAGATGGGCCCGCCCTGCTCAAAATCCTAGCAGCAGCACAGGGCCTGTAGACCTAGGTCACCAAGGCTCTGGCGATGGAGGTGCCTCTGCTTCTACCTGGTGCCCTGGCCACTTGTACACGTCCCTCGTGCCACCTGCCAGAGGCTTCACCTGGCCAAGTCAGGGCAGCTGACATTGCTGAGTGTGCCAACTCAGGCCTTTTTCTCAGCACTCACCACAAATCCCAGGGAATCCAATCAATAAGCAGCCAGAGCCCAGGCCAGCTGAAGTGGTGCTGGGGGGGGGGGGGGGGGGGG